>NW_026000079.1:2450349-2506506 GCF_001458135.2 Marmota marmota marmota | reverse complement strand
GGGAGGGCGGGCTCAATAAATTATTGTGTAGTCTTCTGGTGGTTTTCTTCTTGCTCTAGCTGAGAGTCCTGTGTGTCCGGAATGGGTTTGGGCTGGTGGGGATGGGGGCGGCAAGGTAGCTCAACTGGTGCCAGATATTGTGGGTCATGGCTCAAGAAACCTTTGGGATTGAAAACTGTGAGCAAGGTCTAAGTGGATGACACAGGCATGACGTCAAGGACTGAAGGGTGGGTCTAAGCTACGCCACGCCCATGCGTGTATGGGTGCGGCTGCGCAGCGGAGTGGGTTGTCCTAGTGCCCCTCCCCTCTGCTCTATACCCCGCCGGGCGGGGATCGCGGGAACGGCTGACCAGCCCAGGGCCGGAGCAGTTCCAAGAGGAACCTGGTGAGGAGGGCTTGGCCGCTGGGTGTGGATGGATCAACCGGGACACTGTGGGGTGGGGCAGGAGAGGGAAGCAGGAAAAACGAATAGAGAAGGGGTGGGGTTCGGTGCGTGGTGGCTGGATGATGGAGAAGACTGCGAAGAGAATTGTGTGACACTGTTGTGAGCGGATAAGGGCGCACCAAAGCTGCAGGCTGCATTACCTTGAGGGGCGGCCTGCAGATTCAGAGTTGACAGCTGACGGCGGCTCCCTCCTCCCGCTCCAACCTCTTCGCTTTACTGTATTAAGAAGCCAAACCCCGCGCCTGCTTCTCTCCATCCACCTCATTTCCGAATACCTGGGCGGGGTCCCCTTGGGCTCTTTCCTCTGGGAGTGAAGGGTAGGCTGGAGGGCAGGGCCAAATTGCTGCAGAAAGGTTCCCGGGTCCGTCCTGGGCCCCATCCTCTTCCAAGCTCCCCTGCGGAGATCCAGAGCGCAGCCGCATTATCTGACCCTCCCTCTTCTATTCCCGGGGGGGTTACATTCGACTCCACCTGCAAACACTGCAGTGGAAACTAATGGCCAGTCGATGCCGATTTGCATCTCATTTAAGTATTTTCCAAAGCAGCCAGAGCCTCTCCAGGCCTGCTCCCGCCGTCAGTCACCTCCGTGTCCTTCTCATCGCCCTCACTGGCTGTCTTTCACCATCCACATGTTCTAGGTCTGCATCTGCGTTGCCAGGTAGGTGGATGTGAGAGGCCCTATTCTGGTTTTCTGGAGGCCATCTCATCGCCGCTGGCATCATGCTGTCCCCTCAGAGGGCTTTACTCTGCAATCTCAACCACATCCACCTCCAGCACGTCTCCCTGGGCCTGCACTTGTCTCGCCGTCCGGAGCTACGGGAGGGGCCTTTAAGCACGCCCCCTCCCCCAGGAGACACCGGGGGCAAGGAGAGCAGGGGCCCCTGCGGAGGGACCCTCGTGGATGCCAACTCCAACAGCCCAGCGGTGCCCTGCCGATGCTGCCAGGAGCATGGACCAAACCTAGAAAACCGACTGGACCCATCTCAGGAGGAGGAAGGGGCTGCCTCTCCCTCAGACCCGGGCTGCTCCTCCTCTCTCAGCTCCTGCTCAGATCTTAGCCCCGATGAGTCCCCCGTTTCCGTCTACTCGCGGGACCTGCCTGGTGATGAGGATGCCCACCCTCAGCCCAGTATCGTCCCCTTGGAGCAGGGGTCCCCACTGGCTTCAGCAGGCCCTGGAACCTGCTCCCCGGACAGCTTCTGCTGCTCTCCTGATTCCTGTTCTGGAGCCTCCTCCCCGCCGGGCCCTGGCCTGGACTCGAACTGCAATGCCCTGACCACCTGCCAGGACCTCCCTTCCTCCAGCCTGGAGGAGGAGGAAGAGAGTGGGGAGCAGGACCTCCCCACCTCTGAGCTCTCGGAGGCGGAGGATGGGAAAATCGACGCTGGGAAAACGGAGCCCAGTTGGAAAATTAACCCCATTTGGAAAATCGACACAGAGAAAACGGAAGTTGGATGGAAAATCACTGATAACAATAACTCCGCCTGGAAAACCAGCGGAAGTACTAACTCTAACTGGAGAGCTGAACCCGGAAAATTCGACCCCTGTTGGAACACCAGCTTAGGAATAACTGATTCTGGCTCGAAAGCAGATGCAGGGAAAACTGATGGGGGATGGAAAAGTGACGTCAGCGAGGAGCCAGTGCCCCACCGGACAATCACGTCCTTCCACGAGCTAGCCCAGAAGCGCAAGCGGGGCCCGGGGCTGCCCCTCACACCGCAGGCTAAGAAAGATCGCAGCGACTGGCTCATAGTCTTCTCGCCGGACACCGAACTCCCACCGACCGGGTCGCTGGGTGGCTCCTCGGCACCTCCCCGAGAAGTCACCACCTTCAAGGAACTCCGCTCCAGAAGCCGCGCCCNGTCCGCCGAAGGCCTCTCGCTGGACCAGAAGCCCACCGCCTCCGCCCAGGCTACGTAAGACGGACCCGGGCGAGCCCCGCGGGCCACGCCTCGGCGGGCTGCCTGCCCACTCCAGCCCTCCCACCCGCCCAGCCCGTAGTGTGGCTTTCCCCGGGGATTCAGCGGTGCCATCCTTCAACTGGGGCCGGTTCCGAGCGAGTCCGCCAGTGCTGGTCTCGCTGCTCGCGCTGTGGGGTGGCGAGGCGGATTGCTGCTGCCCCGGCTTCACAGGACCCTGCGCGGGAGGGCTTCCCCGGCCTGTCTGCTCGGTCGGGGTCCCAGCAAGTCCGTGTCAGGGATCTCGGGTCACACCTGTGTGGAATTCTGCGGCCCACGTAGTCTGACACCTCCCTGCCTAGATCCGGGAGGGTGGAGGGCGAAACTCCCTGGAGCCCACTGGCCCCGGAGGTTCTGGTCACTCCTTTCCCAGTCCCGTCCCACGTGGGATGAGGGGAGCGCTGTCCGCCAAGCTGGCTTGGGACCCGGGTTTCCCTTTCCCGGCGCCTTCGCCCTCCAGCATCCCGGTCTCAGGGTCTCACCTCCCGGTTTCTCCTCCCTTTCCCGTCTGTCTTTTCATTGGCTCAGGCTCCCCACGTGCTCCCCGGGCCGGCCGGCCTGAGGCGGGACGCAGGGCAGCCCCTCCTGTCCCTCGCCTAGTCACCTCTCGCCCTACAGGACCCAGACGGCTGGGCGGGGCTTTAGCGCGGCGTCCCACTCCGGGACTTCCTGGACGGAGGAGGTGGGAGCTGGGGCCTGAGGGCAGGAAATAGGAGCCGAGGTGGGGGACGGCGAGAGCCGGGTTCTGTGCAGGATTTCGCTCGGGGGGTCGGGTAGAGCCGCTCCTTGTGGCCCTGTTCCTTCTCTCCCCAAGACCTTTCGTGGGCAGGGTCTCTGCAGAGCCGCAGGAGATGACCGTGGCAGAAGCCCGGCGTCCTTGGGGGTAACCCTTAGTAAGCGTCATTGCGTCCTTCTTCCTTTACCCAGTTCGTAGTTCCTGGTCGTTCGCGGGTGTTCCTGGGGCCCAGCGGCTGTGGATGGCAGAAGCCCAGAGTGGGACTGGGCAGCTGCAGGAGCAGAAAAAAGGTAGGCTGCCCTGAGTCCGGACCCCTGGCTTCTGAAGGAATCGCTCTTCACTTTGCATTCCTCAGGCTTTAAGAGTCAAATTGCATAAACCAGCTTCTCCGTGCCCTCTGGCTATGCCCAGGATAGAGGGCAGGGCTTTGATAGAGCTTCCCTTCCTTATCCCCTCCCAGGTCTCCTGATAGCTGTCAGTGCCTCAGTGGATAAAATCATCTCGCACTTCGGGGCTGCCCGGAACCTGGTTCAGAAGGTGAAGGTGGCTGGAGGAGAATGTTGGGGATGTGGAGATTAATGTAGCTCTGGGGGCACAACAAGACAGAGGGTGGCGGTGGTGACTGGATCCCTATCTGGACTGACTCGAGTTGTGCCACCTCCAGGCCCAGTTGGGGGATAGCAGGCTGAGCCCGGATGTGGGGCACCTGGTGCTGACCACCCTCTGCCCAGCCCTGCACGCCCTGGTGGCAGACGGGCTGAAGCCTTTCCGGAAAGACCTCATCACCGGGCAGCGCAGAAGCAGTCCCTGGAGTGTGGTGGAGGCATCTGTGAAGCCAGGTGAGAGGGGAGGGCAGGGGACCCAGCAGAGCAGGGCCAGGACCTGGTTGACCACGCCCCCTGCCCCCAGGCTCCAGCAGTTCCCTGGGGTCCCTGTACAGCCAAGTCAGCCGTTTGGCCCCGCTGAGCAGCAGCCGCAGCCGCTTTCATGCCTTCATCTTGGGCCTCCTCAAGTGAGTAGTAGCCTTCTTCCCACTGCCTCTCCTGGCCCTGGGACCACTGGGCATCATGTGTGGGACACAGTAGTGTCCCCTGTCCTTGGAGAAGGCCTCCCCTCCCCCAATTTCGTCCCCATCCTCTGCCCCAAGAGGACCAGAGTCCTCCCATCTCCCTGAATTTGCATTCCCTTTTTTCTTCTCCCCCAGCACCAAGCAGTTGGAGCTGTGGTTTTCCAGTCTCCAGGAAGATGCAGGTCAGAGGCTCACATGGGAGTGGATAGGGTTGCTGGCCTAGAAGGGAGGGGGGGAAAGTGTTTCTCCAGTTGGTTTCCACTGTTACCAGAATATTAATCCAGATCTCTGATATTATTATTAGCCTTTTGCTTAAAACTCTTCCAGGGGGTCTTATTGCCCATGTGAGGAAAGATTCAAATCAGGGAAGCAGGGCTTTCTAATCATCAGTCTTCCTGGGTGGTCCTTCTTGCCCCAAGGCCCTACTTTGATGCTATCCCTCCCTCTAGAAACCTGCCTCTGCCCCTTCAGTTTCCTCCTAACTCTCATTCATCCTGTGGGTCCTTCCTCAGTGAGGTTCCACCTCTGCGCCTTGTTTTGTGGGTGCTCCAAAAGCTCTCCTGTGCTTCACCTTTTTAGTCTCTAGACTGTTAATTTGTTACCTCCACTTGATCTACATGCCTCTCCCTCTGGAGGATCATGGTTCCACATGGGTAGGGAAATGTCCAGCTGTCCCCCTCTCTGACTCAGAGTGAGGCCTGGGAGGATGTTTGGGTACAGGGCAGGGGCTGATATTGGCTTTCTTTTTCTCAGGCCTGTTGTCCCTTCTGTATCTGCCCACGGGATTCTTCTCCCTGGCGCGGGGTGGCTGCCCATCCCTGTCCACAGAGTTGCTGCTCCTGCTACAGCCATTGTCGGTGCTCACCTTCCACCTGGACCTGCTCTTTGAGCACCACCACCACCTGCCCCTGGGCCAGCCTCAGGCCCCTGCCCCTCCAGGCCCGCCTCCAGCCCTGCAGCAGACTGTACAAGCCGTGCTGCACTGGGGGGGCCGGCTGGCCCAGAGTCTCCGGGGCACTTCTGGGGAGGGAGCTCCCAACCCTTCACCCCCTCCAAGTCCTCCCACACCAGTCAGCTGGTGGGAGCAGCTGACCCAGGCCTCCCGGGTCTATGCCTCTGGGGGTACTGAGGGCTTCCCTCTTCCCCGGTGGGGACCCAGGCGGCAAGGACCTGCAGCTGAGGGTACACAGGAAAGACCTCTGCCTGCAGAGGAAGTGGCACCAGGAAGAAGTGTGTGGCTTGGGAGACTGTTTGGCGTGCCTGGGGTCCCCACAGAAACTGAGAATGGAGCCTTAAAGTCCAGGTATTGGGGTACCTTGTCTGCTCTGTGACCTTCTGATCCCCTCAAGTGTCTCATTTGAAACTCCCTAGTGCTGGGCACGGAGGTGCATGCCCGTAATCCCAGCATCTTGGAAGGCTGAGGCAGGAAGACTGCAGCCTCGCATTGCTGACACTCTGTCTCAAAATAAAAATGGCTAGGGATGTAGCTCCATCTTAGAGAGCCCTGGGTTCAAACCCCAGAACCACAAAACAAAACAAAAACTCCCCAAACTCTGTGACTCCAGATGCTTTAGATGAGACTGGCTTTTTTAATGCCCTTGGAACTAAAAATAGTTATATTCTTAAGTAGTTATATTTTAATGGTTATGTGTGCCTAAATAGTGATCTTGATTTTACCTCTTGGTCCTCATGGCCCTCAGCCTAAAATATTTACTATTTGGCCCTTTAGAAAAGGAAAAATATTTGCTGATTCCTGTTTGGGGGCTTGACCATTGGTGGATCTTTTGTGGCTTCAAGTACTGTCCACGGAATATCTGGATCTCTCTTGAACTGGTATAGACCCTGCTGGTTTCATAGGTCCTTGTGAATTTTGGTGTTGTATACCTTTGTTGTCATCTCCCTAATCACTTCAAAGGTACTTGTGTCCCACAGCTGCCACTTCTTTCAGCAATGACCAGCTCCTGACCTATTTGGGGCCTCAGCCTCTTTCTCCTTCCAAACCTCTGGGTTCTTGCATTCTTTTTCTGGAAGTGGACTGACTTCTGTGATCCTATGTCCTTCCCTCCAGGAGACCATCCAGTTGGCTGCCCCCAACAGTGAGTGTGTTGGCTCTTGTGAAGCGGGGGGCACCTGTAGAGACTCCTTCTCCAGAGGAGCTTGTGGCCTCAGTGCCCAGCATGGCACAGGCCCACAGGTAAGAACTAGGGAAATACACCTGTGAGTACTGTTAATATAGGTGTGTTTCTGTGGTCATGGAGTAGACGGTAGGCATGAAAAAGACTTTGGACTTTGAGATCATAGTGCTTATTTTGCATTGCATCTTTGCTATTTATTACCAGTGTGGCTCTAATTTCCGAGTCTTAGTTTCTTTCTTTGTAAAAGGAGGATAACTTGTAATCTTTGCTATGGTTGCTATGAAGATTAAATATAATTTTATAAAACTTCTGGCACACAGTAGGTGTGTGTACACTAAGGGATTGTTTGTCTATTTACTGGGGTGTTCTAATTTGGCATCAGAGACTACTACTACTCTGAGGTCTTTTGTGTTCTCTCAGTCCATTGAATTAACCTTAATTTTTTATTCAGCAATATTTTGGAGGGTACAATTTTTGGGGTTCTGGAGACCAAATCCAGGGGTGCTCTACTACTGAGCTATATCCTCAGTCCTTTTTATTTTGAGATGGGGTCTCCCTAAGTTGTTGAGACTGGCCTCAAATTTGCAGTCCTCCTGCTTGAGCCTCCTAAGTAACTGGGATTACAGGTGTGCACCACTGCACCCAACTTGGGTACACCTATATGTCAGTCATGCTAAGCAAGGGAATACAAAGGTGGGACTATTGTAGTCCCTGCTCTCAAAGGGCATGCAGTCCAGTGGAGATACCAATGAACAGATGAGCAATTGCAGTTTAGTATGGTAAAGACTAGGAAAGGAAGAACAAGCTGTTTGCAGCCATGTCCCCAGGCTTGGGAACACTAGGGAAGCTCAGTGATGGTGTGAGGATATGCATTTGGCAGGAAAAACAGGAGACGAAAGTGGAGAGGCCCATTTGTGGTAAGGAATAGTGGGTGCATAATGGAGGGGGTCAGTGGGCCAGCTAAGGAGGCTGGGTTTTATTAAGACATCCTGGGAGCCCTTGAAGGATCTGAAGCCTGGAAATGATGTGCTTGCTCAGGTTTTAGAAAGGTCTCTTACTGCTGTATGGAGATTGGGACTGGTGGGGAGGTCAAGAGAGACTCACGAAGACTGGCTGGTGATATGTAGTGGTACAGAGAGACCATAAAGGCTAAACTAGGATGGTGGTGGTAGGATTGAAGAGAAAGAATAGCTGGCATAGTAGGAGATAAACACCAAACAAGTTTTGGTGATGGACTGGATGCGAGGAGTGAAATGATCACATTTTTGCCAGGAGCAAATGAGTAGGAAGTTGTGCCACTATGAGGGACTGGTTTGAAGTATTAAGAGAATTTCGTTGGCCTATGTTGAATATGAAGCACCAGAAAGAAGTGCAAGTCATGTCAAGTAAGAGTGGGTTTGGTGCTCAAGAGAGGCTAGAGTCACAGGGAGAATCAACATATTATGTCTAGTCCCCAAGTGTCTTCAGGGTTTTCAGAGCTGAGCCAGCAGGGGCACTCCATACAGTAGAGAGTAAGAGCCAGGCACAGTGGCGCAGGCCTGTAATGAGGCTGAAGCAGGCAGATTGTGAGTTCAAAGCCAGCTTCAGCAACTCAGCAAGACCTTGTCTCTAAATAAAATACAAAAAAGGGCTAGGATGTGGTTCAGTGGTTAAGCACCTCTGGGTTCAATTCCTGGTACCAAAAACAAACAAAAATAAACCAAAACCCACACTCCCAAACCAAAACTACCACCAAACAACATAAACAAAAAACAAAACTAAAAAAAACAAAAAACAACCCCCAACACCACAGGGAATGAGGGTGGAGAACCAGGTACCCACACCTCTCTCTCCCATTGTTTTCTTCTGGCTCCCATAGGGCAGTTCGGGCTCTCTGTGACCACACTGCTGCAGGACCTGACCAGCTAAGCTTTCGGCGTGGAGAAGTGCTGCGTGTCATCGCCACAGTGGATGAGGACTGGCTCCGCTGTGGGCGGGATGGCACGGAAGGGTTGGTTCCGGTGGGGTATACCTCCCTTGTTCTCTAGCCCTGGCTTTTCTTTCCTGTGTATGTCACCATTTTGTCACCTGGGAAGGGAACAGCTCATGAACACTATGTAAACTGACCATACCAAAAGACTTTTTCCTGTCTGCAAAATGATATTTCTTCCCACATCATTTCTGCTAATATTTAAAATAAACTTTCCTTCTTCCCTCCACACCAATCTGTAAGGTGAAATCTGCTCTTCTAAACATTAAAGAGGAATCCCCTTCCATGTAGACCTTCTCCTCTTTCCCACCTGTATAAGGGAACATCTCCTTACTATCTGTAAAATGGAACCTAGCCCCCTTCTCCATCCCAAGTGGACTGTGCCGGTACAGGATATGCTGTGGTCCTCAAGCCTAGAAGGGCCTCTGGTCTCCTACCTGTGTATTCTTTCTGTCCCATGCTGCCTGTATTTATGATGTACTCATGCTGTGCTAGGTGCTGAATTGAAGCCTGGACACCCCTGGTGAGTGGGCCTGTGGTATTGGTCTCCTTCCTCCTTTGTCCCAATAAAGAGTGGGAGTTGAATGTGTGTGTGTCACTGTGGGTTTCAGGACATAGGGTGTGGAGGAGGGAGAGAGGTTCTCTTACCAGAGGCTGAAGGCAGATACTTCTTTCCTAGTTCAACTGCAGATCTTAATGTTCTCTGAGGAATGGGTAAGTGGCCCCTGTTTGGTGCTTGGAATCACACACTTCAGTTCATAGGAACTGAAGTAAATATAGGGGAAAAGGGAAGACTTAGCCCTTGAAATATTACTTATTAGATTCATATCTGAGATGAAGGAAAGAATTAAAGGCTTTTAAGAAGTGACCTTTTTTTGGTGGTACTAGGGATTGAACCCAGGGTTGCTCTACCACTAAGCTACATCCCTAGCTCTTTTTAGTTTGTATTTTGAGGCAGGATCTCACTAAGTTGCCAAGAATGGCCTCAAACCTATGATTCTTCTGCTTTAGCCTCCTGAATTGCTAGATTATGGGCATGCGCCACTGTGCCCAGTGACTTTTTTTTGCAGTGCTGGAGATCAAACCCAAGTGCTCTACCACTGAGCCACACCCCTAGTCCAACATATATTTTTTTCCTATTTAATATATATATGTATATATATTTCTTCCTATTTAATATATATGTGTGTATATATATGTGTATGTGTGTATACACACACACACACACACACACTGAAAGATATCCCTAGCTCTTTTTTATTCTTTATTTTGAGACAGGGTCTTAACCTTGTTTAGAGCCTCTGTAAGTTGCTGAGGCTGGCTTTGAACTTCTGATCCTCCTGTCTCAGCCTCCTGAGCCACTGGGATTATAGGCATGAATCATAATGCCCGGCTTCCTCTTTAATATTGCTACTGGGTGGGACATAATTTTAAGTAAAAACAAAATAATTTTACATCTGTTCCTTTGTTAGGAGTTGGTGAGGTTTTTTGTTTTTTAAATCTTTTGAAATGATGAGAAGAGCTAAGATATTTCAGAGGGATGAGGATGGGGTTGGGAATCATTATAAGGGGTTGTCTAGATAAAGGAGAAATTCAAAGGCTAAAAGAATAAAACGCTACAGTTATGACCATGCAACAGGAGAATTTGAGAAGGTGACAGTTATGATGTGAGACAGGGCAAAGAAATTTGGAAATTTTCTTTTTCTTTGGAAACTTGGCTAAAGACACTGGTTAAGGGGGACTTTGGGGAGATAAAAATCTTAGATTCAAAGCTATGGAAGTAGTCAGAAGTAGGTCAGGTTAGACTCAAATGACTCATACTTTTGTCATTTCCTAAGATTGACAAGTTCTCCCCTTCTACTCAATTCACATTATCCATTTCCTGGCTTTGTTATTTTGTGTTTAGCTGCTTTTTCAGTTTTAGATTGGTTTGCATTTCAGGTGTTTTTTAGGGAAATGTTTCTCAAACTGGATCCTAAGGGTCTCTGGGAATCTCTTAGGAGTCTGAGTTCTTGAGGTTATGAAGTTCCTTCAAATTGCAAACTACTACCACAAAAGAAGTTGTATTTTTGCCAAGTGGAGTGGTACATGTCTGCAGTTGCAGCTACTGAGAAGGCTTATGCAGGGGGGCTCCAAATTTGAGATTGGTTTTGCAATGTAGGGAGGCCCTACCTTAAGGTATGTGATAGTGAATATGGAAGAAAGCTATTACTATGGGGAACAATATTTCTCAAAAGATCTGCAGAGTAATTGTGGGGAGCCCATGATTTCTAAGGTTTTACAAACAATTCTATTATAGCTTTCATTTTCCATGATGCAACCTGCCCTCTCCTATTCCCATGTGCTTGATTTTAATAATTAAGAAGAGCCCCAAAGCACTGTTGGGACGTTAATGAGATCTGGCTTGATGTGACTTTTACAATCACAGTCTAATGGTTCTCAGGCCTGTGCAGGTGGTAACGCAGCAGTGAGACCTCCTTACTGAACATAAAGTAGGTCAATCAATGATATAAAATATAGTTTTGTAACTATGTAATCTTAAATAGTATGGCTATGATAGATATCAAAGGTTAAAAAAAAAGAAAGGTAAACAAAATTTAATACTAATGTATCTTTTTTTTTTCCAGTCATGAAGAGACTGTCATTTAACAGTGGCACCATTCTGTTTTTTTTTTTTTTGGCTGCTGGAAATTGAACCCAGGGGTGCTCTACCACTGAGCTACTTCAACACTTTTTTTGAGACAGGGTCACTTTGACTTGAACCTTTGATCTCCCTGCCTCAGTCTCCTGAGTAACTGGGATTACAGACATATGTCCCTATGTCTAGCTTTGTATCTGGTGTTGAATTCCAAGCTGTTATAGGAGATTTGAACTTTCATTTTTTTGGGGCACTTTACTACTAAACCACATCCTGTCATTTTTATTTACTTTTTACTTTGAGACAGGGTCTGGCTAAGTTGCTGAGGCTGGCTTTGAACTTGTGATCCTCCTGCCTCAGCCTGAGTGTCTGGGTTTATAGGTTTGCACCACCATGCCCAGTGGACGTTTGAACTCTTTATGTCAATTGTCATAAGTCAATTGTCTTACTGCTTCTGAGCAACTATATTTTACCTGAGCTTCTAGCCTACATGTCTGATCTGTGCCTGGAAGAAATTTTTGTCCTTTCAGTTATTTACTGTAGTGGGTTTTATCTTCCTTGATTAGTATATTCTGAAATTTCTATTTGAGCACACAAACCACTGGGTATCTGGCTCCAACACTAATAATTTTGGGAAGTTACTTAACTTTCCCAGTTTCACTTCTATGAAAATGAGAATAATAACTTCAGAGGGCTATTATGGATATTAATGAAATAGCTATGTGATCTTGGGCAAGTTATTTGACCTGTCATTCCCATTTCCTCATCAATACTAAAAGGACTGTTGTGAGGATTAATTTATACATGGAAAAGGTTCTTATGATATAAATGGTTTGGCACCTAGCCCCCAAAAAGTGGCCTTAAGTTGTTGCCAGCCTCAGAGGTTCATGAGTATTAAATGCTATAATGAATGTGTGTCCAAAGGATGAATGTACAGAATAGCATGGCATGTATGAGAAACAGATGATTCTTGGTGTGCCTGATCGCTGTGCTGCTGATTGGTTAGGCTGGATCTAAAAGAAAGATCCTAGAATTGAAGAAGTGGCTTTACCCAGCAGTCCACAAATGGTGAGTGTGCTCAAGGGGCCCAGGATGCTGATAACATGGTTTTGGAGAGATTCCCTAAGAAATATGATGGAAAGGAGGCTGGAAGATCAAAGGAGGTAGGAAAGAGGGGGAAAAAAATAGGAAGCTCAGCACTCCACAGTTAGGAAACTTTTTTTTTTTTCCATTTAATACTAGACTTTCAAGGATTGAGATGCAAGCTTTTTATGCAATTACATCCAATGTTAAAATTGGTAATACATAATTTACAAAGATTAACATCAAAACAATCATCTATTTAGATATGCTTTTGTAAAAAGGAAATATATTAGCAGCATTTATATTTTCCGCAATCACACAGCCTACAGACATGCAGACTAACTCTGTATCTATTTGCAGTGATGTAGTGCTTTGCCCCGCATTTCAAACACCAAAACCCACCTGGCAGCTGGGGGTTCTTTTTATTTCATTATTATAAAATAACTGAAAAATAAAAAAAGGCATTAATTTCTACACCAGTAAGAAAAAACAAGTTTTTGCACTTACCTAACATTTGATTGTCTAAAAAACATTTCGGTTTTTAGTCTTTCAACAAAAGAAAGATAAAATGACAGAGCGTAGTGTCTTTTGCTTCTGTTCTCGCATTTTACAAAGTTTTTTCTTTTTCGTCTTTTTTTTAAAATTTTAGTGTTTAACACTATTAAAAGAATCATTGAATTTTTAATCTCTTTCTTGTCATTTTCTTGCTTTTGACTAAAAGGAGACCCCCAAAGTGCCCCTAGACCCACCTCCCTCCCACCTATTCCCTGCAATGAAAAACAAAAGAAACCACTCAAACGGGCTTGGACATGCGATTTTCCCAGCTCCACACGTGAGTATCTTATACCCAGGTCTCTTAGTAATGTACAGTGCTTCTCTACAGTAAGAAAATACTCCAAACTATTTTCTTAATTCTCTTTTTTTCTTTAATAAAATATTTATTTTGCTTTTTTTCTCTGCTCAAGGGGATCTATGGCATCCCCTGTTTCTTTTGTTTTGTTTTTTTTTTTTTTTTCTTCAAGAATGACACAGAAAGGAGAAAAAGAAAAAAAGTCAATGGAATGGAAGGTGGTCAATGTTTCTACCTAAACGAGTCAGAGCGTCGTCATCATAAGGGGAAATGTACAGTTAGGACAGCATTGGTCCAGTATTAGAAAAAGTAATGGGGACATGTTTACTATTGTATTGCTTACCAATCACGCAGCAGATATATATATATATATATGTATATATATACACATACATATATATATACACACACATACATATATATATATACACACATGCGCATATATATATATATATATATATATATACACACACACACACACACACACACACACACACACACATATATACACACACAACTTGGCACATTTAAAAACCATCTTTTATAAGAACATCTAAAACGTATATGCATATGTATGTCTGAGAAGACAAAAAGCAAAGCTTTTTAAATTTTATTTTTAAAGAGACAGCATAGTCTTGGTAACTTCTGGTCAAGAGTACGGGAAGGAAGGAGACACCCTGGATATACCTCCTGATGATGAAGTCATTCAGGAGGGTGGAGGGAAGATGGGACAAGGGATGAAGAAAACACACTGTCTCTTGAAGAGATGGACATTGAAAACTATACAATTCAGAAAACAAAAGTAGTGTTTTAAATTGCTAATTTACACTTACAACAAATACTCTGATAGGTGAATACTGCTGAACAGTTCATGTAGTGACTTTTATTGGGGGGGCGGAGTTTAGAGTTCTTTTTATGTAGTTTTAAAAATTATTTTATTTTGAAATGGATCTTCATTTGCACAGCACAGCAGACACACAAGAACCACAGCACATCAAAAACAGCATGTGTGCTGGCGGGGCCTGGCTTTCTCATTAGAAAAAAATATGCTTCGGCAGGTTATGAAGGTAAAACAAAAATAATTACATGAAGTACTACCCTCCTGACCCCATGGGGGCCTTCCCTATCCCATGATTCCATTCTGGGGAGTAGAGGTAGGGAGAGGGGCAGCAGTTACAAGTGCTTTGAGCTGTCAAACTCACGTTTTACTTTGACCTGGTTGGACAAGAAAGGAGAGACAAACTTTCCTAGTCAAGGATCTGGGAAGAGGCCCCAGCTACTGTATCTCTTTTAGGTCTCTGGGGTAGCTCTTGGAGCCAATAGAGAACAGACAGGGTAAGGCTGGGGATCCTGGTCCTTTCCCTTTGGATTTTGAGTTTACCTGGGCATGGGAAGCAGCTTCTTAGCAGTGCCTATGGGATCGGGGGATGACCCAAAAAACCCAAGCTGTGAGGAGAGGCAAGTGCTGTAAAGTACCAATAGGTTCTAGTCATCACCATTGTGATCCTCCCTCCTCTACATTATTAACCCTTAGGGTGAAGCAACGGAGAGGAAAATTAATTAAACTGAACCGTCTCAGACAGATTCCATTCTCTTCCTCTCCACTAGCTCCAAGGTTTATTAAGTACCTAATATCAACAACATGACCCCATTTCCCTTGCCTGGACGGACCCTTCCTGTCCCTGTCTATACCCAGAGAGCAGGAAGCGGAACTGATTAGCTCCACTGGATCCCAGATGCTTGAAGTTCTCATTCTTTGAGGGTCATTTCCGAAAACTGTTTTCTGGGATAAACAAAGTACGCCTTCGCAGTCTCCTGCCTGATCCTTCCTCCAGCAAGTAGGTCACATCAATGGCTGAAAACAGAACCAAGGAGGCTCATCAAATACCACTCTCCCACTCCTTATTCCAGATTTGAGCTCTAAGGAGAATGAAATAATTCAATGATTTCTTTTATGACCTATAAGCAAATTAGGCCCTCCTCCAGTCTTAGATGAAAAAGGTGGTTCTCTAGGGAAGGAGATCATCTCACCTCCCACAGTTTTATTCCTAAAATAGAAATAAAGACAGGCCTATGAAAGAACTATACCATTTTCTTAAAACAATTTCCTTGCTGGGCCAGAAATCAGAAGTTGTTCTGGAACCTGGAGATGAAGCTCAGCAATAGAGCACTTGCCTAGCACGTGAGGCCCTGGGTTTGATCCCCAGCACCACACACACACAAAAGTTGTTCTTTTTCACCCCTTCTCCACTTCTTACTTATCTTCATCTCTAGATATAAGCCTGATGTTTCTTACCGTTTTTTCCAGGGATTTTTTCAAGGAGATTGAGCAAGATCTGGTTGAGTCGTTCCCGTTGGCTATGCCGTCGTTCCTCAGGGGTACAGACTGACTGGGGTTCTTGACCACTTTCTTCTGTTTTTTTTTCAGCCTCACTGACTTCAGCAGTGGTTCCCTCCTGTTCAGGTTCCTCCAGGCTGGGGATCTCATTGGCTGCTTGCTCCTGACTGGCTAGTACCTCTTCAATCAAGGGCAGGGCATCATCCTCCTGTCCCAGGTCTTTCAGGGGGGCCTTTGACCGCTCAGACTTCCAGGATGATCTGCCAAAATTATATGCAAATTTAGGGTAAAGTTAAATAAAGACTGGGGAAGGGAAGGAGAATAAAGGGTAGAAGCCTCAGGATGGTTGAGATACTGAAGTTTAGTTATTAGAGTCTTGGCTTGATATAAAAAATTTGATTCTGGTCTTCACTTTATTATAAAATGACTACCTTTCTTTGAGATTTATTTTTATTTTTGTTTTTGTACTATAAATTGAACCCAGGAGCACTTTACCACTGAAATACATACCCAGCTCTTTTTTTTATTCTGAGATAGGGTCTCGCTATGTTGCTCAGGGCCTAAGTTGTTGGGGCTGGCTTTGAACTTGTGATTCTCCTGTCTTAGCCTCCTGAGTCTCTGGGATTAAAGGCATGTGCCACAGTGCCTGGCTTTGAAATTTAATGTCTCTTTGTAAAATTTAACCTTTCTTCTTTTTCTCCAGGATCTGAGGCAAAGATGAGATAGAAATCCATAAAAATATAACAGTGCTTGCAGGTGTAGTGGCACATGCATGTAATTCCAGTGACATGGGAGACTGAGGCAGAAGGATTGCAAGTTTGAGGCCAGCCTTAGCAATTTAGAGACGCCCTCTTTCAAAATATAAAGGGAAGGAGATGCAGCTTAGTGATAGAGTGGCCCTGGGCTTATATTTATTTAAATACATTATATACACATATAACCAGTACTGCTTAGTGATCTCTGTTTCTTGAGTATAGAAAAGTATGGCACAACCTCATGATACCAGAAGTCCAACTACAATAAAAAGAATTTAAGTGGAGTTTTTACTTTTCCTGAATCACTTCTCCAAACCTATAATTTAATATTTTCTCCCTCGTGGTTGGCTAATATGGGAAAAGCAGTTGTTGTTTTCCCACTCAACAGATAATGGAATTGAAGAAAAACTGTCTTCTAGTCCAGCATGGTGGTGCACATCTATAATCCAAGAAGCTTGGGAGGCCAAGGCAGAAGGATTGCAAGTTCAAAGCCAGCCTAAGCAATTTAGTGAGGCCCTAAGCAATTTAATAAGACCCCATCTCAAACCGTAAAAGGAATGGGAGCATGGTGCAGTGGTGCACGCCTGTAATCCCAGCGGCTCGGGAGGCTGAGGCAGGAGAATCGTGAGTTCAAAGCCAGCCTCAGGAATGGCAAGGTGCTAAGCAACTCAGTGAGACCCTGTCTCTAATAAAATACAAAATTGGGCTGGGGATGTGGCTCAGTGGTTGAGTGCTCTTGAGTTCAATCCTTGGTATCCCACCTTCCCCGCCCAAAGAAAGGAATGGGGATGTGGCTTAGTGGTTAAGGCACCCTAAGTTCAATCCCTCGTACCAAAAACAAAACCAAACTAGCACGAGCACCATCACCACCACCACCACTACCAACAACAACAAAGAAAGAAAAGCCTTTTGTGCTCTTTCTTAAGGAATTTCCCTATTTTGTACAAAATAAAAATAAAAATTATGAGCTTAAACTGGGCATGCCTGATATTTGTTCCTTAACAGAGGTACCAAGAGTTGATATACCTTGAGGTAATGGGGAAAGCTTGCAGATATCTAAAGAGACTTTTCTGAGTCTATCTGGGTTTCAAATCTTATTTTTTCCTTCTCTTATTTAACTTCCCACAAATATTACCTCTGTCCCAACTAAGGCTGCATAATGAGATAGAAGAAGTCCAATTCTTCCACAGTGGTACTACACTGGGCTACTCTGCAGAGAATACCCAATTCTAGCAGTGGAGCTGAGAGGGTTAGTTGCTTGTTCTTTTGCTCAATTTGAGCTTTTGTTTAACCCCTTAGGATCCCTTGCCTACTCCCTGGGACTTACCGCCCACCGTTCCTCTTGTAGTTGTCTGGAACATAATGAGGCTGCAGAGAAGAAAAGGGAGTGGTAAGTATACTACAAAAGCTAGCAATGTTAAATCTGGTCTGGAGTTGGCTCACGGTAAGGGAGGTAAATTGATGACTGTTATCAAAACTGATGTTTAAGATTTCTATCAATCTGTAGGCCATAATGTCTTTTTTTTTTTTTTTCTGGTAATCCTAGAATGACAGTGGAAGAGCTGGGTGTGGTGGTGAATGTCTGTAATCCCAGCGGCTTGGGAGGCTGAAGCAGGAGGATCACAAGTTCAAAGGCAACCTCAGCAAAAGCAAAGCACTAAGCAACTCAGTGAGACCCTATTGCTAAATAAAATACAAAATAGGGCTGGGGATGTGGCTCAGTGGTTGAGTGCTCTTGAGTTCAATCCTTGGTATCCCACCTTCCCCGCCCAAAGAAAGGAATGGGGATGTGGCTTAGTGGTTAAGGCACCCTAAGTTCAATCCCTCGTACCAAAAACAAAACCAAACTAGCACGAGCACCATCACCACCACCACCACTACCAACAACAACAAAGAAAGAAAAGCCTTTTGTGCTCTTTCTTAAGGAATTTCCCTATTTTGTACAAAATAAAAATAAAAATTATGAGCTTAAACTGGGCATGCCTGATATTTGTTCCTTAACAGAGGTACCAAGAGTTGATATACCTTGAGGTAATGGGGAAAGCTTGCAGATATCTAAAGAGACTTTTCTGAGTCTATCTGGGTTTCAAATCTTATTTTTTCCTTCTCTTATTTAACTTCCCACAAATATTACCTCTGTCCCAACTAAGGCTGCATAATGAGATAGAAGAAGTCCAATTCTTCCACAGTGGTACTACACTGGGCTACTCTGCAGAGAATACCCAATTCTAGCAGTGGAGCTGAGAGGGTTAGTTGCTTGTTCTTTTGCTCAATTTGAGCTTTTGTTTAACCCCTTAGGATCCCTTGCCTACTCCCTGGGACTTACCGCCCACCGTTCCTCTTGTAGTTGTCTGGAACATAATGAGGCTGCAGAGAAGAAAAGGGAGTGGTAAGTATACTACAAAAGCTAGCAATGTTAAATCTGGTCTGGAGTTGGCTCACGGTAAGGGAGGTAAATTGATGACTGTTATCAAAACTGATGTTTAAGATTTCTATCAATCTGTAGGCCATAATGTCTTTTTTTTTTTTTTTCTGGTAATCCTAGAATGACAGTGGAAGAGCTGGGTGTGGTGGTGAATGTCTGTAATCCCAGCGGCTTGGGAGGCTGAAGCAGGAGGATCACAAGTTCAAAGGCAACCTCAGCAAAAGCAAAGCACTAAGCAACTCAGTGAGACCCTATTGCTAAATAAAANAAAAAAAGAACAAAATAAGGGCTGGAGTTGTGTTTCAGCGGTAGAACACTTGCCTAGCAAGTGTGAGGCCCTGGGTTTGATCCTCAGCACCACATAAAAATAAATAAAGGTATTGTGTCCAACTACAACTAAAAATAAACAAATAAGAACGAAATAAAGGTATTGTTTCTACCTACAACTAAATAATAATAAAATATATATAAATGGCTGGAACTGTGGTAGAGTGCTCGCCTAGCATGCACAGGCACTGGGTTTGATCTTCAGCACCACATATAGTTAAATAAAAACACTGTGTCCACCTATAATTAAAAAACAAATATAAAGTCCCCAACAGAGATGGAGATTTTCCCAGTTTGAGATGGAATCAGGATGAAGAAGCAGAAAGACACAGAGAAATTCCCATTTTCATGCTATAGCATTAAGAAAGGAAAGCAACTTACTGAGAAATCTCTTTTGGGAGTAAGCTTCTTCGGAAAGTGATCAAAGGCATAAGGTTTGGTGCAGACAGGATAGCGATTCCGGTGAATCTTGTAAAACAGGTGTGCTGACTTGTCGAGACGATAATCACAGATGTACACATCTTGCTCCTTTACTCCTTTGGGTCTCCCTGTAAGTCCAAACACTGTTTTAAAGGATCCAATTTCCCCTTCCCTTTCATGAGCTACCTAAAAGCCACCACACAGCTTGTGACAGCAGCTAAACCCATAAATGGAAAATGTATTTATCTGGAGAGGCTGAACTTTAATAAGCACTGGTGGTTGCAGAAAAAAAATTCAGATCCCAGATACCAGTGACCAAAAAGGAGACAAGGAATACAAAGAGAATAAAATACCATGATAGAAAGAAACAAGACATGTTAAGAGCTGTAAGGAATTTTGAGTAAGTATTTTGAGGGATAAATAGAACATATTATATGGAAGAGTTAAGACAAAAAAAGGGAGTATAATTAAAAGGGAAGAACATTTGGAAGTGAACACTTTTTAAATGGGAAGGGTCATGAGTGTCACAGAGCTGCAAAATGTGTGCCAGTACTGGAATGGAATATATATTATTTTGAACTACTTTGCTATGATGCCGAGAGAACAAACTAAGTAAATTGACTCTGCTAATAATGACAACTAACATATATTAGACTTTTACTGTAAGCCATAAACTAAGTCCTTTTGTGGATAATTTAATCAAAAGTCTTTAAAATAAATACAAATCCTGTTTTTAGCAAGAAAATTGATACATTTAAGTATCTTGCCAAGGGCCACAAAAGTGAAATTATTAAACAGTATTTTAAAATGTCAACTAAATTAAAAAAGTGGGAACGAACATTATTGAGGATCAAACACTAGAAAGAAAAAAATGTAATATTTCTTTCTGAAGTTCCACAGCTAGCACTGGAGAATCTTTACATTGAGACAACTAGAATGGGGTGGGCAATTAAAGATCAATAAACGGGATATAAGGTCATTTCTAACTAGACCAGATCATTTACCTTTACAATATGTATAAAGGTCCAACACACAGCAGGTCCCCACTACAGCTTCCAAGGGAATGATCTCATAGAGTGGCACCCGAAATAGTTCATTATGGTAGAACCGCCGGGATGGAGAATGGTGAGTTTCATGGGGACGGAAATAATGGTGACCAAAGGCAAAACGTTCTTCTCTAAAAAAAGGAAAATGGATAAGAGAAAGTTTAGTTGATTAGCAAAATTCTGCTGGTAGGATATAGCTGGAAGAAAGATAGGAAGTCAGGACATACTTTTCATTCTTCCAAAGTTTCTCAATTCGGAAAATGTCAAGTTTATCTCGGTTAATGTGAGATAAAAGTCTATAGGATTGACGGACTGGGTGGCCATCAGGGGTACGCCGACTATCCCTCATCAGATATACACAGTCACCTAGGGAGGTATACAACAAAGGAGAAAGTTAAAATGATTCTTGAATGAATTCTGTGAGGCATTCATTATCTGACCCAGGGTCTACATAGAACTCATAAGCTAAACCAGGATAAATACAGACATCTAAAAGTCTAACTGTAATGACAATCTAGAAAATTCTAGACTATGAGAATGACCTGAGGGAGTTCTTCCATCTCTTGGACTTCCAATGTGTCTTTCCTAGTTTTCAAATTAGCTTTACAAACCTCTCTCTCATAAATCACTATTATATGGTGAAGGGGTGATATATGTAAACATAAGGTATAAAGATCCATTAAAGGCCATTTGGAACAATGATTATTATACAGATAGCAGATAGTTCCTACTATTCTAACAGGTCTGTTCTAACAAGGAGGGTTAAGTGGTTTGTACACACCTTGACGAAGCAGCAAGTCATCACGAAGCAAACAGATGAAGTAGACACAGCCAGGTTGGGCATAGTGGGGCCGAGGAATCATGGGTACCTCCTGATAAGAGCAGAAAGTTAATGGATAAGGGCTAGAATTACTACATTCATCCTTCAACCTTTAAGACAGGAAAACAACTAAAATCTAAAATTCCCAACCAAGAATAACTCTTAAGTCATTTCAATACACCAGAGATATAACAAAAGATGAAAACAACTAATTATAAACCTGGAAAAGTCAAGATGGAGAACAAAACTAATAGGCTAAGTATTTCTGAATACATGGGTGCTTTACCAGTAAGCTACATCCCCAGATCTTTTATATTTTATTTTTAGTTGCTGACACTGGCCTTAAATTTACGATCCTCCTGACTCAGCCTTCTGAGTCATTGGAATTAAAGGCATGTGCCACCATGCAAAACCTTAGTTACATATAATGCCATTCTTTCAATAGATTTTTAAGTATTTTATTTTTCATTTAATCAAATTCCTTAGAAAATCAAGGGCAGGGGCTGGGGTTGTGGCTCAGTGGTAGAGTGCTTGCCTAGCAATATGAGGCACTGGGTTCATCCTCAGCACCACATAAAAATGAAATACAGATATTGTGTTCAACTACAACTAAAAAATAAATATAAATAAAAAAGAAAGAAAGAAAGAAAGAAAATCAAGGGTAGAAACTGAGGACTAGACAGGTTGAGAAACTTTATCAGAGGATATTCTGTGTAATCAGAGCAGGGTGCATACCATGCACTACATCTTTTATTTATAGATAAAATTTATAGTTGTATCAGAAGACAGCTTACCCTGTCCACAGGCCTTGGGTCACACTGCTCACAAAGGTAGTGTTCCACATCTGAGTTCACTCCCATACAGTCACAATGTTGCCACACCTAAAGAAAAATGTATAGTTAGGGGATGATAAGGGGATTTAGATGTATCAAGAAGTGTTGGGGGTAAGAATAAAAAAAATAGCAATATGACAGGGTAAAATAGGATAAGTGGGTGAATAAAAATTAGAGATAAATGGTAAAATAGGTCTGAACAGAAGAAGAATACAAACTCATTCATAATATATAGATCTGTGCAAATAAGAGGGAGAGAGAATAAGAAGATGACTGTACTAGAGACCATTACTAAGTAATATACATTTATGATGTGGCTACTGAGAAAGTCTTCACAGTCAGAAAATGTTTTCACTTAGCCTTGTTTAACTTTATCCTCTCAACAATCCTTTGTGTTACTTACAGACCCACTTCGCATATAAGGTAATGAGTTCACATGTACTGAGGGAAGACAAGAGGGATCACATTTGGGCCTTGACTCTTGCTTCAGGAGACCTACGGGATTTGTATACTGCAGTCTCTGTTAGCATGCATTACTTAGTGTGCTATCTCTAATGTACTTCTAGGTAAAGCACTAGTCTAAATACTATCTCTAGATCATGTGATAAATGTGCAGTGAATATAGGCAGAGAGAACAGGAGGTAGAAAAAGAAGGAAGGCGGTAAATGAAAGACAATGTGGTCAACAGTGAGAGATAACAGGAACCAACGTTAAGTGAGAGTACATAAAAAAGGCCACCAAGCCATATGAGGTGTGGGCTGCATCTCTGAATACTGTCACCATGGTCATCAGGAACAGGCTTGTGCTTTACCTCCTGGCTCTTACCATGCACTTGTCACACTGGATCATGAGGCCTTCGTCCTTGTAGAGGCCACAGATACAGCGAATAACATCATCGTCCTTTTCATGCCCATTCTCCTTCTCAGAGACTGAGGTCTCACTGCTGTCTGCCTCACTTGCTGTTTCTCCCACAATCTCATCAATTTGGGCAGATGCCTCATGCCGGGCATTGTAATAGGCCTTTCGCAGGCGGCAAACATCTCTCCCAATTGGGGATTTACGACCATAGTACTTCTGAAGAAAGAAGAAGAAGAAAAAAAATCATGTTTGGTTTTCTCAATTTGGCTTAAAAATATGCCTTAAGAGGTAGTATGATTGTCTTTCTTTTCCATTTTGATTAACAGATTTTGTACAGCATCAAATGTAGTGACAGGCAGTTAATAACAACTAAAACTGAACTATAATGAATTAAAATGAGAACCTCTATGATAATTTTCCATTTGCTCTACTGCTGTGTCATTTAATTCCTATCAAGGGCCTTACTATCCACAGGACAAAATACAGTGATCACAGAATATAAATTAATGTTGCAAGCATAATTACTTAGATGCATTGGAGAAGTTCTCCAATGACTCCTCCTACCCCCCAACCTTTTTTGGAGCACTGGGGATTGACTACAGGGCCTCACACATGCTAGGCAAGTGGTCTTTCATTGACCATTATAATCCCAGTTCTTATTTATTTACTTTCAGTGTTTCTTGAAAACGTTTTATAATTTTTTTATTCCACTTAAAAAAAAATCTTTATTTTTGTTTATTTTTATGTGGTGCTGGGGACCAAACCCAGGCCCTCACGCATGCGAGGCAAGCGCTCTATCACTGAGCCACAACCCCAACCCTTTTATTCCACTTTATAAAAAAACTTTTAAATATATATTTTTAGTTGTTGATGGACCTTTACTTTTATTCATTTATTTATATAAGGTGCTGAGAATCAAACCCAGTGCCTCACACATGCGAGGCAAGCACTCTGCCACTGAGCCACAGCCTAGCCCTATTCCACATTTAATTGGTGAATTGTAGTTGAATATAATATTGGAACTTGTTGTTACATATCTGTACAAGTACACAATATAACAATATAATCTGGCCAATAATTCCCCAGCACTTCCTTCCTCCATTTTCTCTACTGATTTCCTTTTGATTTTCCAAGAGATCTGTCCTACCTTTCTTTTCCTTTTTCTTTCTAGCTTCTGCATATGAAAGAAATCACAGGTTCCCTAGCCTTCTGAGTCTGACCTATTTTGCTTAATATAATGGTCTCTAGTTCTATCCATTTTTCTGCAAATGACACAACAGCATTTATCCTTGTAACAGAATAAACTCCATTGTGTATATATACCACATTTAAAATAAAATCTATTCATCCATTGAAACCTGGGCTGTTTCCCTAGTTTGGCTATTGTTAACTGTGCTACTATAAACATGGGTATGCATGTATCACTGTAATATGATGACTTTAATTCTTTAGGATAAATACTGAAGAATGGTATACGATGGTTCCATGCCTCATCTTGAGGAGCCTCCGTACTGATTTCTATAGTAGTTGGACCAATTTACAATCCCACCAATGGTATAACAGTGTTCTTTTTTCTCCCTATTGTCTCCAGCATTATTATTATTTGTATTCTTGATGACTTCCATTTTGACTGATGTGAGATGAAATCTCAGTATAGTTTAAATTTTTTAAAAAATTTTTAAATAATTTTTAGTTGTCGATGGACATAATACTTTTATTTATTTTTATTTAATTGGGTTATTTGTTCTTTTGGTATTCTTTATGAATCCTAGATATTAATCTTCTGTCAGAAGAGTACCTAGTAAAGATTTCTCTCCCATTCTATAGGTTTTCTCTTCATATTCCTAATTGTTTTCTTTCTTTTTTTTTTTTTTTTTAAATTTTTAATATTTATTTTTTAGTTATCGGCGGGCACAACATCTTTGTTTGTATGTGGTGCTGAGGATCGAACCGGGGCCGCACGCATGCCAGGCGAGCACGCTACCGCTTGAGCCACATCCCCAGCCCCTTGTTTTCTTTTTTTAAATGTTTATGTTTTAGTTGTAGTTGGACACAATATCTTTATTTTATTTATTTATATGTGGTGCTGAGGATTGAACTCAGGGCCTCATGTGCACTATGTGTGTATAGAACCTTTTAAATGTGATACCATACCATTATTATTTCCTGAGCTTTAGGGTTCTATTGAGAAAGCTGTTGCCTGTGCCTACATGCTGGGATGCTGACCCTACATTTTTCCTTCTAAGAGTTGCATAGTTTCTGGTCTAATTCCTAGAATTGTGTCATTTTGACCTGATTTTTGTGCTGGGAAAGAGATAAGGGTCTAGTTTCATTCTTCTACATATTGATAATAAATTTTCCCAACATTGTTTGTTAAAAAGGCTGTCTTTTCTTCAATGTATGTTTTGCAGATGTGTGGGCTTGTCTGTATCTCTTCTATTCTGTACCAACGGTCTATGTATCTGCCAGTACCATGTAGTTTTTGTTATTAATAGCTCTATAGTATAATTTGAAGTCAGTTATTGTGATTACTCCAGCATTGCTTTTTTGGTTTAGAAACTGTGTTGACTATTCATTTTATTCTTTCAATGAATTTTAGGACTATTTTTCTAGTTCTGTGAAGAATGCCACTGGTATTCTTCACAGAACTAGTGAAGAATTTTGGTAGTATGGCCATTTTAACATTACTTTTGCCTATCCTTGAACATGGGAGGTCTTTCCAGCTTTCAAGGTCTTCTTTAATTTTTCCTTCATTGTTCTATAGTTTTCATTATAAAGGCCTTATACTTCCTTGGTTAGATTTATTTTTAGGTGTTTATTTATTTATTTTTTGAGGCAATTGTGAACAGAACTGTTTTCCTGATTTCTTTCTCAGCAGACTCACTGTTGGCATATAGAAAAGTTATTGATTTTTGAATGTTAACTTTGTAATCTGCCACCTTGCCAAATAATTTACTCATTAGCTCTAGCTGTCTTTTGGTGAAGTTTTTTGGATCTTTGAGGTACAGGAGCATATCATCTGCAATTACTGATAAATCTGACTACTTCTTTTCCTGTTATTCTTCTCCTTTTCCCCCCCTCTTTTATTTCCTTCTCTTGCCTAATTGCTCTGACTAGAATTTCTAGGAATATATTAAATAGGAGTGGTAGGAATGAACACCCTTGTCCCAGAATTTACAGGGAATGCTTTCAGTTTCCCACCATTTACTATGAGATTGGTTTTGGGTTTTTCATATATACCCTTTATGATGTTGAGGTATGACCCTTCTATCCCTATACGAATGGGTATTGAATGTTGTCAAAGGCCTTCTCTGCATCTATTGAGAGAACTAAGGAATTTTTGTCCTTCATTCTATTTATGTGGTAAATTACATTTATGTATGATAAACTATCTTTGCATCTCTGTAATAAAACCAACTTGATTGGGTGTACAATCTTCTTTTTTTTTTAATAAGTATTTTTGCACCTAAGTTCATTAGGGATTTGGTTTATAGTTTTCTTTCCTTGAGGTATTCTTATCTGATTTTGGTATGAGTGTGATACTGGTTTCACAGAATGAATTTAGAACTGTTATATCCCTTTCTGTTTCATGAAATCAGAAGCATTGACAATTAGTTCTTTAAAGGTTTTCTTTCTTTTTTTTTTTTTTAAGATAGATGGATAGAGAGAGAGAGAGAGAGAGAGAATTTTTTAATATTTATTTTTTTTAGTTTGCGGCGGACACAATATCTTTATTTGTATGTGGTGCTGAGGATCGAACCCGGGCCACACGCATGCTAGGCGAGCACGCTACTGCTTGAGCAACATCCCCAGCCCCTAAAGGTTTTCTTTAAATTATAATTCAACATTGTTTTAATTCTCTTCCTAGTTATTTGTTGGTTGCTCTTATTTGGTGTTTCATTCTCTATTTATCTGTTATCTAATAGCCTCTAAAGAGTATTTCAAAATAACTAAATAATTTTCTCCTTGAAACACCTCTTCTGGGTATTTCAAAATAACTGAATAATTTTCTCTATGTACTCTGCAGTATTCCATCCGTTCAAGGCTACCTTTTCTACAATGAGATTCGATTAATGTTCAATTTAGCAGCATAATGCCCTTCAATTCTACCCTCAAGATGTATTTAACTATTTATTCACATGTATTTCTGTGTATTTCACATTTATGTATCTTTTTGAGGAAAGACACTATAGATATGCCTTAAATGTAGTAAAATGTCTATTTACTGGGTATATATAAAAATCTAAGGCCAAATTAGGTTTTTATAAAAATTAAATTTTTGGAGGAATGATTTAGGCTTCCATTCTAGATTTTTTTTTTTTTTTAAATGATACTGGGGCTAGAACCCAGGGCACTCTACCACTGAGCTCTAAATCCAACCTTTTTTTTGGTGATAATTTTAAGATAAGGTCTCACTAAATTGTTGAAGCTAGCCTCAAACTTGTGATTGTCTTGCCTCAGCCTTCTGATTCACTGGGATTAAAGGCATGTGCCACCACACCTGGCTTCTAGAATGCCTTTTTATATGGGATTCTACAGTATTTAGCATATTGTAAACAGATAATCAAGGAGTACTTAATAAAAAATGAAAGCTGATAGAAGAGGGTAAAAATCTTAAACTTAATGGTTCTCTTAATCTGCATTTGAAGTGAGTGAAAAAATACCTCAGCATTCCGAAAGACTTTAAGCATGTCAGCATCAAAAGCTTCTACTGTCTTATAATAACCAATGAGGATCTGCTTTTCTATGGTGACAAGATCAAGGGGATCAGAGATCTTCTCATAATAATCAGCATTCCTGGAACATAAAGTCATGGTGTTAATAAGGTACACATAGTACTTTTAGAAAACTCAGATGCTATTACCACAAATATGAACCTACTTTTTCTTTGAGGGGAGGTTCAAAAGTGGAGCTGCCAGTGCTTGTCGAGAAGAATCTGAAAAAGAATGCAAATTTGGTAGAAAGACGAAAATACAAGAAAGGCAAGCATCTCTCTCTCTCTCTCTCAGTACAGGGATTGGGGGGCGCTTAAAACCACTGAATCACATTGTCAGCCCTTTTTTGTATTTTATTTAAAGACAGGGTCTCAAAGAGTTGCTTAGGTCCTCACTAAGTTGCTGAGCCTGCCTTTGAAATTGCAATCCTCCTGTCTCAGCCTCCCAAGCTGCTGGGATTACAGGTGTGTGCCACTGAGCCTGGCTAGCATCTCTCTTTTTCATTTTTGTTTTGAGACAGGGAGGTGGGGACAAATATGTGACTCATTATGTTGTTCAAATTGGTCCTAAACTCATGGGCTCAAGTGATCCACCTGATTCAGCCTCCAGAATAGCTGAGAAGACAGGTATGTAGCACCATGACCAGCTTTTTTTTGTTTGTACCAGTCAAGTGCTCTACCACTGACCTAAACTCCCAGCACCAAAACATCATCTCCTAAATAAAAAAGTAGGATCCCCCGCAAATTAAAAGCTAGAAAAAAAATCTTATATATGTTTTTTCAGCCTGTAAAAAATGCACTTTTGCCATACATATTTATAATGGCAGGGGTCAAATTAAACTTTCAAGATTGCCTAGGATATGGAAGATAAAGTATGTATGCTTGAAATGTAGCATAATTTTGGTTGGGTAATGAGAAGAACTTCCTATGAAGAATGAGACTTGAGAATTTACTGAGATAGGAGGCTGCTTACAGCAAATTCCTGCTCAATAGATCTTATTATAGTAAAAAAAGTCATCTCATCAAAAAAATGTTTTCCAGTTCTCCTCGGTTTTCCATAATTAATATTACTGTTGGTTTCAATTTGATTAAATTCCAGATAATGAATAATTTAGTACTGTGAACATTTTCTGGAACTAATTTTCCTTTAAGTTATTCTGTATGGCATATTATATTTCATTTTCTACCTTGCTTTTTGGTCATTTCACTAGAGACATAAAGCCTGTTGTGTTCAGATGCACTGACACAGTACATGAATCTGCAGCAGTTTCATGTTAGATCAGATGGGGCAACCTGAGAATGTAAAAAATTGTGATCTTTAGGGAATGTAAATCCAATAGGTGCCAAAAACCTTTATATCCTGGGGCAGTTTGATCCTTCCTTTCTCTCTATGACCTTCAGTTAACTAAACTGAACCATAAGTGCAAAGGTGAACAGCAGACAGACCAGGAAAAGAAAAATAACAAAGTCCTTAGAATATAAGGAAAAAAGACAAACCAAAGCTGATGGCCAAAATCACAATTATCAACCAAAATCTCTCATTTTAAACATCCCCAAGTTTCTTGGTTAGAAAGTTACTTATACTACCAAACTACCTACCCCAAATTAAAAACACTTTCCACCCCTCTACTATTGCTATAGATGTGTCTTGGAAGGGAATAGTGTCAAGTAAGGTGTTTTACATGAAAACTCCTTTAAAGTTTAAAGGGTAACTTTTTTCCAAATTTATATTTTTTCTTTCTTTCTTTTCTGTGGTGTTGGGTTAGGAACCTAGGGCTTCACGTATTATATGTTGTTGTTCTTAAGTAGAGGTTAAAGCCTGTGATCTGTTCAAAATGAAAAACTACATGTATGTACAAATACATATGCCTAACCTCACTCCCTGGGGGAAGAATCCATAGGTTTTATTAGATTTCCAAGATTACCTGTCAATTTAAAAAGGCTAATAACCATTAATATAATTAATATTTGTAATACTTCATTGTTTTTATTCTTTTTATTTTTATGGTACTGGGGATTGAACCCAGGGGCACTCCACTACTAAGTGACATTTCAAGCCTTTTTATTTTTTGAGACAGGGTCTCACTAAGTTGTCCAGGCTGGCCATTACCTTGTGATCCTCCTGCTTTATCCTCCCAGGTCTCTTGGATTATAGGCATGCACCACATAATATTTCTTTTTTCTTCTTTTTTGTACTAGTGATTGAATCTAGGGTTACTTAACCACTGAGTTATAACCCTAGTCCTTGTGTTATTTTTCCTTTTGAGGCCGGGTCTCAGTAAGTTACTCAGAGTCTTGCTAAGTTGCTGAGGCTGGCCTTGAACTTGAGATCCTCCTTGTGATTCAGTCTCCCATGCCATTGGGATCACAGGCATGAACTTCCACACATAGTTTATACTATTTCATTATTTTTTTTTTCTTTTAATATTTTTAGTTGTCAATGGACATAATGACTTTATTAACTTATTTTTTTATGTGGTGCTGAGGATCAAACCCAGGGTCTCATACACGCTCTACCACTGAGCTACAACCCTAGCCCATACTACTTCATTCTTAAGTTGCTAATTCATTATCTTATTAAGGAAAATTTTATCCAAGGGAGAGAACTGCACCTCACAGATGCAGAGGTTCACTACCCTCAAGCTAAACATGTGATTTCTAATACACTATTTAACTATAGTAAAATTATAATAAGCCAATAGTGGATGCCTGTAATCTCAGCAACTTGAGAGGCTAAGGCAGGAATATTGCAAGTTTGAGGCCAGCTTTAGCAACTTAGCAAGATCCTAAGCAACTTAGTAAGACACTATCTGGAAATTAAAAAAAATAAAAAGTTCTCGGGATGTAGCTCAATGGTAAAGCACTCCTGGGTTGAATCCCTGCTACCAAGGAAAAAGAAAAAAGGAAAAAAAAAAAAAAAGATTAAGATGTATCCTGTAGTCCCATGCTCCGACAAAAGGTAGAACAAGTAAATCTCTTAAAATTCTAAATGTCCTTGGTCTTGGTCTTGGATATGTCAGGAGAAGGTAAGTGATAGGCTTAAAAAAGGCTAAGAACAAATTTGGGGTAGATAGGGTCACCTTTGTAAGAGATGATGCCATCACAGATCTCTTTGAAGATTTGGGCTAGGCGTGCGGCCCGAGCTACTTCAATGTTTTCCTCTGCAGCTGCCAAACGTCTTGTTCGAACAGATCGAGCTGTCTGCAGGGCAGAGAACTGGGTCATGAAGACATCTGGAAGGATAAGATAAAAATTAATTTCAGGAAATGATTAATTCTGTGTGGCTTTCTCTTCCCCAATGGACTCCTGCCATTTGCTCTATTTTTCTTTTCTTTTTAATGGTACAGGGGATTAAACCCAGAACTTGTACATTCTACACAAATTTATTCTACTTTTCCTGAAGTCATTAAGAATTAGTGGGCATTTTGAGGAGAAAAAGGGAAGAACAGAGGAAGAGCAATATCTTTTGAACGTTTTATTTTCAGTTGGAGAGGACATACTAGTGTCTCTTCCTTCAGTCTGTTTTGAATAGTAGCTGAACTCAGGAGTGAGTGCTGCTATATTATTCATTCAAAAAGGTTAGAAAAAAAAGTTGGGTGTAGTGGTACGCACCTGTAATATCAGCAAGTTGGGAGGCTGAAGCAGAAGGACTGCAAATTCAAGGTCAGCCTTAGCAATTTAGGAAGACCCTATCTCAAAAAATAAAAAAGACCAGGGTGGGTGGGGAGAGAAATGAAATTTGATGGTTTGCATGTAGAATGCTGATCTGAACGTATGTAAAAGAATCTTCAAATTTATAATATTTTTCTCCCCACAGTGCATTTGGCATCTATAGTTTATTCTGTGTGCAAATTATTTTCCAGATAGGAATGACCGACCATAGATGGGACCCTATCAATCTCAAAACCCATGATCACTTTAGACTGTAGGTGACATTTGTGAGGTTGGCAAAAAGGAATTTCTTTCTATTCCTTATGGTACCAATAGGGCAGTTGAAAAGCTGGGATGGATATTGATTATTAACATCAGTACTAATTATTAATGCTAACAGTATGGATTATATATATATATATTTTTTGGGGGTACCGGAGATTGAACTCAGGGGCTTGACCACTGAGCCACATCCCCTGCCCTATTTTTTATTTTATTTAGAGACAGGGTCTCACTGAGTTGCTTAGTACCTTGCTTTTGCTGAGGTTGACTTTAAACTCAAGATCCTCCTGCCTCAGCCCCCTGAGCCACTGGGATTACAGGCGTGCACCACCATACCCGGCTTGGATCATAACTCTTTTGGTACAGACTAAAAGGAATCTTTTAGTCCTTTTATTTCCTAAAAAGGAATAGACTGAAAATAACTATATCATCAGTTTGGAAACAATTTCATGGAATTAATAAGTATATTTCCCATGCCTTACCAGACTTGATATTCCCATCGTCTCGGCAAATGCCATTCCAACGGGTATATAATGATGCTGAGTGAATATTGTCACTGGTGTGCTTCACTTCCTCCTGTTTCTGTCGAATCTTCTCCCAGTTTCGAACCAAAAACACATGATGCTTTAATACAAAGTTCCTGAACATAAAGAAGAAAGGACTTCCTTTATTCATTAATTCAATAAGCATTTATCACATGTGTACATAGAAGCCACTGTTAGGTGATACAAGTGAATATTTAAATGTGAATAGAGCTGTGGTAAAGATAATTATATGGGCAAGATATCATTTTTTTTTTTTGGAGGGGGTGGGGAGATAGTACTAGGGATGGAACTCAGCGGCACTTGACCACTGAGCCACATCTCTAGCCCTGTTTTGTATTTTATTTAGAGACAGGGTCTCACTGAGTTGCCTAGTGCCTCACTGCTGCTGAGGTTGGTTTTGAACTCTTGATCCTTCTGTCTCAGCCTCCCAAGCCGCTGGGATTACAGGAGTGTGCCACTGCACATGGTTAAGATATCATTTACCTTTCCATCTTGATTTTTTTCGGATAAAAGAACATTTTCCTATATTATTTACAAATGACTAGCACACACTGTTAAAAGGCTACAAAATGAGGCTGTGGCTTTGGCTCAGAGGTAGAACGCTAGCCTGGTGTGCGTGGGGCACTGGGTTTGATCCTCAGCTCCACATAAAAATAAAATAAAGGTATTGTGTCTCTACAACTAAAAATATGTATATATTTTAAAGAAAGCCTACAAAAAATTTGGCAAGTGAGAGACCATATGTCAGAAATTTTTGGAGGATTCATACAAATTCTAAGGAAAACTGCAAAGATAAAATAATGGGCTTGGGATTGCCTATAACAAGAACTGGACTAGCAGATAAAGGCAAGGACATGTTAGAAGGATAGGGGCTCAGTAAATTATGGAATTAATAGGTACAGTGTCTCCATATGAAACTCTAAACTTAAATGAATTTATGTATCTGAGCCTATAAAATATTGATGATTTTCATTATATTTTCACAGTAACATACATATAAATAAAAGTGACCTTGGAAAAGTCTTAAACTATCAGCCTTAGTAAACACATTAGATTAATTCTATAGTTACTGACTTTGTCTGGAATCACCTGTGGAAGACTGTAAACTGATTCCTGATTTCCACCTCTGAAAATTCTGGTTTATGTTTTGTAGGGTGTGTTCTGAGCATTGAGAGGTAGAAGGTATGTGTATGTGTGTGTGTGTGTGTGTGTGCTGCTTGGAATTAAACCCAGGGCATTATGAATGCTAAGTATATAAACTCTACCACTGAGATACATCCCCAAGCCCTTGGAGTTTTTGAAAGCTCCCAGTGCAGTCAAGTAGGGAACCAATGGATTAAGTGAAAGGGGCTAAAATTAAAATAAAAGAACATTATAAAGCTATACTTCCTAAGATATCAGAATATCTATTAGCAGGGGTTGTGGAATATGTCCCAAGACAATTTGAAAAATAGGGGACACAATCATTTTGTTTATTTCTGACAAGGATACAAAGAAGCATATATATATATATATATATTTTTGGCAGTACTGGGAATGGAACCCAGGCCCTCATGCATACTAGGTAAGCATTCTACCAGAGAACTACATCCCCAAACTGAGCAGTCATTTTAAACCTATTCTGTGCTATGGATTCTTTCTTTTGGCAGTTCGGTGAAGCCTATGGAACCTTTTCTGAACAATTATTTTAAAATTATTTTTGAATTAATTTAAACTTCTAAGTTAATTTATTTTTCTTTTGTTTTGAGGCATTGGGGATCAAACCGAGGATCTTGTACATGATAAATAAGTGTTCTACCACTAAGCTACACTCCGGCCCTTTTTAATTTTGAGATGACAGGGTCTTATTAAGTTGCCCAGAATGGCCTCAAATTTTTGAACATCCTTCCTCAGCCTCCACCACATAGGTGGAAATAATTTTTAATACATAGGATTAAAAGGAAACCAAATACACTCAAATATAGTTATAAAATGATGACAACAAAAAACCCTCAAATACTAAATTTGTGACAGAGAATTACACTTTTTGTGTGTGGTACTGGGGATGGAGCAGGACCTTGGGCATGCTAGGCCACTTAACCAATGCAGCAACTCTCTTTTGAGATGGGGCCTTGATAAGTTATAACCCTAGTCCTTGTGTTATTTTTCCTTTTGAGGCCGGGTCTCAGTAAGTTACTCAGAGTCTTGCTAAGTTGCTGAGGCTGGCCTTGAACTTGAGATCCTCCTTGTGATTCAGTCTCCCATGCCATTGGGATCACAGGCATGAACTTCCACACATGAAATTCCAGGCTGGCCTCAAACTTGCAATCCCAATGCCTCTGATTCCTGTGTAGGTGGAATTATAGGTATGTGCCACTATGTCTGGCATATATATATATATATATATGAATGGCAGTATAGGGGATTTAACCCAGGAGTACTCTCCCACTGAGCTACACCCCAGTCCTTTTTAAAATTTTGTATTTTAAAACAGAGTCTCCCTAAGTTTCCAAGGCTGGTATTGAACTTGTAATCTTTCTTCTTCAGCATCCTGAGAAGCTGGGATTACAGGCATGTGCTTCCATATCTGACTCCGGCTTAAATTCATTCTTAATGTGTGATGAGATAAGAGTAATGGTCTAAGAACTATAGGAATTTTGAGGTAAACATGAACATAAATGCCATTTTGAGGTATTTAAAAATATCTGTAATGTCATATGAAAATATCTGTGAACGGGCACTGCTAATTCTTCCTTTCAAAACACACACACACACACACACACACACACACACACTTTGCTTATAATCATATTTGAAGAAAATGACAACTATCAGAAATCAGGGAACAAAAAGAAATAATTATTTCTTCCTTTAGCAGAACAAAATGGATCAACTGAAAGAAGCTTAACAGTGTTTTAAACTGACAAGCAAATCACCTAATTTAAAAAAGAACTCAGATAAAACCATCTCCTTTTTACCTCTCTCGATTGGACATTGGCTTCATCTGTAATTGGGGTGTCAACCTTGTTGGGGTGTTGATATTTTCATTGGGCTCCTCAGAGAGATGGCCTCTCTGAAAAAAACAAATGGGTAAGATTACAGTGGAAAAAAAAAAGATCAATCAGAAATCATCTCCAGGAATATTAAGAGTACTCTTGTGGTGCCACCCTTTGCTAATCCCCTTATTTTAGTAATTTCCTTCAAGCAGCCCACGAGCAGCTCTTGGGGAAAGCCATGAATTCATTATTCACCCTTTTCTTCAGTTTGTGCTTAGACTTTCTCTTTTCTTTGGACCGTCCAGACTTTTTATGTGTGGTCATAGGCTGGCTGCTTTTGCTGCTGGTGAGTCCATTCATGCGTTGACTCTTGCCTCCGATGATTCCTCGACATTTCTCAAAGCCACACTTACAAAGTTGCTTTTAAGGGAAAGAGAATACTTTTTTAAGCCTGTAGTCTCATTTACAAATTCAAAAAGGATGCCTGAGCATTTAGTCAACCAAAGATTAGTACGTGTTAAGGAATTTGAAAATACAGGGGAAAAAAACTGATTGAGAATGTAATAAATAGAAATGGGTTTCCACAGAAGGAAAGGAAAAACTAAAGGAAAATTATTTTCACGAAAAGAACAGATTGGAGACCTAAAATGATACGGCAATTTTTGATTCTTCAGAATTCTTAAATAATAACTGAGACCTATGTTTCCTAGATAGATGGAGTAAAAAGCAAAAAACTGTCTTCTCATGTATTTCTCAGTTGGTCCAAGACAATATGTATACTTTAGACCCATATTACAGTGCTGTAAGTGACAAAGTTCAACTTTTCCTCTAGGATTTATTATTCTTACTTGTTTCTCAACATTGAAGGAATGAAAGTTGTAATCATAAGTGAGTTCAGTCCCAGCTGGCATATCTTTAAGTGCGTACAATCCAATCCGATATACTCCATTAACAGACCTACAAAAAATGTAAAGAACATATTTAAAGAATGTGATTCTTCATATCATGCCTGAAAACCAGAAAAATTTGTACAAAACTAATTTGACTTCCTTGGGTTTTTTTCTGTGGTTCTGGGGATTGAACTTGAGGTGCTCTACCACTGAGCTACATCCACAGTTCTTTTTATTTTGAGTCCAAGTCTCATTAAGCTGCTGAGGCTGGCCATTAACTTGTGATCCTGTGCCTCAGCCTCCCAAATCACTGGGATTAATCTCTCTCTGTTCTACCCAGATTATATAATACTAACAGATGAACAGTGCGCGTGTGCACACACACAGATACTTAATTGCAGTCCACTTGTCTCATTCTCCTGAGTTGATGGAATTACAGGCATAGGCCAACTGGGCCTGTTAAAGCCATATTTTAGAGAGATTCTGAATACTAAGCAAGAAAAGTTAAGATGTATTATAGCCTGGCATGGTGGCATATGACTGTAATTATAGAGACTCTGGAGGCTGAGGCAGGAGGACCCACCTCAGAAACTTTGAGACTCTGTCTCAAAATAAAAAAAAAAAGGCTGGAGATGTAGCTCTGTGGAGAGCATCTCCCGAGTTCAATCCCCATTAAAGCATAAACAAAAACAAACAAACAAACAAACAAAGGCTTTAGTCTATTAATTAAATTAAAATTGTTTCCTATGTCCTACCTAAAAATCTTACAGTTCTTACTGATCTCCTTTATTACTAAGTGTCTCTCTTGTTCTACCACATGCAAATTATTAACAATCTATTATGTAGTGTTCTAGATGTTTTACATAATAAATAAGTTTATAATGGCTAACACTTATTGAATGCTTGATGTATTAATTATAACATTTTGTTGTATTAACTGATTTAATGCCTTGACGACTTTAAAAACCAGATACCATTATTAGTTAGTATTATAACCCCTATATTACAAATGTGAAATCTAAGGCATATATAGGATAAGCAACTTGCCCAAAGTCATATAGCTAGTAACTTGGAGAATCAAGTTTCAGATCAAGGTAGTCTAGTTTCAAAATATTAACTACTATGCCATATTGTTAATACGTCTTGGCATTAATTTTTAAAATAACCCTTTGAGATAGATACTATCATTCCTATTTTATACAAGAAGTATTTGTAGCTTAGTAGTTTATTCATGGTCATATAGTACCTACAACAGCATTTGAACCCAGAGGATTAAAACTCAGGTTATTTGACTCCACAGCATGCATCAGTCTGTACCTTTATGTTGCTGTGTAGTACTCCCTTACAAAAATAAATCACACTTTATGTACCTATTCGACTGCTAATGAACATTTGGGTTAATTGCAGTAATATTTGGGTTACTGGTTATTATTTACAAAATATTGATATTCTTGTATATGTATTTTGAACATAAACACTCATTTCTGGTGGGGATATACAAAGGAGTAGGGTTGCTGGGTTACTGAATATGTGTAAGTATAGAGGAGGTACTTCCAAAATTTTACCATTTTTTCCCCAGTGCTGGGGACTGTATACTAGGCAAGTACCACTGAGCAACACCGTGAGCCCCCAATTATTTTTTCAAAGAGATAATAACTTACATTTCACCAGCATTTTAAGAGCATTCATGTTGCTTAACACCTTCAACATCATTTTTTATCCTCAGTCCTTAATTCTAGACATTTTGGATGTAATGGTATGTAGTGGTTTTTAAATTTGGTTTAATATTGTCATAATATCTAATGATGTTAAGCACTTTTTGTATATTTATTGACTGTTTTCATATTCCCTTTTTGAAATATCTATTTTTTTACCTATTTAAAAAAACTAAATTATCTCTAATTTTTTTGCAGATTCTGCAAAAAACAAAAAAACACCACGATGGCCTTTATTAAATAAACAAACTGCAAACATCATCTTCCCAGTGTATGGCTTGTCTTACATTGTTGGAAAGGTATATATATATATTTTTGGTACTGGGGATAGAACTCAGGGGTGCTCTAATACTCAGCTATATCCCTAGTCCTTTTTGAGGAAGAGTCTTCCTAAATTGCTTAGGGTCTTGCTAAATTGCTGAAGCTGGCTTTGAACTTGTGAGCAATCCTCTTGCCTCAGCCTCTCAAACTGCTGGGATTATAGGCGTGTGTCAGTGTACCTAGCATCTAGAATTTTTTTTCCCTTTGGGGTACTGGGGATTGAACCTAGTGGTGCTTTACCACTGAGCCACACCCCCACACCTTTTTGCTGTTTGAGACAGGGTCTTACAAAGTTGCTGAGTGCCTTGATAAATTGCTGAGGATGTTCTTAAATATTCAATTCTCCTGCCTCAGCCTCCCCAGTCACTGGAATTACTGTCATGTAGCCACCATGCCCAGCTACATTTATTTTTTAATGTTGAAGTAACTTTTCATTCCTGGAATAAATGCCACATGGCCATCATGAATTAACCTTTTAATATGCTTCTAGATTTTATTTAGTGATATTTTTATTTAGGGTTTTTGTGCCAAAGTTCATGGGAGCTATTTTTTTTAACATCCTGGTTAAGTTCTGGATGGAAGTTATGCTAGGTATAAAAAGGGAACAATTTATATTAGACTGGCAGTCATAGTAATATTTCTTAAGTATATGGAAGAATCATCAGTGGAGGTATCTGGGTCTCAAGTTTCTTTTTTATTTTTTCAGTGCTGGGTGTTGAGCCCAAAGCTTTCTGTACACTAGGCAAGTGGTTTAACAATGAGATATATCCCCAGCTCTGAAGTTTCTTTTGTTAAATAGTTTAATTACAGTTTCAAGGTGGTTTTTTTTTTTTTTTTTTTTGGTGGTTTGGTAGATATTCAGGCTTTTGATTTCTTGTGACATTTTTGGTAAGCTGTGTTTTTTAAAAAAAATTGTTCTGCTTGTCTAACTTTTCAAATATAAAGATGACCAGGAAAATGAATAAAACAAACCAGTGAATTAAAAAAAAAAAAAAAAAGACTACTACTCCACCATAAAATGCTCAACAAGATGGACGAACTGCAAAAATACCATGCTAACTGTAAGAAGCCAGACACAAAAGACTGCAAATACATAAAAAGTTCTAGAATAGGCAAACAAAACAACAACTAAATCCCTATTACAATAGAAATCAGAACAGGGTTCGCCTTGAGATAGGAGCACTGACTGACATAGAAGGAAACTTTCTGAAATGATGAAAACATTCTATACTTACATAGGGGTGTGGATAACATAAATGAATACTGATGAAAATGTACAATTAAGAGGTATATTTCTTTGTATATTATATTTCAATTTAAATAAAACTTACATAAAATAAAGTTGTTCATACTACAATAATTATATAATTATTTTGCGTGTGGTACTAGGGACCAAACTAAAAGCCTCATGCATATGAAATAATGATTTACCACTGAGCTACATTACATGTCTATTATATTTTTTGGTTGCTTATTAGATATAATTTCTTTCCTTCTCAACTAGAGTCTAGTCATTTGAGAAAAGAGACCTCATATAGCACATAGTAAGCATTCTATAAATATGAGGAATTAGTTATCATAATTACTCTATTTTCCTGGGAGTTGTTTGGATGAACAAAAGAAATAGCAGGAGCTTACCCTGCCTGAAAGATCTGGTATAATGGGCAATTGTCTAAGATGTTTTGCATAACTGACTGAAATTGTGGAACATTTAATGTCTGGTTGTCCTTAAAGTCTTCTGCTCTGCTGGTTTCTTCCCTTCACATTTTCCTGCTTCCTTACCATTTCTGCATTTCACAATTTGGATCACAGCTGTGGTTGATGAATCGGGCCTCATTTCCCATACGGTAACTGTCAATCACCATCCCACTATCCAGGTTGAGACAGTAGTGGTCACTGTGATTATGATACTGCTCAATCATCCTATTTCTGAAGAAAAAATAAATTATTATTTTTAAAAATATTTATTCTGTTTTAGGTAGACACATTTATGTGGTGCTGAGGACCAAACCTAGTGCCTCATGCATGTTAGGCGAGCACTCTACCACTGAGCCACAACCCCAGAAATTATTTGAAGCCAACCACAAGAAATTATTTAAAGCTAATTAATGAATAGGTTGAAAAGTAATTTCAAATTTTTCATTTTCCATTCTAAGCTCGTACCTTTGCCATTTTATTGGAACAAACTTACTATCTTACCTGAACTCCTGTTCGCTCACAACCTCCCCTAGATATTCAATGATGAACTGTCCAGCTTTAAGGGGTTCTTTGGTTCTGATTCCCCAACCCTTTTCCTCAGCTCGAAATCGTTCCAGACATTGCACCCACTCATGCCTTTGTATCCTCTGGTTACAGCACTGCTCACCACAGGGGCAAGTGTTGGGGGAACACTCAGCAAAGATCATCCTAGAAAGAAAAGACGTAACTGTATATCAATTTACGTGATACATTGGGTTATTTTATCCTTTTTTCATAGTATAACAAATATTATTTTTTTGTAGTATTAAACACAGAACACAGGAATGATCTACCAATGAAGTACATCTCCAGGCCCTTCTTTAGGCATGTGCCACTGCGCAGCCCCTTCTTCTTCTTCTTCGTTTTTTTTTTTTTTTAATATTTTTTTAGTTTTAGGTGGTGTTGAGGATCAAACCCAGCGCCCCGTGCATGCCAGGCGAGTGCACTACTGATTGAGACACATCCCCAGCCCCACTTCTTATTTTTTGAGAAAGGGTCTTGCTAAATTGTCCAAGATGACCTGGAACTTGGTATTCTTTTGCCTCAGGCTCCCAAGTTGTTGGTATTATAGCATGTGCCACCATGCCTGGTTTGTAGAATACATTAAATTTTTTTTTTTTTTTTTTAGTTGTAGGCTGGAGACATCTTTATTTTTTTTCTATGTATTTATTTTTATGTGGTGCTGAGGATCGAACCCAGTACCTCACACATACTAGGCAAGTGCTCTACTACTGAGCCACAACCCCAGCCCTAGAACACATTTTTAAATGATTATAAAATAAACTTTTTTTTTTTTTTTGTATAAGGGATCAAAATCAGGGGCTCTTAACCACTGAGCCACATCCCCAGTCCTTTTTTGTATCTGATTTAGAGATAGGGTCTTCACTGAGTTGCTTAGCTTCTTGCTGAATTTCTGAAGCTGGTTTTGAACTCACGATTGTCCTGCCTCAGCCTTCCCAGATACTGGGATTATTATATATGTGCCAATGAGACTGGCTATTGAAATAAATTTTTAATAAAATTTATTTCACTATGATCATTATATTTAATTAAAAATTAACAGCACAAAAATTTCTAAATCAGTCTTTAAATACCCAATGCTTCTTCTAAATTATTATGCAAATTGTCCACTCAATATCTGGGATAAGCGCCATTAGTATTTATCAACATCAAGAATGCATTTACTGGGGCTGGGATTGTGGCTCAGCAGTAGAGCGCTTGCCTCCCATAGGTGGGACTTGGGTTCGATCCTCAGTACCACATAAAAATAAAGGCATTGGGTTGTATCCATCTACACCTAAAATATTCTTTTATATATATATATAATATAATATATATATATATAAAATATTCATATATATATAAAAGAATGAATTTACTGCCGTGCCTGCCTATAGTCCCAGTGAACTGGGAGGCTGAGGCCCTAAGCAATTTAGTGAGACCCTGCCTCAAAATGAAACATAAAAAGGGCTGGGGACATGGTTCACTGGTTAAGCACTCCTAGGTTCAATCCCTGGTTCAAAAAATAATCATAATAATAAAAAAATTAACTGCCACCCATAGTTATTCATTCAATGTTTATACTGAACACTTCGTTGCATCCCATGATCATTTTGACTTTGGAAAAAAATTATGATAAATGATGTAGAATTTATTGAAAAATTTTTAGGTATAAGTTCAGTGATATTAAGTACTATTCTTATTTTGTTTTTCTGTTTTTTTTCTTTTTTATTTATTTTTCTTTTTTTAGTCATACATGACAGCAGAATGTATTTTGACATATAATACATACATGGAATGTACATACATCAATCATAAACTATTCTTATTTTTCATGAGATTTCATATCTTATTACTGGAAATATTTCTACATTGGAAATAACATTTCTAGTATATATGAACTCATAACTGCTAGTGAATTACTAAGTAAAACTTTCTGAACATAGTAGATGAAAGTTGTTACTAATGTTTTCTCACTGCTTTCTTTTTAAAAATTCCTTGATCTTTTGTGGGAGCATTAAATTTTGGTACATGCTTTGAAATCCTCCTAAGGCTGATAAGCATGATTAAAATGAGCCAAAGTAGCAGCTCATGCCTGTAATCCCAGTGGCCAGGAAGCCCAAGGCAGGAAGATCTGGAGTTCAAAGCCAGCCGTAGAAATTTAGCAAGGCCCTGAGCAATTTAGCAAGACTCTGTCTCAAAATAAAAAATAAAAAGGGTTGAGGGCAGAGGTTGGGGCTGTAGCTCAGCAGCACAGCACTTGCCTCACAGGTGTGAGGCCCTGGGTTCGATCCTCAGCACCACATAAAAAAAAAGAAAGAAAAAGATGACTGTCCCTGAGTTCAATTCCTGTGTGTGTGTGTGTGTATAAAAAAATACAGAAATAAATTTAAAAAACAAAATAAGGGGCTGGGATTGTGGTTCAGCGGTAGAGCGCTCGCCTAGTTTGGCGGGACCCAGACTCGATCCTCAGCACCACATAAAAATAAAGGCATTGTGTTGTGTCCATCTACATCTAATACATATACATATATATTTTATACACACACACACACACACACACACACACACACACACAAACAAACAAACAACCAAAATAAAATAAGGAAGGAGCAGGTGTAGTGGCACAAACCTTTAATTCCAACAACTTAGGAAGGTGAGGCAGAAGGATTCAAGTGGAGACCAGTCTGGTCAACTTAGTGGTATCCTATCTCAAAATAAAATTTAAAAAGAGCTGGGGATTTAGATCAGTGGTAGAGCATTGAGTTCAATCCTCATTACTGAAAAATCGTGTTGTCTACAGTTGTAGGTACTGAAATATACTCAATTTGTCTGGAAAAATTCTTAAAATTTAAAAGTAAAACAGGTTGTTTCTATTCACTGTGTCTGGAAAATCAAACCATAAGTTTTCCAAAATCTGAAAGTAGATGCTGTGAACTAAAATGTGAAGTTTCTGATTTAGTGATATAAATTGCCATTATCATAGGTAGTGATGCCTTTGAGAAACTAGAAAATATATTTCCCCTCAACATATAGTCTAGGCCAAAAATTCTACTTAATTCTACGAAGATAACTCAATAGCACTGGGAAATGTATTAGTGTGATCAATTTAACTAGCTACAAAGATTCCGATTATTCTCTGTGACTAGAAGTGGGTTTTCATTTGAAATAAATGAATATTCCCACTCTTAATCAGGATTTGAATAAGCCTTGGAGGAAGGGGAGGTATGGGAGAGGGAGTGAATATGATCTTTCTTATTTTTTGGGACAAGGAATTTGATCTGTGGTACAAAAAATGAAGGATCTTAAGGTTCTCAAAGATGGGTAAATGGAAGCAAGCTGTACTCACTTCACACTGAAGTTTAGAGAGGAACTAAAAGGGAGCAAAAGGTCCTTTGAGTCAGGTGCACACCTGTAATCTCAGCTATTTGGGGACCTAGGCAGAAGATTGCAAATTTGAGGCTAACCTGGACAATTTAACAAGATCCTGTGTCAAAATGAAATTTAAAAAGGTCTGGGGCTAGGCATTGTGGTGCACGCCTATAATCCCAGCAACACTAAAGGCTGAGACACGATGAGGATGGCAAGTTTAGGGCTAGCCTTAGCAATTTAGAATTTAGTAAGATTCTGTCTTGCAATGAAAAATAAGGTCTGGGATGGGTTGGGGTTGTGGCTCAGTGGTGTAACGCTTGCCTAGCACACATGAGGCACAGGGTTTGATCCCCAGCACCGTATTAAAAAACTAAATAAACAAAATAAAGGTATAGTGTCCATCTACAATTAACAAAATATATAAAAATGGCTTTAAAGAAAATAAAGTTCTGGGGGTGCAACTCCATGATGAAGCACCCTTATTTTAATCCCCAGCACTGCAAAAAAAAAAAAAAAAAAGAAAAAGTGATCTGTGAGGGCTGGGATTGTGGCTCAGTGGTAGAGCGCTCACCTAGCATGGGCGGGACCCGGGTTCGATCCTCGGCACCACATAAAAATAAAGGCATTGTGTTGTGTCCATCTACACCTAAAAAATAAATATTAAAAAAAAAAAAATCTGTGAACTCTGAGGGTAACCACTGCTAGAGGCATTTTTTTCTAGGATGGATATATATATGTGTGTGTGTGTATATTTTTTTTTTTTTGGTACTGGGGATTGAACCCAGGCAAGCTTAACCACCAGCCCACATTCCCAGCCTATTTATTTATTTATTTATTTATTTTTGGTGCTGAGGATTGAACCCAGGGCCTTGTGCATGTGAGGAAGGCACTCTACTAACCGAGCTATATCCATAGCCCAGCCCTTTTATTTTTATTTTGAGACAGGGTCTCCCTAAGTTGCTTAGGGCCTTGCTAAGTTGTTGAGGCTGGCCTCAAACTTGCAAACCTCCTGTTTCAACCTCCCAAATTGCTAGGATTATAGGTGTATGGCATTGTGCCTGGTAGCAATATACTTTTATATTCCCAGAAGCATTCAGCTTTTATTCATTCTTTGGCACTGAGGATTGAACTCAGGGTACTTAACTGCTAAGTCACATTCCAAATCCTTTTTTGAGACAGGGTCTTGATAAGTTGTTTAGGGCTTCAGTAAGTTACTGAGGCTGGCTCTGAACTTGTCATCTTCCTGCCTCAGTCTCCCGAGTTGCTGGGATTACAAACATGTGCCACCCTGCCTGAGTAATTTTTTTGTTTTTAATATTTTTTAAGTTTTGATGGAACTTTATTTATTTTTTTTAATTTTTATGCAGTGCTGAGAATTGAACCCAGTGCCTTACATGTGCTAGGCAAGCGCTCTACCACTGAGCCACAACCCCAGCCCCGCCTGGCTAATTTTTATTTTAAGACAGGGTCATGCTGAGGCTAGCCTTGAACTTGTGATCCTCCTGCCTCAGCCACCTCAGTTGCTGGAATTATAGAGGGGCAGTTTGTAGACTCGCAGCTAATTTACAAATGTACATTAGTCATAGAAACTTGGTTCATGGTTTTAAATCTGGTGTTTATGTGGAAAGGAACAACAAATTCCAAGGCATGATGTTAAAAAGTCTAACTTTTAAAACTTAAAAAAGTTTTTTAAGTACTTATTTCAAATAATTATTAAAAAGTTATTTTATTTTTATTTTTTTGCAGTACCAAGCGTGGGACCCAGGGACATTCTAGCAATGAGCTACATCCCCAGTCCTTATTTTTTTGTTTTGAGAACAGGGTCTTGCAAAGATGCCAAGGCTAGCTTTAAACTTTTGATCCTCCGGCCCTAGCCTCCCAAGTAGCTGGTATTAAAGGCATGGGCCACAGTGCCTAGCTAATTATTTAAAAAATTAGCCCTGAATAAAGTGTTTCTTGGACCACCTGCAAATGAGTCAGTTGAGAAATACAAAGGCAGATCCTACAGATCCTTTAATAACCCCTCTCCAATATTTATAGAACCTTGAATATGAAAACAGGAAAGTCATCCTACATATTAGCTGGTGTAATTTAGCTGCATCTTTATGAGGGTTACTTTAATATCTATGAAGAAGGAATATGCTAAAAGTAATATATTTTACTTTTCGACACATATTTATGCATTTATCACATTATTTTGTTATTCATTCTATATATGCTAATGTAGTGATCACATTTCTATGAAAATCAGTTGTTAGCATTATATTTAAGGGTTTGCTTTCTCTTTTCACTTAGGGAAGTTTTTTTGTTGTTTTTTTTTTCTTTTTGAAGAAAAGCAACAATGTGAAGGATAAATATCTGTCCTTAGAAAAATGACATAAAGGCTGGGGCTGTATAACTCAGTGGCAGAGCACTTGCCTAGCATGTGTGAGGCACTGGGTTCAATCCTCAGCACCACATAAAAATAAATAAAATAAAGGTATGTTGTCCATCTACAACTACAAAAAAAAAAAAAAAGACATAAAATAACCAATGTAATTTGTAAGGTAAATATCCAAATATTTAATTTTTAAGTGAATTAAACAAAAAAAAAAAAAGGGGATGGGGTTGGGTACAATGGTACATGCCTGTAATCTTGGCCAGCCTCAGCAATTCAGCAAAACTATCTCAAAATAAAAAAATAAAAAGGTCTGGGGATGTAGCTCAGTGGTAAGGCACCCCTGGGTTCTACCCCCAGTACATACAAACCATCCAAACAATCAACCAAAAAAAAAACAGACTGGGATACAGGTCAGTTCATTTGTAGAACACTTGCCTAGTATGTGAGAGGCCCTGGGATTAATCCCCAGCACTGGTAGAAACAAAATAAAAACAAAACAAACCAACCCTCAGTGCAATTAGCAGTATAGTATAGAGGAAAAAACATGAGACACACACACAGACACACACACACACATATTTATTTTTTTTGTAGTTGTAGATGGACAGAATGCCTTTATTTTATTTGTCAATTTTTATGCGGTGCTGAGGATCGAACCCAGTGTCTCACGCATGCTAGGCAAGCGCTTTGCCACTGAGCTACAGACCTAGCCCAATGAATTATATTTTTCATTTTTGTAGGTCTGAGATTGGATTGAGAGGTATTCTACTACTGAGCTACATTCCCAGCCCATTTTTATTTGGAGACTGGGTCTCAATAAGTTGCTGAGGGTCTTGCTAAGTTGCTGGGGCTGGCTTCAAACTTGTGATCCAAGTGCCTCAGCCTTCAGAGCAGTTGGGATTAATGGCATGTGCCACTGCGCCCAGTAAGAGTCTTGGTCAAACTGATATGAATTTAAATTCTGTCTCCATCTTTCAAGTGTTGTGTAATATGGAGTAATTTACTGTCCAAATTCTAAGATACTTCATCTGGAAAATGTGAAACTATTACCTACCTCATAGGACTACTGTCAGGAAAAAAGGCACTAACCAATAAGTCTGCATCAATATTATGGTAATTTCACAGACAATAAAATAATATATGAAAAAATACAGTAATATTAGCATCTAAAGAAACATATATTTAAATAACTCTAAGGATATAATATTCCTAAATATTAATCCCTCAAAATACTAAATCTCCAAAAATAAATTAAGACATAAATACATAAAGCAAGTAGGACTATGAGAAAACAAATATATTTGGCATATATTTATGATATTGTCAGTGATATCATAAATTAACTTGATATTTAATTAAAGCTTCTGACAGTATATAAAATATATATACATAAAATCCTTACACATATAGTCATTTTTTATACCATAAATTTTTGGAGAATATACTCTAAGGATTTACAAAAAAGGGAATCTATACAAAAGAATTTCATAGTAGTTACATTTTAAATAGTAAAACATTAGAAATAACTTAAATGACCAACAATAGCATAGCATATGAAAGCTATGGCATTTCAGTGTATGGATAATAACAGAGTTTTTAAAAGTGATGAGCTCAAGGACCACAGTGATATGTAAAAGTATACATTTAAAATTTCTGAGTGAAAAATAATCAGTGCACTAAACACTTTTCTATTCTATAGTGATGTAAGTAAGGAAGAATTTCCCAACTGTTACACCAAAGCAGAAGGTACTGAAGCACATTCCTTTATTTCACTGGACAAGTGACTAGAGACTGGAAAGCAGTTATTTTGGTTAGGACAACTAACCAGAATAGGAAGTACCGATGCGAAATTCACCTGTTCTTTTTTGTATTATAAACTGGCATATTTCAAAATGAATAAATTCTATCTCAGCTCATTTGTCTCTATTTTTATTCTGAAATTTCAATGTCATGTTAAACTAAATGGTCCCAAATAAAATAATTCTTATCTCCAAATCAGTCAAGCCCACACTTTCCATCTCTGAGGATAGTATTATCATCTCTTTAGCAGTATGACTCAGTTATTACGTACATACCCTTTATAATGGTACATCAGCACATTTTTCCTCCAAAATATATCATGGCTTTCTTCTTTACTCTCAGTGCCACTGTCCTACTCTACTCCCTCATTATTGTTACCACATATAGATAACTAGGAAGGCGCCCAAGACTGTGTTTATTAATACTTTATAAACATTGTCTCATATGATCCTATAAATGTTAACTTATTGTTACCATATATTGATAGCTAGGAAAGTGGGTAAGACCTCGTTTATTAATACTTTATAAACACTGTCACACATAAACCTATGAATGTTATCTTACTGTAGTCTTATAAAATCCACCACATGAAGGCATTTTTTTATCAGAGGGTTTAAATAACATTCCCCATGTCTCAAAATATTAAAGAAGATTTAAATCCAGGCACAAGACTGTAAATCTCATTCTTTTTTTGTTACTATAATCAACCGATCAATTAAGTTTTATAATCTGTGTACAACTTCTTGAGAGGAAATCCAAGAGCCTATTTAACTTTAACCTCCAAAGAAAGTGTCATTTCTCTGCCTTGAAGCCTTTATGGTTTAGAGGAATCAGTTACAGTACCTATTGAGGCAGTCATCCACACAGCCCTTCCTGGTGTCATCATCTGGCTTCTTACAGTTACAGGTGGTAGCCTCATAACCAGAAAGGGGTTTGACATCAACGTAGACATCTTGAGAAGACAGCAAAGAATAGTTTGTGAACATACTAGATAATTTTTCAAGTGCCAGGCTAAGAACACTGATGGTATGGAAGCAGAAAAATAGCTCAAGTTACTCACTTGAACGGATTTTTTTATACAGTGGAACATCTGGCTTTTTGTATAGCTAGAAAAAAAAAAGAAAAATCTTGATATAGCATTTTACTTCAAATGCCAAACAATCCTTAAAAATATAGGAAACTATCCCTGTACTCTGCTTATGTAAAAATATTTATAAGACTTTTTGGGTTGGATACAATTGAGGGAAACTCCCTGTGATCACTTTTTACCCCAAAATAAAAGGTAAGAACCAGATTAAACAGAAGCATGAAATAGTTTACAGAAATGTATTTTCAATTATGTTTCTTCAGTATGTTTTTGGATAGGATTACATGAAAATCCCACTAAAGACCAAAGTTATTCCTTTGGAAAAATTAATATTCTATTTACTGGGCATGGGAAGAATGGTTGAATGAGACAGATATTATTACCCTATGTACAAGTACGATTACACGAACAGTGTGACTGTATCGTGGACAGTCAGAGAGAAATGAGAAGTTGTGCTCCATTTGTATACAATGAATTGAAATGCATTCTGCTGTCATGTATACTTAATTAGAACAAATTAAGAAAGACATAAAAAATAGAAAATTCTATTTGCCTCCATCAAAACAAAGGAAAGGGGTTAGGAGTATAGCATAGAGATAAAGTGCATGCACAGCATGTGTAATTTCCTGAATTTAATCCCCAGCACCAAAAACAGAAACAAATAAACAAAACCAAAAAAAGTGCATAGGGATTGTTTGGATGGTTTGGGTAGGTATATTAAAATAAAAAGATGGGTACTTTGTTTTTTTACCCATTATTTTGAGTGGAAATTGTAGGAAAATTTTAGTGAAGGCAATTAATTTAAAAATTAAATGGGAAAAAGCAGGCAGTTAAAATGGAGCCCTCACGTTTAAATCAAGAAAGACGGGAGCAGGGAGAAAAGATGACTAGAAGACAGTCAGAAAGCCTGCATGCACTTTGCTATAGAAGACAGAACAAAACAAATAGCAACCTGGAGTAAACTGGACTGTTTATTCATCTATTCTAATAATCTCACCATAATCTTTCTGTCCATATGTTCAAAGAACTATTTTCATTGTTAAAAGTTGAGACAAACATCAAGAAGAAAAGGCAGAGGGGAATGTCAACTGCTTTTGGTTTTCTGAAGTTAACCTTTGATAGTATTTTGGCAAAATTCAAAAGCATGTTCACTTAATTTTAAGTGTACTTCTATTTCCAGTGTTTTTTCTCAATATGGAGCCTGGAAGTTATATCTTAATACAAAAATCACCAAGGAAAACTTTTCAATTAGATATGCAGTAGAGAAAAACTGGACCTTTCTATTTTTAGTTACCAGTATACTTAAAGGACTTCTGGCAGTATAAGAGTGTTAAACATTTCCTTGCTTCCTTTGGTAGAAGAATCTCTTTTGTATGTGAAAAATAAATTCCAAATCAATAGGAAGGAGCCAACCCAAATAAAGCCTGAAATTTCCTAGTGCTGCTGGCAATACATCTGTATTCTCCTGAGACCTGCATCAAACAGAATTCTTACAGAACAAAATCTTTGCTACCAGAATAAAAGCCAAGAATAACAGAAGGTTGCCTAGTGAGGCAGGAACTTACTGCTATTTTGCAGTATGAATATAGGCAAATAGGTCACATTAAATATGAATGCAAATTTACTTTTCTTAGTCTCTAACATTCACAGGGACACTTCTTGATATTTCCTAAGAGGAAAACATAACAAGGGGCAGAGGAAGAGACTTGCATTCCATGCCTTCCACCCCTAACCACTTAAGAATGAAATCTGTTAAAACAGGCTCTTTGTACCTGATTGTGTTTCCACTGCCATAGGATGTCATAAGGAAGCTGGAAGTCAATTCTCTTTTGTCTTAGATACTTTCCTGAAACAAACAAACAAAAAAACTATCAATTTCAACACCTATTCTGATATGTACTCATACAAAGGATCAAGCAACCACAATATCAATATGCATTGATGATAGAAATAAGAATTAAAAAAAAAATTTATGGACTTTTCCACCATCAATTTTTTTATTTTGTTTATTTATTTTTTTTGAGTACCAGGGACTGAAACCAGGGGCACTTAACTACTGAGCCACATCCCCAGCCCTTTTTATTTTTTATTTAAAGACGGGGTTTTGCTAAGTTGTGTAGGGCCTTGGTAAGTTGCTGAGGCTGGCTTTGAACTCATAATCATCCTGCCTCCGCCTCCTAGCTGCTGGGATCACAGGTGTACACCACCACACCCTGCCTCTACCATCAATTTTTAATTTCAGCTTTTTTCAACTATACTCCATGTGACATATACTAAAGATATATTATAATTTTATAGTAGTTTCTATAAAATAAATGACAGTAAAATTACTACTAAAATACACAGGTCACTATGAAGTTAATACTAAGAATTATTTGACAATTAAAACTATTAACCATACAGATCTGGCATCTGCTCTCCTTTCCATTATTACATTTAGTGCAAACTTAACTACAAGAAGGGGAAATCTATTTAAATAACTCAAGAGTTCATGTAATCTTATGACCTGTTAACATTTCTTCCAACCTACTGAAATACTGTTATTTTTTGGGGGTACCTGAATTTCAATGTGGGGGTGTTCTACTACTGAGTTACATAAATTGCCAAGGCTGGACTCTAAAACCTGTGATCCTCCTGCCTCAGCCTCTCAAGCAGCTGGTATTATAAGCGTGTACTACCACTTATAGGCCAAATTTCAAAGCTCTCTTTCTACCTTAAAAAGTTTTTTCCAGCTCTAACTTCTTTACTGTGTATGACCTTTGGTCTTCTCTAACCCCTAGAATACTTAACTCTCTTGTTGAAAGACTTAGTGTGCTCTGCTGACTCAAGAGGATTCGAGAGGTCAAAACTATTTTAATGATACTATTATTATATACCTTTCTCATTGTGCTGAAATTTGCACTGATGGCATAAAAGCAATAATTGGTTAAAACTTCTGGCATTGTAGTAAATCAACGCAATGGCACAAAATAATAGGAGTCACTGTATTATTCTCCACACATACATGGGAGGGGAAAAAAAGGTCAGCTTCATTTAAGAATGTTCTTATATTTATTAATTTTATAAATTTTTATTTGTTCTTATTAGTTCTACATGAAAGTAGATTATATTTTGACATATTATACACATGTGAAGTTATATAAGAATGTTCTTGACAAAGAAAAAACTACACTAAATCTTGACCCACAATATTTTCAACATTCTGCATAGCACAATGGAAGTATGCATAAGATATCCCTATTGCATACTGAAGTAGGATGGCTGTTTCAGGGAAGAAGCATTTATAAAAATATTTGAAACAAATTGCTTTTTCCTATTTATTTATTTTTTGGTACTGAAGATTGAATCCAGGGGTGCTTTCCCACCGAGCTATAACTATAGTCCTTATTTTGAGACATGGTCTCACTATGTTGCTGAGGCTGACCTGAATCTCGGGAGATTACAGGTTTGCACCATTATATCTAGAAAACTGGTTGCTGTTTTCAAGTGACACTATTTTTATTTGTAAGAACAACTATGGTCACTAAAATATGTGCACTGAAATCAAGCAAAGTGACCTTATTACTTCAAGAAGCACAATTAACTGGGGCTGGGGATGTGGCTCAGTGGTGGAGCACTTGCCTAGAACATGTGAGGCACTGGGTTTGATCCTCAACACCGCATAAAAATAAATAAATGAGGGGCTGGGGCTGTGGCTCAGCAGTAGGGTGCTCACCTAGCATGTGAGAGGCTCTGAGTTTGATCCTCAGCACAACATAAAAATAAATAAATAGGGTCTGGGATTGTGGCTCAGTGGCAGAGTGCTCGCATAACACGGGTGAGACCCTGGGTTTGAACCCCAACAACACATAAAAATAAATTAATAAAAATATTGTGTCCAACTACAACTAAAAAAATAAAAAAAAATTTAAAAAAATAAATGAATAATAAGCGGGGTACAGTGGCCCACACCTGTAATTCCTCAGGATGCTGAGGAGGAGGATCATGAGTTCAAAGCCAGCCTCAGCAAAAGCAAAGCACTACGCAAGCGAGACCCCATCTCTAAATAAGATACAAAAGAGGGCTTGAATGTAGCTCATAGGCTGAGTGCCCCTGAGTTCAAATTTCGGTACCCACACCCCACCAAAAGGGTATTGTGTCCATCTATAACTAAAATAAATGAATAAATAGAAGCAAAACTGACAGCTGGGTGGTGGAGGCAAATGCCTATAATCCCAGATACTTGGAAGGCTGAGGTAGAAGGATCACAAGTTCAAGTTCAGCTCCTGCAATTCAGCAAGATGTATCTCAAAAAACCATCCCAAACCAAATAAAAACAAAAACAAAACCAACAAACAACCCCCCCCCCAAATCCCAAACAACCAAAAAAGGAAAACTGACAACATTTGTTGCCAAAGATAAAATGTGATGAAACAAGAATATATATATATATATATATAATGAAAGAAATATATAGTTCAATGATTCCCCCTCCCCTTTTTCTTTGTGTGCCAGTAGGGATTGAATCCAGGGGTGCTGTACCACTGAGCTACACCTGTCCTGAAGTTTGAGACACAGTCTTTTAATTTAGCCCACACTGGCCTGGAAATTGTGAGCCTCCTGTCTCAGCTCCCTGAGTAGGTGAGATGACAGGGCATGCGTGTGTCACAGTTCCCTGTGAATTAAGTTATTTTTTTTCTCACTGAAAAACATGAAATGTGATAAATTCATGGAATGGTAAAACTTCCATCCAAACTACTAGAGACCAATGGATTTTAATGTAACCGACTACAAAAAGCTCAGTGATTTCAGATTCTACATTGAAACTGACCTTAAAGAAATTATCACATTTATACTTTTGGTATGGTATAAAAAAAATCCAATTATCTGTACTTGGTGTTGAAATAGTCCTCTTGTTTTCCAATATGTGTGTAAGATCAGATTTCTTCATAAATTTACACTCAAAAACTTAGCTGTCTCCTATTAAGCCAGGCATTAGAAACATCTGCAAAAAATGTAAAATTAACTTATCTCTCCTTTTTTTAAATACTGAGGATGTAGCCCAGGGGCACTTTACTTCTGAGTCACATCCCAGTCCTTTTTCATATTTTATTTAATGACAGGGTTCTCAATGAGTTGCTTAGGGTCTTGATAAGTTGCAGAGGCCGATTTTAAACTCATGATCCTCCTGCCTCAGCCTCCGAAGCTGCTGGTATTATAGATAGGTGTGTGCTACTACATCTGGATGAAATAAAATTGTTTCTTTTGTGGTGCTGGGAATTGAACACAGGGCTTTGTGTATGCAAGGCAAGCACTCTACCAAGGAGGTATATCCCCAGCCCAAAATAAAATTTTGGCACATATATATAATGTAACATTATGTAGTTAACTAAAATGAAAGGGGGTATATTATGTATTCATGTGAAAATATAACATGTCTCCAAGTTTTTGAACATTATAGCACAAGTTCATTTCTGTAAATACTAAAAACATTAAATAGCTAGATATGGTCAGACTGATGGGGAAGGGGAATGAAGGAAATTTATGGGGTGATGGTAGTATATTATTGAGAAGGGTTTGGAGCCAGGCGTGATGGTGCACACCTGTAATCCCACCTGGCTGAGGAATGAGGATTGCAAATTTGAGGTCAGCCCCAGCAATTTGGCAAGGTCCCAAGCAACTTAGTGAGACTGACTCTGTCTCAAACTGAAAAATTAAAAACGGATGTAATACACACATACGTACATATATACATACAAAAGGGAAGGGTGTGGTTTAAACAGGTGGGTGCATTTATAAAAGCAGAAAATGCACATTGAGATTTGTGTATTTTGTTTATGGCAAATTCACCTCAAAACATGAACCTATAAAGCAATACTGAGATTTGGTTCTGGAATGTTAAACACATAGGTTGTATGTGTGCAGGAGTATATGTATATCAACCCGCCCCACTCTTCAACTCTATGCTGGGAATGAAACCAAGGCCTCACACATGCTACGCAGGTGTTCTACCACTAAGCCTCAGCCCTAGGGAATATATTGTCTGTAATTTACTTTATTTATGTATTTTCATGGGCACAGACAGGTTTATCTAAAGTAGATATAAATTCAAAGGAGAATGGGGCAGTCTCAAGACAGAGAGAATTTTGGGCTAAAGCAAGGAACACACATTTCAGGGAGAATGCAGGCTATTTTCAGAGTCAGCATGCAATTTAGGGTACATCTAAAAGTAAGATAAACTAACATGTACAGAGATGATATATACATACACATAGAACAAACCAAATAACATAAAATATTGGTGATAGAATTTAGGTGATAGGATATAATGTAGTCACTGTAAAAAATTCTTCATTTTTCTGAACAATGTAAACTTTCATAGGAAGTGGTTGAAAAAAAAGAACAGCTATATGTGCATAGGAAAAAGTCTGAAAGGGTATATGTGAAACTTTATCTTTGGGAAGGAGGTGTCTCCCATTTTTTTCCTGGTACCAAGAATTGAACACAAGGACACTTAACCACTGAGCAATACCCCTAGCCCTTTTTTTCTTAAATTATTTTTTTAGTTGTTGATGGACTTTTATTGTCTTTATTTTTATGTGGTGCCGAGAATTGAACCCAGTGCCTCATGCATGCTAGGCGAGCACACTACCACTGAGCCACAACCCCAGCCCAGCCCTTTTTATTTCTTATTTTGAGACAGATTTTTACTAAGTTGCTGAGGCTAGCTTTGAACATGTGATCATCCTGCCTTAGCCTCCTGAGTTGCTGGGATCATGGCATGTGACATTGCACCTGGCAAAATTCATCTTTTATTTTACTTTTTAGTTTTATTTTTTTTTTTGTACCAGGAATTGAACCCAGGGGTGCTTAACCATTGACCCACATCCCCAGCCATTACTATGTTTTTATTTTTGAGACAGGATCTTGCTATGTTACTTAGGGCCTCACTAAGTAGTTTAGGCTTACTTTGAACTTTTGATCCTCCTGTTGCTGGGATTACAGGCTTGCGCCACCGCATCCAGCAAACTTCCATCTTTTCTTTTTTTTTTAAAAATAAACTTTTTAGTTGCAGAAAGACACAATACCTTTATTTATTTTTATGTGGTGCTGAGGATTGAATCCATTGCCTCACATGTGCAAGGCAAGTGCTCTACCACTGAGCTACAACCCCAGCCCAAGCTTCATTTTTTGACTCACGTTCTTTATTGAGTTTTAAACCAAATGAACATGTACTCATCAACTCTTAATAACAGTTAAAGTAAATGTAATTTTTAAAAATGAACGCTAAACCAAGGGAGGGTGAGGCAGTTGGACTAAAAATTGGAGGCTAGCCTCAATAATTCAGTGAGGCCTTAAGGATCTTAATAAGAATCTGCCTCAAAATAAAATAAAACCAAAAAGGTTCTGGGGCAGTGACTCAATGGTAAAATGCCTCTGGGTTCAATTCCCAGTTCAAAAAAAAAAAAAAAAAAAAAAAAAAAAAAAAAAAAAAAAAAAAAA
>NW_026000079.1:2385981-2450329 GCF_001458135.2 Marmota marmota marmota | reverse complement strand
AAAAATTACTCTCTCTCTCTCTGAAAAAAAAAAAAAAAACAAAAAAAAAAAAAAAAAAACCAAACAAACAAACAAAAAACTGCCAGGCATGGTGGTACATACCTGCAATCTGCAATCCCAGCTCCTCAGAAGGCTAAGGCAGGAGGATCTCAAATTGGAGGCCATGTGGGTAACTTAATGATAGTCTGTTTCACACTAAATAATAAAAAGAACTAGAAACACAGCTCAGTGGTTGAAGACCCCTGGGTTCAATCCCCAGTGTTTAAAAAAGAAAAAAATCATTTTCCAACCATTTGCTTTTAGTATGTAGGAATACAACTGATTTTCTAAAAAATGGACTTTATATTTTAGGTTCACAACAAAATTGAGTATAAGATACACAGATTTCTCATATGCCCTCTGCCCCTACATACATAGCCTTCCTCATTATAAACATCCCTCATCAGAATCATACCTTTGTTACAAATAATAGCTGAAATCAAACAGTACACAGACTTTTCAGCTTGGCTTCTTTCACTTAGTAACAAGACTGTTGCATCAAATATTAGGAGAAAATCAGTTTTGTAAGAATACAATCATTTTAAAATACTGAATGTTTCCCATGTTCTTACTACTCGTGTTACAACAAACAGTATTTTTTCTGCAGCTCTCTTTGGATTCTCTATACAAGTAATCATGTCATTTGTGAATGGAAATAGTTTCACTTCTTCTGTCCACATAATTACAACTTGAATTCATCTTTTTTACTTAATACACCAGACAATGCTTAGTACATGTAGTAAGAGCAGACATCTTTACCTTCTTTTCAATCTTAGGAGGAAGCATCAATATTTCACCATGAAGTATGTTAAGTATAGATGCCTTTTAGAAGATTAAGAAAATTGTGTTCCACCATTTGACCCAGCTATCCCACTCCTTGGTCTATAGCCAAAGGACTTAAAATCAGCATACTATAATAATGCAGCCACATCAATGTTCATAGCAGCTCAATTCACAACACCTAAACTGTGGAAGCAACCAAGAGGCCCTTTAACAGATTAGTGGATAAAGAAACTAAATTATACCATTTGCAGGTAAATGGATGAAGCTGGAGAATATCATGCTTAGTGAAGTAAGCCAATCCCCAAAAAACAAATGCTGAATATTCTCTCTGATAAGTGGATGCTGATCCATAATGGGGAGCAGGGAGGCATGGGAAAAATGGAAAAACTTTGGGCAAAGGGTAGGGAGGGTGCATGGGGGTAGGAAAGATAGTGGAATGTACCCTAGGTGCATGCAGGACTGCACATATGGTGTGATGCTACATCATGTAGAAGCATAGAAATGTAAAGTTGTGCTGCAATTGTGTACAATGAATCAAGATGCATTCTGCTGTCATATATACCTAATTACAATAAATTATTTAAAAGAAAAAAAATAAATAAATAAAAAATTGTGGGGGCTGGGTGCGGCTCAGCGGTAGAGCGCTCATCTAGCATATGCAAGGCCCTGGGTTCGATCCTCAGAACCACATAAAAATAAATAATAAAGGTATTGCGTCCAACTACTTCTAAAAAAATAAATATTAAAAAAAGAAAACTGTGTACTAATTTTCTTTTTTTTGTATTATGTCTTTGTTTTTTAAAAATATTTTTTAATTGTCCATGGACCTTTATTTATTTATATGTGGTGCTGAGAATCAAACCCAGTGCCTCATACACACTAGGCAAGTGCTCTGCTACTGAGCCACAACCCCAGTCCTAAATGTCATTATGATAGATTTTATTCTATACATGTTTTTGTGCCCTGATGTCTTTATCTGGTTTCATGTCAGCTCTGTAGAAGCCTCATAAAACAAGCTAAGAAGTAAGTTCCTCCCTATTTTCTGAAAGTAAGACTGGTGTTATGTCTTTGTAAAACATACAACAGATTTCACCATGGAAACTATGTAGACATGGAATTTTTAAAATGTGAACAATTTTGGTAAGGAATTCACTTTAAGATACAGACTTATGTTCTACTTCATCATACCAATTTTCTGTATTTTAAAGGAATTTGCCTACTTTATCTAAATTGTATTGTACATTGGCATAAAATTATCCCTAACAATACCTTATTAACCTCTTAATAGCTGTAGGACCTCCTGTGATATTATCTCATTTATTTCACAACTTACTGACCATTTGTGTTATCATTTTCTTTTCAATGAAGCCAGGGGTTATTAGCTTTCTTGATCTTTTCAAACTTGTTTCTTTACCGAGGAAAATTTTATTGATTTTTTTTTTTTTTTTTTAAACACTAGGGCTTGAACCCAGAGGTGCTTTACCACTGTGCCATATCCCCAGCTCTTTATTTTTTATTTTCAGACAGGGTCTCACTAAGTTGTGCAGGCTGGCCTTGACCTTGGAATCCTCCTGCCTCAGCCTCCTGAGATGCTGGGATTACAGGCGTGTGTGGCTCAATTGTTGAGTGCCTCTGAGTTCAATCCCTAGTATCTATCTCCTCTGCAAAAAGAGACAGTCCAGGCTCATGCTTTACTTCCATAGCCTAGAAATGGAATAAGTTATTTTCTCCAGGAGCTTGTTTTCATTTATTTATTTATTTTTTGTGGTACTGGGGGTTGAATCCAGGGGAGCATTATCACTGAGTTACAACCCTAGCCCTTGTATTTTTTAAAATTTTGAGAAGTGGGGGCTGGGGATGTGGCTCAAGTGGTAACGTGCTCACCTGGTATGCATGGGGCGCTAGGTTCGATCCTCAGCACCACATAAAAATTAAAAAATGAAGATGTTGTGTCCACCGAAAACTGAAAAATAGATATTAAATTTTTTTTCTCTCTCTTAAAAAAATTAAAAATTTGAGAAGGGGTCTTACATTAGGTTACAAAGGCTGGCCTCAAACTTGTGATACTTGTGCCTTAGCATCCTGAGTAGCTCAGATCACAGGCATGCACCACAATGCCTACCCTTTGTTTTAATAGTTGATGGTATTTAGAAGTCAAGGTTTGACTTCTGTATTTTAAAGGAATTTGCTAGGTGTGCTCATTGCTATTGGTGTATCACAGCTGCCAAGTACTCTCAGTGAACAAAACAGTTAAGTGGTTTATAAAAATCCTTTCCTTGGTTTTTGAAGCTTTACATGGTAAGGAATGGCACTTCTAGAATTCAGACTTTAAATACAAAGCTCAGTTTCAGCTCCGCCTTATACGGACCTAAAGTGTTTATTGTCCAGTCCCAATTCCCAACCTAAAAAGCCTACATAAGTTCTGATACTAATCACTAATGTAAGTCAATTAGTTATAGGTTTTCACAGAGCTTTGGTTTTGTTTCCCATTTGTAATAAGAAGGTGATATCCTGTTATCAAGCTTAATTAAGCACTTCAGGTACCCAAAAAAACATTTTAAAGAAGGATTGATATATTTCTACACTGATTACTCTTCCCTATTGATTTGGAAGGATTTTGCTCCTTTCTAATTGTGCCCTCAAAAGTTTATCATCATGTCCTAATCCTTTCATGTTTTCTGATACCATAAAGAACATTTTCATTTTTGAAAACAGGATATATCTTTAATTGATAGTCAGTTACAATGTTTACAATAATGGCAGAATTTTATTTTTCTTTTTGTGGAACTAGGGATTGAACCAAAGGTTTTGTGTATGCTATGCAAGTGCTCTGAAGAACTGAGCAGCCCTTTTTGCATTTTTTTTTTTTCTTTCTTGTGATGCTGGAGATTGAACTCAGGGCCTTACACGCTAGGCAAGCGGTTTACCACTTAGTTATATCCCTAACCATCCATCAGTCCTTTCACATTTTGAGTCAGGGTTTTTCAAGTTGTCCAGGATAGCCTCAAACTTGTTATCCTCCAGTCTCAGCTTCCAGAATAGAATTAAAGCATGTGCCACTGTGCCTGGCAATTAAAATGTTTGTGGTGCTGGAAATCAAACTCAGGGCCTTGCACATGTTGGGAAAGCACCCTACAACTGAGCTACATCTCCAGCCTCCTCTCATTCTTAACAGTAAAACAAATGATAATGCACCTTATAACTGATGGCATCATATATACGTGTATGTGTGTGTGTGTGTATATATATATATATTTTAGTACTGGGGATTAAAACCACAGGCCCTTAATCGCTGAGCTTCATCCCCAGCCCTTTTAAATTTTGAGACAAGATTTTTCACTGGGTTACTGAGGGCCTTACTAAGTTGCTGAGGTTGGCCTTGAACGTCAATCCTCCTGCCTCAACCTCCCAAGTTACTGGGATTATAGGTGTGCACCAACACAACCAGCTGGCATCTTATATTTATAAGTACCATACAAAGTTTTGATTTTGTTTGCAGAATTTAACTAAATTATAGGTTCATAAAATTCCTTACGGAAAATTACTGAAGCAAGCCGGGTGTGCTTGCTGTAATCCCAGTGACTAGGGAGGCTGAAGCAGGAAAACCATGGTTTTAAAGTCAGCCTCAGCAACAGTGAGGCACTAAGCAACTCAGTGAGAACTGGTCTCTAAACAGGGCTGGGGATGTCGCTCAGTGGTTGAATGCCCCTGAATTCAATCCCTAGTACAAAAAACAAAACAAAACAAAAAAACCCCCAAAAACCAAAATCACTGACACCAGCTGGCATAGTGGCACANAAAAAAAAAAAAAAAAAAAAAAAAAAAATTAACAAATGGGGTTGGGGATGTTGCTTGGTGGTACTGCAACCCCTGGGTTCAATTCCCAGTACCACGATAGACAGACAGACAGACAGATAGATAGATAGATAGATAGATAGATAGATAAATGTATGTTGATGCTAAAATTATTTTGAATTTAGAATTTTTTTCAGAGTTTATAAAAATAATTCAGCGCATATACAATTTAACTTGTCCACAGAGGATTGGAGCAGGATACCATAATCAAATATGGCAATAGGTCTAGAGCAAAACACTTGAATATTCATATTATACTAAATAAAGAAAACAAAGCACTTTTATTTCTATATTCCCAGAATGGATAAAAGGTCAGGTCATTTTGCCATCATGTCAGTTAAGAAAACAACTTTTAATTTTTTAATAGGTCTGTATTTTTATATTTTCGGGATGTTTAATGAGGGATGGTGAATCTACATTTCAGTTTTTAAGAAATGAGATCAGGTGGCTTTTCTTACTTATATAAGGTACTTGGTTAGAGAAAATCAAGGGGCAGTAGTAGGCACTGTGCTTAAGTACAAAAGTTCATGTCATCTTCACAATTCAGGCTGGAAATATTTTTAATGTATACATCAAAATAGTGAGTTCTAGAGTTGGTAACTTGTTCAACATCATCCAGTTAGCATGTGAGGCACTGGGTTCAATTCTCAGTACGGCATATAAATACATAAAGTAAAGGTCCTTCGACAACTAAAAATATATTTAAAAAAATATTCAAACTACTTTTTCTTTTATAAAGAATTTGAAGTCTTTGGATCTTATTGGCAATTGATAGAAGTGGTATTTGAATCAACACTTCATTGATTCCAGAGGCCAAATGCCCATTTCTTTGAATTTTTTTGCTTCTATATTCCTCCCCTAAAATTTGAAAAACCATTTCTCTTATGTATTTGTACATATAATTTGGTTTAAAGAAGTACAGATAATTTAATTTCTGGATATAACATTTTAATGAATATCAAAGATGTAATACTTGCCACCATTCACTAAAAAAAGAAAACAACAAAAACACCTTAACATTTAGAAATTTAAATAATTTTTATTCTTGAAGATGAATATTTCAATTTCATTTATTCCACAGAATTTTACCCTAATGTTAATATTTTTAGGCTTGAAATTCTTGTATTGAATAACCTATTCTCCCACACCATAAAAAAAGCATTTAACATTTAAAATTACCTGTGACCAATCACAAGAAGCAAAGCATTAAAATTTTTCTTTTCTTTCTTTCCTTTTTTTGGGGGGAGAGTGGGGCAGGGTACCAAGGATTGAATCTAGAAGGGCTTAACTAAATCCAAAAGGGCTCAACTGAGCCACATCCCTAACCCTTTTTGATTGTTTGAGACAGGGCCTCACTAAGTTGCTGAGGCTGGGTTTTGAATTTGCAATCCTCCTGCCTCAGCTTCATGGAGTTGCTGGGATTACAGATGTGTACCACTGTGCCAGCTATTAAATTTTTCTTTTTATATTGAGATATGACTTTAAGTTTGATGTATATATTAATGATAAAAACAACACAAATACACATTCTTAAGATAACAGTTTTATTGAGACATTTAAGTGTTTCTTTCTTCTTTGTTATTTTTCCACTCACTCTTATAAACTACATTATTCAATGGATTTTCGAATACACAGTTGTTATGTATAACTATCACCACTGGAATGGTTAATTTTATATGACAACCTGTCTAGATCATGGTACCTGGTGTATTTGTTCAAATATTATTTTATTTCTATGAATGTATTTTATAGATGCTATTAACATTGAAATCATAGATTTTTGAGTAAAGCAGATGACACTACATAATGTGTTGAATTTTTCCAATCACTTGAAGATCTTAGTAGGAAAAAAGGGCGACTTCCCCAAGAGGGAATTCTGCTGGCAGTTCTGACATAGGGCTTAAGATGTGTCAGTCTACTACAGATTTTGGGTTTGCAGCCACCACAATCACATGAGCTAACTCCTTAATATAAGTCTCTGTTCTCTCTCTACATTATATTCTTTTTACTTGCAGAAACCTGATTAACACAACCATCAATATAATTTCAAAACGGCTTCATCATCCCCAAGACACCCTGCATCCATTAGGCTGTCATGTTTTGTTCTCCCCTCTCTCAGTCACTTACTATTATTATTCTACTTTTCATTTTTATGTATTTTCTGTTCCGATTGTTTCATATACATGCTATCATAAGAATTTAAAGTTTTTATGACTGTATTCTTTAAAACAGTATCATTTTTAATTTTGGGGGGGTGTTAGAGACTGAGTTCAGGGCTGCTTAAAGCAAGTGCTCTATCATTGAGATTACACCAAGTCGTCTCACACAGCATGTTTTGAAGGTACATCCATTTTGTGGTATATTTCAGTGCTTCACTCCTTGTTAATGTCAATTAATATTTCATTGTGTGGATGTACAACAGTTGGTTTATTCATTCATTCATCCACCACTGGACATGTAGGGTTCTTCCACCTTTTGCCCTATTGAGAATACTGCTACAAAACTATTTGTGTTTAAGTTTTATGTGGCCATATATAATTTTCTTGGTTATATAACTAGTAGTTGAATTATTGAGTCATATTGCAATTCTCTGTTTAACTTTTTCTTTTCTTTTCAAGCAGGTCTTGCTATGTTGCATAGGCTTGTCGTGAACCTGACTACAGGCATGTGCCACCAAGCAGAGCTTATGTTTAACTTTTTGAAGACCTGCCAAAATGTTTACCAAACAACTTTATGTTCTTACCAGTAATGTATGAGGGTTCTAATTTCTACATAACCTTGTCAATTCTATTTCTTGCCCATCTTTTAATTAAAACCATAACAATGGATGTGAAGTAGTATCTCATTATGGTTTTTCCATAATAACTGAGTATCTTTTCATTTGCTTATTGGCAATTTGTATTGGTATCTGAGAAATGTCTATTCAAATTTACCCATTTAAAAATTGTTTTTAAGAAATACCGAGGGGCTGGGATTGTGGCTCAGCGGTAGAGCGCTAGCCTAGCATGGGCAGGACCCTGGTTCGATTCTCAGCACCACATAAAAATAAAGGCATTGTGTTGTGTCCATCTACAAAAAAGATAAGAAATACTGAGATAATTGGACACAGTGGTGCATGCCTTAATATCAGAGACTTGGGAGGCTGAGGCAGGAGGATCAAATATTGAAAGCCAGCCTCAGCAACTTAGCAAGGCCCTAAGCAACTTAATGAGACCCTGTATCAAAATAAAAAGTAAAAATGGCTGGGAATATGGCTCAGTAGTTACATGGTCCTGGGTTCAAAACCCAATATAAAAAATAAAAAGGGAAAAAACTGAGTTATTTATATATATGGATATATAATTTATAAATCCCTTACTTGAAACACTAGTTCTCTTTATTGTGATTTTGCTTTCCCAGGTTTTAGTTATCTGCAGTCAAGCCCAGAACAAAAATATATTAAGTGGAAAATTCCAGAAATAAACATTTCACAGATTTTAAACTGGGCACCATTCTGAGTAACATGATGAATACTCAAGCTGTCCAGGCACTGATGAACCACTTTGAGTTAATTTTTGTATATGGTATGAAGTAGAGGGTCCAACTTCATTCTTTTGTATGTATGTATATACTAGTTAATAAAAAACAATTTGCTGAAAAGATTATTCTTTCCTCAATGAATTGCTTTAGTACTCAGGTCAAAAACTAATGATCATAAATTTAAGGGTACAACACACATTTTGATAAGCATATATCTTAAAATGTAGAATTCTGAAATGCATTTTTTCATGGGGAAAAAGAAACAGTAAATTTTCTTTCTGTTTGTGGTGCTAGGGAAAGAAACTATGGCCTTGTGCATGCTAGGTAAATGCTCTACCATTGAGCAATATATTCTTAGCTCATATAAATTCTTAAAAATAAATACTACTTTACATTTATTGCATGTGAGTCCTTTAATGGTAACATGCATCATTATTTTATTTATGTAACTATTTAACTCACATTAACATACGGCAAACATAGAGATAAAATAGGTCTTTCTGGCTCCTTAAGTCATGCTCTTTGTTTACATGATACTCTAAGTGCTCTCTCAAAGCAACTGACCTTATTGTCGACATTGTCCTCACATAAAATTTTCTTTGAGGGCTGAGGTTGTGGCTTGGCAGTAGAGCGTTCACCTAGTATGTGTGAGGCACTGGGTTCGATCCTCAGCACCACATATAAATGAATGAAATAAAGGTATTATGTCCTCTTACAACTAAAAAATAAGTTAATTTTTTTTCTTTGAGCAACAAAATAGGACTGTCCAGAAAAAACTCCTATCCTGCAACAGCCTGATTTTGAGCACTGTTTGATCACAGTTAAAAAGAAACAGTCCCCCACACGGGATAGATTGTTCTATTATTTATTTACTATGCAGACCACCAAATACAATTAGTCATAGGAATAGATTAAAGTGAGAAACTGGGATACAACACTATTTTTTTCTTTTTTCTTTTTTTGGTACCCGGGATTAAACACAGGGGCACTCAACTACTGAGCCATATCCCCAGCCCTTTTTGTATTTTAGAGACAGGGTCTCACTGATTTGCTTAGTGACTCATTAAATTGTAGAGTTTGGCTTTGAACTCTCGATCCTCCTGCCTCAGCCTCCAGAGATGCTGGGAAAACAAGTGTGCACCACTGTACCTGGCTGGGATACAACACTATTTATTCCACAGATAAGATAGAAATAATCGCCTATCTATTATTTTTCCTCTCTCTCCTGGAATTAACTGAACCCTTCATCTCCTAAGGTAGTTAGATATCATTCCAAGATCTAGACTAGCAAATTTTCCACCCAGGACAAAACTAGTAAAACCAAAATGATCAAATTTTTCTTTAAATGGGACTTTAAAACAGTTCTTTTGTTCCCCTGAGCTGATTATACTTAGCAGGTTCCAGGAAAGAGCTAAATCTGCTTAGAGTTTGCTTCTGCAGCTATTATCTTACAAGTAAAAAAAGAAAAAAACTCTTTCAAAGAATTTTGACACTAAACCCAGAGAATATGGAATTTATTCTCACCTCTGTCAAGGAAGCACATACTATGGAGCTGAGAATTAAACCTGCAACTTTATTTGCAGTTAAAGTTGTCTGCAAGTCACCCAATGTAGAATAATTAAACTAATTTTTATTGTGAGACTTGTTTATATCTGCTGATTTAATACAATGCTGGTGTGGGACTCTTTGGAGAGAAAAAGAAGATGAGTTAATTATAACACAGAGAAGAGCCCCATGGTCAATAAGGTCAAGAGAGTATTAGTTGAAGAGAACACTACATGGCATAAAATCAACATCTACTATGCAAGTAAGTTGCTTCTGGCTCCAATTTTGTATTTAATAAACTCCTTAAAAAGCAATTTTCTTTGCCAAAAAGGAAAAAAAATGAGGAAAAAACTTAGATCTATATTCAATACAATATCCTAATTTTTCTTCCTTTTCTTTTATTAGTACAATAAATACTTGGTAAACTTCTATTATGTACCAGGCATTGGGAAATCAAAGTAGAAATAAGAAAGACATTGATCCTGAACTCCTGGAGTTTATAATCATATGAAGATAACAAGAGTGTCAACAAATATTATAGACTACAGAAAGAAATGAATTGAGTACTCTGATCTAGAATAAAGGGAGGGACATTCTATTGGGGAGACAATCAAAAAAATCACTTTAAGGTAAATTATACTTAAGCTGATAATGGCATTAATCTCATTTTTAAAAGATGAGAAGAACTCAACTATAGGAGGAGTCTGAAGAGCTTTTCAGGCAATGGGAATAGTCTTTTTTTTTTTTAACTAGGGACTGAAATCAGGGGTGCTTAACCACTGAGCCATGTCATCAGGCCTTTTTGTTTTTTTTTATTTCAAGACAGTATCTTGCTAAATTCCTGAGGACCTCACTAAGCTGCTGAGGCTGGCTTTGAACTCACAATTCTCCTGCCTCAGCCTCCCAAGATACTTGGGGTTACAGGTGTATGCCAATTCATCCATCAGGCAATGGGAATAGAAAGCATAATGATCCTCTAATATGTTCTAAGTACTGAAAGAAGACCAGTGTGACATAATATAGTAAGTAAGGCAGAGATGGGAATAGTTAGATGGAGAAAGATGGGAGTTGGGGAAAAGTCACTCTTAAAAGCCATTGTAAAGGAGCCTGTATTTTCCATGAAGGTAAGCCACTTAAAGACTTTAAGCATGTTCTTGGTTAAGTTAGAAAATCATTTCTCTTTTTACTAAGCGGGGAGTGGATTGAAGAGAAGTAGGAATAGAAGTTAACAGTTTGTTGGAAGGTGCTAAGGTTTGTCCCCATCAAAACCCAAAATGAAATGGTGTTAAGAAGTGATAAGACCTTTAAAACAAAATTGGGGCTGTTTCTCATGGATAGATTAATGTCTTTTTTTGAGAGATTGAATGAGGTTTCAAGGGAGAGAGATTAGTCTCATGGGACTGAATTAGTCACCACAACATCAGATTGTTCAAAAGCGAGGCTACACCTAGTGTTTTAATTGCTTTTGTGCTTTTGTACATTTTTCTGCTGTGATATCAAGTGTTGGGAGGTCCTTAGTAGGAGCTAAGTAGACAACAGCATTATGCTTTTGGTCCTCTAGTACTGTGAACTAATAAAACTTTTAACTCCCTCAGGTTCAGGTATTCTGTTACAACAAAATGGACTAAGACAGAAGGCTATGTTAGCAAACCAAAAAAAAAAAGTTGAGGGATGGCAATGGACTTCGTGTAGAAATAGGAGATATTTCAAGGAAGGCAATAATAGAATTTTGAGTCAGACTGGATGAGGGGGTTGAAGAATGAGAGAAATCAAGCATGAATTATAGATAATTTTAACTTACTTGATAAGCTCAATATAGGGTACTAAATGTTACTATTACCCAAATACTAAGCAAAGTCTTGATGTTTTCCCTCTTTTGGTACTAGGAAGTGAACCTAGAGATGCTTTATCACTGAGTCACATTGCCCCCTTTTTATAATTTTGAGACAGGGTCTCATTCACTAAGTTGTTTAGGGCCTCAAAATTGTAATCTTCTTGCCTCAGCCTCCTGAGTCATTGGGATTAGAGGTGTGTGCCATCATGCCTGGCTTGATGCTTTTTCAAAAAACAAGAAGATAAATCCTGCTTCATTTTCAAGTTGACTGATGATGAGAAAAAGCAGTAGCCCCTTTTTGGTACTAGGGATTGAATCCAGGTGTGCCCAATTACTGAGCCATAACCCAGCCCTTTTTAATTTTTTTGCGATATAGTTTCAATAAATTGCTTAGGCTGGTTTTGAACTTGCTCCTGAGTTCCAGGATTACAGGTGTGTACAAACATGACTATATAAAATTTATGCCATTTTGACTCCTGACTATCAATTAATGTGCAGAATTCTTTAGAGTAAGAATAAATGAAATGGTAAAGAGTCTGAATCCACCAGCGATAAAGAAATAAAAACAAGACAAAGACACTTCTCTCAAATCCAAGAAATACCTTTTTGTCTCAGCAATATATTATGGGGACTTTACTACTCACCAACATGAATGGGGGCTGGGAATAATCCATATTCATGTTCTCCTGGAGTATACTCCAGCTTCTCTTTCTTTAATTGGATCAGTCGACTCTTTGGGCTGTGATCAGAAAAGAACATAAAACAGAAAGAGGCAATGAAATTTATTCCTATAGTCAAATATAAACAATATATCACTTACCAAGGGTATTTGTTCTAACAGTGGCTTGTATCTTAAATGTACTGTTTGGGGAAAGGGTACTAAGTACTTTCGTATATATTTTTTTTTTTGTGTGTGTGTGTGTGTGTACTGGGGTTTAAACACGGGGTGCTTCACAATGAGCCCCTTACATCACCATCCCTTTTTAGTTTTTATTTTGAGACAGGGTCTGGCTAAAGTTGCTTAGGGCCTTGCTAAGCTGCTGAGGCTAGCCTGGAACTTGTGATCCTTGTCTCAGGAAGTCTCTGGGATTACAGGCATGCACCACCATGAACAGCACTTTCATACACTTTTACAAAGCTTTATTTCTAGAAATACCGTTAAGAAAGAGGCTATTTAGTGTTCTCCAACAGTGTTTCAGAAGGAACCCAAACTTCAGATCTAATTATATGAATTATTATATTTGGTTAATTTATAGTCTTATATGTATTATCATTTATTTCAATACTATGAAACAATCAGAAGGCAGCTCGGGAGGCTGAGGCAGGAGGATCACGAGTTCAAAGCCAGCCTTAGCAAAAAGCAAGGTGCTAAGCAACTCAGAGAGACCTTGTCTCTAAATAAGATACAAAATAGGACTGGGGATGTGGCTCAGTATTTGAGTGCCCCTGAGTTCAATCTCTGGCATCTTCCTCCACCCCTCCCCCGACCAAAAAAGGTAATGTTGGTGCTACTTTAAGAGCATTAGAAATAGATGCTCTATGAGTTTAAGTGATCTGCCTTACTTTTAGCACCTGGTAAGGAAATCTGAGATTAAAATTGCAGTTTCTTCCTCAACTCTGGCTTCTTTCTTCTACTCATCCTACTAATTTGTTTCTTAATGTTTAGTATAAAACCAAATCTCAAGATATTCCATAAATATACAAAAGCAAGAGAGAAAGAAAAAAATGAGAAAAATAAAAAGGGAGTATTATTTGGGGATAGAATTCACCAGTAGTACACTTGCCTAGCATGCACAAGAACCTGGGGTCAGTCTTTAGCACTGCTAAAAAAATAAAATAAGAGGAAAAAAGAGAACTCATATATGACTTAATTTATTAAGGCTTTAATTATGGTGGTACAAGGGATTGAGCTCAGGCACTGGTGAAAGTGCTCTTGTACAGTCACATTCCCAGCCCCTTTAAAATTTTGTTTTGAGAGAGATTTCTTGCTAAATTGCCCAGGGTGGCTTTGAACTTTTGATCCTTCTGTCTCAAAGTTACTGTCATCCCAAGTAACTGGGATGACAGATGGTCACAACCACATCTGGTACTAGTGTAATTCTACAATGGCTTCAGTTAAAGCAAACATGTTATTTTTCTTTTGCTAAATTATATACTGCCTTTAAAAGCTTTCTCTTGGTAGTACTGGGAATTAAGCCCATAGCTTCTCACATGCTAGAGAAGCTGTCTGCCACTGAGCTACATTCCTAGTGATACCATACTGCCTTTTGATAAACAAGTCTAGTCCATTTTTATCTTGTAATAAGTATGTATACTAATATATATTTTGCAGATGAGAAAACTAAGCCCCAAAGAGTTAGTTATTTGTATACCCTGAAGTTTTAAATTTTTAATCCTAATTCTAACAGATCATTTATTATTTCAACAATTACTTAGCACTCACTCAAGTCCTGTTCTGAGTGATGAGAAATAGTGGCAAGATATTTTTTCCCCTCTTTTTGGTACTGGGGGTTGAATCGAGGGGCACTTTACCACTGAGCTACATCACCAGTCTTTCGTTTTCCTATTATTCTGAGCCAGAGTCTTGCTAGGATGCTGAGAATCTCACTAAATTGCTGATGGTCTCAAACTTGTGATCCTCCTGCCTTTGCCTCCCAAATAGATGGGATTACAGGTGTGTGCCACCCTATCTAGCTTCATTTAAAAAAATAGTTTAGAATGTGTGGTTTCTGTTGATGACAGATTAAGATAAAGAACATAGCTGCCATTTTAAATTTGTTGGTTTGTACTGGAGACACTGCACTGAACACTCTATGCAATTTCTGGGTATCCTTTTGATTGTGTACCACTACTAATTCAAATTAGGAGAAAACTGTTGGAATGAGTAGCCATTTTAGACACGCTATAAATGATAGTAAGCCAGAAGTTTCTGTAATGATGTTTCCTTCTGACTTGTGGCTGGAGTTGTAAAAAACGAGACTACTTGTTCTATGCACACATGGATAAATTTAAAAAACCTTTTGCTTTTCTTATCAAAAGGAGAGGATTTCCTGGGTCTGGTAGTGCATGCCACAGACTCAGGAGGCTGAGGCAGGAGGACTGTAGATTCCACACCAGCCTCAGCCAACAGAGTGAGACCCAGTCTCAAAATAAATAAATAAAAAGAATAATAAGAAAAAAATTAGTTTTTTTTGGATATTTTTGGGGTAATGTAACCCATTTAGTATTTATGTCCAACTTTCTTTTTCTTTGGGAGAAATTTTGAGTTAAGCCTCTCTTTTTTTTTTTTTTTGTGCGATGCTGGATAGAACCCAGGGTCTCATGAATGCTAGGCAAGTGCTTAACCGATGAGCCATATCCACAGCCATTGTCTTAATAACTTACCCGTTAGGTGTAATATCAGGATATCTAATCTAAAAGGGCTAACCTACCAAAGAGGGGGAAAGGCATATGCATATTGAAGAAAAAAAAATGAGCTTGGCAGGTTGGTACACGCCTGTAATCCCAGTGGCTCGGGAGGCTGAGGCAGGAGGATCACGAGTTCAAAGCCAGTATCAGTAACAGCGAAGTGCTAAGAAACTTGGTGAGACTCTGTTTTTTTTTTAATGTTTATTTTTTAGTTTTAGGTGAACACAATGTCTTTTATTTTTTTATTTTTATGTGGTTTTGAGGATCGAACCCAGCACCCTGCGCATGCCAGGCGAGTGTGCTACTGCTTGAGCCATATCCCCAGCCCGGTGAGACCCTGTCTTTAAAAAAAAAAAAATACAAAGCAGGACTGGGGATGTGGCTCAGTGGTCCAGTGTCCATGAGTTCAAGCCTGGTACTCCAAGGAAAAGAAAAGGCAGGGTGTCTAATAACTGTTGTTACAATATAATAGACAATACTTTTATATAAGTATTGTCTATTACCATTTCTTGGCTTTAGGTATTTATCCCTTATGTTCAAATCTCAATATCTCTAATAAAAGGCCCCAATTAAGATATGTTCTATATTTTGAACTCTGGAATTTTCCAGATAGCTGCTGAAAAACACTAAGCCCTACTCCCAATCCTTATAAAAGAAGGGGTTTGTTTTGAACACACTAGATTTTAAAATGAACATATCACCATTCTATGAGCTGTCCTGTTTAGCAAACTTACAATATCAGAGGTTGCAAATCAAAAGTAAGTTCGAGCCAAATACAGTGAGTATACTTATAATTCCAGAGACTTGTGAGGCTGAGACAGAAAGATCCTGAGTTCCAGGCCAGCCCTAGCAACTTAGAGAGACTCTAAGTTGTCTCAAAACAAAAAATAAAGGGCTGGGGATGTGGCTCAAGCGGTAGCGTGCTCGCCTGGCATGCGTGCGGCCCGGGTTCGATCCTCAGCACCACATACAAACAAAGATGTTGTGTCCGCCGAAAACTAAAATAAATAAATAAATATTAAAAAAATAAAAAATAAAAAAATAAAAAGGACTGGGGGATGTGGCTCAGTGGTAAAGCCCATGGGTTCAATTTCTAGTATCCTTCCCCCACCAAAAAAAGGGAGCACATTCAAGTTCTGTAGGTTAAATATATATATATTAAATAAAATATATATAATAAATATTTATAAATCATATTATATAAAATTAAATATAAATTGTAAAATATGAATACATTTTAACTTTTTAAAAAATTTCTTCTTTTCTTTATATCTGTATTTTATTTATTTATTTGTATGTGGTACTGAGGATTGAACCCAGGGCCTCACACATGCTAGGCAAGTGCTCTACCACTGAGCCATGATCCCAGCCCCACATTTTAACTTTTTAAAGATGGAGAAAAGCATACAAGTGTTCTTCAACTGGACTGGCATGGAAACTATAAAAACTTATTAATGCCTTCACTTTTCATGTTTTATAAGGGGAAATAATATCCATAAAGTCTTCCACAACAACTACCCTACTAGCTGTCTATAGTTTATTAGAGTCCACAATTTAGTAGGAGCAAATAATGATATTTCTTGAAAAATCAGGAGCAGGAAAATTTTTTTTTGGAGGTGAAAGTTGAACCCAGGGGCACTTAACCACTGGGCTATAGCCTCAGCCCTTTTTTATACTGCTGAGGGAGGCTTTGTACTGGTGATCCTCCTGCCTCAGCCTCTGAAGTCACTGGGATTACAGGCATATGCCACCATGCCTGCTTAAGGAATCTTTGAGAAAGGATTTACCTATGACCTCCCTGTAAAACTTGACAGAGGTTAAGTTGGGAAGTTTTTAGTTTTTTTTTTTTCCTTACCAGGGACTGAACTCGGGGGCACTTAACTACTGAGCCACATGCTCAGCCCTTTTTGAATGTTTTTTAAAAATTTATTAAATTAGTTATACATGACAATAGAATGCATTAATGCATTTTGACATATCACAAATAGATGCGATATAATTTATCAATTTTCTGAATATACATGTTGTGGAATTACATTGGTCATGTAGTCACATACATACATAAAGTAATAACGTCTGTTTCTTTCTATTATCCTTCTTATACCCACATCTACCCGCCACCCGCTTCACTTCCCTCTACCTAATCTAAGTTAACTCTATTATGTTCCAGTGCCTGCCCCACTTATTGTGAATTAATAAATATCCGCATATCAGAGAACATTTGGCCTTTGGTTGTTTTGGGGGGATTGGCTTAGTTTGCTTAGCATGATTTTCTCCAACTCCATCCATTTACTGGCAAATGCCATAATTTAATTTTCCTTTAAAGCTGAGTAATATTCCATTGACATTTCTTTATCCATTCATCTACTGACATTACTGTAACATGCCGATTTTAAGTCCTTTGAGTGCAAGCCAAGGAGAGGGATAGCTGGGACAAATGGTGGTTCCATTCCCAGTTTTCTGAGGAATCACAACACTGCTTTCCAGATTGGTTGTACCAATTTGCAGTCCCACCAACAATGTATGAGTGTACCTTTTCCCCCACATCCCTGCCAACATTTATTGTTGCCTGTATTCTTGATGATTGTCATTTTGACTGGAGATGAAATATTAGTGTAGTTTTGATTTGCATTTCTCTAATTGCCAGAGATGTGGAACATTTTTTCATATATTTGTTGATCGATTATATTTCTTCTTCTGTGAAGGGTCTGTTCAGTTCCTTAGCCTGTTTATTGATTGGGTGATTTGTTTTTTTTGGTGTTAAGTTTTTTTAGTTCTTTATATATCCTAGAAATTAAGGCTTTATCAAAGGTGCATGTGATAAAGATTTTCTCCCAATCTATATAGCCTCTCTTCTTACATTATTGTTTCCTTTGCAGAGAAGCTTTTTAATTTGAATCCATCCCATTTATTGATCCTTGATTTTGCTTCTTGTGCTTTAGGAGTCTTATCCTAGGCTGACATGGGGAAGATTTGGGCCTACTTTTTCTTTTATTAGGTGCAGGGTCTCTGGAATAGTGCCTAAGTCCTTGATATACTTTGAGTTGATTTTTGTGCAGGGTAGAGATAGAGTTTTCATTTTGCTACATATGAATTTCCAGTTTTGCCAGCACCATTTGTTGAATAGGCTATCTATTCTCCAGTGAATGTTTCTGGCACCTTTGTCAGTATGACATAACCGTATTCCTGTGGGCTTGTCTCTGTGTCCTCTACACAAGTCTATTTTGGTGCTAATATAATGCCATTTTTGTTATTGTAGCTCTGTAGTATAGTTTAAGGTCTGGTATTGCAATGCTTCCTGCTTCACTTTTCTTGTTAAAGATTGCTTTGGCTATTCTGGGTCTCTCAGTTTTCCAAATAAATTTCACAAGTACTTTGTCTATCTCTATGAAGAGTGTCATTGGGATTTTTAATAGGATTTGCATTAAATCTGTATAATGCTTTTGGTAGTATGGCCAATTTGACAATATTACTTCTGCCTATCCAGGTGCATGGGAGATCTTTCCATCTTCTGAGGTTTTCTTCAATTTCTTTCTTTAATGTTCTGTAATTTTTATTGTAGAGGTCTTTCACCTGTTTTGTAAGATTGATTCCCAGGTATTTTATTTCATTTGAGGCTATTGTGAATGGAGTAGTTTTTCTAATTTCTCTTTCAGTGGAATCATCACTGATATATAGGAATGTGTTTGATTTATGGGTGTTGATTTTATATCCTGCTACTCGGCTGAATTCATTTATTAGTTCTAGAAGTATTCTGGTGGAATTTTTTTGGATCTTCTAGATATAGAATCATGTAATCAGCAAATAGTGATAGTTCTTTACCTTTTGTATTCCTTTAATTTCTTTCTTCTAATTGCTCTGGCTACAGTTGCAAGGATGAAGTTGAATAGAAGTGGTGAAACAGGAAATCCTTGCCTTGTTCCAGTTTTTAGAGGGAATGCTTTCAATTTTTCTCTAAACTTTTCTTTTTCTTTTAAAATTTTAAAACAGGATCTTACTAAGTTTCTTAGGGCCTTGCTAAGTTGCTGAGACTGATCTTGAACTAGTTATGCTACTGCCTCAGCCTCACGAGTCACTGGAATTATAGGCATGTACCACCATACCTGGCATGGTTCTTAATTATAATAGGTAAGTTCATAAGGGTAATACAATATTTTTAACACAAAAAAGTACATTTTAGCCTTTTATAAAGTTAACCAAACTAAAGTTGATTCTAAAACCTTAGAAGCACATTTCTCTAGTTTTAGCAACAGATCTTTGTATATCAATATTAAACATAATACACATAAATGGCTAATTAATTACTAAATTAGTGATTGTGAATCAAAGAAGATTAAAGAAAGTAATGTGGTAAAATCTCCAAGACATAAACATACACAAAGGGGGGCTATAAAAGTGAAAGTGATACTTTATATGATAGCCACACTGGAAAAGTTATTGATTCTCTAAGAATATTATTCCTAATTTTTGCAATGCTGATGCCTAAAGAAATATGATGATCTTTGTGAATACAAAAATTTTGTGTGAAAATTACTTTTTATTTCCACAGAGAATAGACAAACATATATTTAGTATTCTTGTGTTCATTGAAATACCTATTATATTTTTCATATGAAAAGTCCTTTTGAGTCTGTGTGTGTGGGTGGGTACTGGGGATCAAGCCAAGAGGCCCTATACAACTGAGTTCTATCCGGGGCCCTTTTAATTTCTGTACTAGGGATTAAACCCAGGGGCACTTTACCACTCAGCTACAACCCCATCCCTTTTTATTTAGTTTTTAATTTTGAGGTAGGATGTCTAAGTAGCTGATGACCTTGTTAAATTGCGGAGGCTGGCCTTAAACTTTCGATCCCTTGCCTCAGCCTCCCGAGCTGCTGGGATTACAGGCATGCACTATTGTGCCTGATTTTTCATTCTGATATAGGATCTCAGTAGAAAGCAACACAAACAAAAAAGGGAAAACAATATTTTGGTGACATTCCTACCCAAAATGCAGCACTTATTCATGAAGATATCATACAAACAACAAATTTAAGGAACCCCCATAAAACACTGTATGTACTGCACTGTATGTACTCTTTAAAAAATGTCAATATATAGGGGCTGGGTAGTGGCTCAGTGGTAGAGAGCATGCCTAGCATGTGTGAAGCAATGGGTTGGATTCTCAGAAATACATATAAATAAATAAAAAAGGCAGGAGGACTTCAAGTTTGAGGTCAGCCTCAGCAACTTAATGGAGACTCTGCCTCAAAATAAAATACAAAAAAAGGCTGGGAGTGTTGCTCAGTGGTTAAGTGCCCTTGGGTTTAATACCTGGTACTGTACTAAACCAAACCAAAAAATCCTAAAATAACAGCACACAAATTAAAGGCGAATAAAGGGACATGACAGTCAAATATAATGCATGATCATGAATTAGGTCATATCATAGATATTTCTGAGACAATAAGATTTGATTATGGAACTGTGTATTAGATAATACTATGGTAGTATGTTTAACATCCTGAATTTAACATATTTATTATGTTTCTATGAGAAATGCCATTGTTCTAAGGAAAAGCACACTGAAATATTTATGAGTAATAAATAGGCTAGTCTAGTCTATAATTTTTTAATCAAATGACAGAAAAAATGTCCTGTGTGTGTGCATGTGCATGTGAATGCAGACACAGGTGAAAAAGAAGAGAATGAAAATCAGCAATCGATAACTTTGGTTAGAAGGTACACATTTTCTTTTCTTTTTTTTTTTAGAAAGGGCCCAAGTGATTGTCTCAGATCCTGAGTAACTGGGACTACATGTGAGTGCTACTGTGTTCAGCCAAAAGTTTCTGTGCAATCTTGCAATTTTAAATTTATCATGGATGATGATTCGTAAGAATCATATTTAAAATGATATGTTTATTATCTAATAAACATATATCTTTTTAAATATTTTTGGTACTTAAGACTGAACCAAGGGGACTCACCATACTATGTAAGTGCTCTTCCACTGAACACCCCTATCAACATATGATGTTTTAGTAAAATAGTAAATGGTTTTTAACAACAAATTAATTCACTTTGATAACAATTATTTAGATTGATGTTTAAATAAATACAATTTTCTTTTGTACCTAATAACTATAGGAAAGAGCACCAAAATCATACTTAAAGGCAAGGAAAAATTATCTTAAGACTTCAAACACTGCTTGAGGTGAAAACAAAATAAAAAATATCCGAGTATTGTGGCACATGCCTATAATGTCAGTGACTTGATAGGCTGAGACAGAAGGCTTACATGTTTGAGGTCAGCCTAGCAATTAGTGAATTTCTTAGCAACTTTGTAAGACCCTGTCTGAAAATAAAATATTAAAAAAGAGCTCAGTGGTAAATGCCCTGGGTTATAATTCCCAGTAACTACAAAAACAAAACAAAATAATACAAAATAACCATAGTAAAAAAAAAAAAAAATATTTGCCAGGCACAGTGGCCCATACCTGTGATCCCAGCAGGTTGGGAGGCTGAGATAGGAGGATCATGAATTCAAAGCGAGCCTCAGCAATGGCAGGATGCTAACAACTCAGTGAAACCCTGTCTAAAATATAAAACAGGGCTAGGGATGTGGCTCAGTGGTCCAGTGCCCCTGAGTTCAATCCCTGGTACCAAAATAAAATAAAATAAAACAAAATAAAAATTTGTAGGGCTAGGGTTGGGGCTCAGTGGTAGAGGCACGTGTGAGGCAGGGGTTTGACTGTCAGCACCACATAAAAATGAATGTATAAAATAAAGGTATAAAAAATTTGTGAAGACTGTTATGATTTTAATCCAAATGAGGTGCAAGATTATGAAACAGATACACTTAAATACAGTGTAATGAATTCAAATGAGAACATACAGATAAAAGTTTTTCGTTACTGGCAAATGAAATGTACAAACATAACTGATAATGCAATTATAATGCATAATTGTATGCATGTGTCCCAAACAGAATTACTGTTTGGGACACATGCATACAAGTACATGAAGATTGTGTGTATATACACATGAAGTATAAGCATTCCAAGAAAAAATTTGGCATTTATTCTATCTTGATGAATATAAACATGATGAACTGAAATATTTATTTCCTTATATTTATTACAGAGTGAAAGGGCAGATGCTATTCTTAGCATTTAATTTTTTTTCTAAGATTTAAAATCATATATTATATTTTAGGAATTCAGGCAGTTGATTCTCTAAATATTTAAAAGATGTTGCTAGAGTCTAGAGAGCATACAAGTTGCACAAAGTGAGATCCTGTACAAAAGAAGCTTAGAGTTTGATAGAATAACAAACATCAATGCAAACGCCTAGATAACACACCACAAAATGATAAAACTTTTAATACCGAGGATTGAACTCAGGGGCACTCTACCACTGAGCCACGTCCTCAGCCCTATTTTGCATTTTATTTAGAGACAGGGTCTCACTGAGTTACTCAATGCCTCACTTTTGATGAGGCTGGCTTTGAATTCGTGATCACTCTGCTTCGGTCTCTTTTGACAAAACTCTTTTCCTTTATAATTTTTAAATTTGTTCTAATTAGGGGCTGGGGATGTGGCTCAAGCGGTAGCGCGCTCGCCTGGCATGCGTGCGGCCCGGGTTCGATCCTCAGCACCACATACAAACAAAGATGTTGTGTCCGCCGAGAACTAAAATAAATAAATAAATAAATATTTAAAAAAAAAAAAAATTTGTTCTAATTAGTTATATGTGATAGTAGAATGCATTTATGCACTTTGATAAATCATACATAAATGGGGTATAATTTCTGATTGTACATATGCAGAATCACATCATACAGTCATATATGTACATAAGGTAATAATGTCTGTTTTATCCGATTAGCCTTCTTATCTCCATATCCCCTCACCTCCCTTCACTCTCCTCTACCTAAACTGACTATTCTTCCCTAGCATAGGCCCCTAACTCTCATTGTAAATTAGCACCCGCATATCAGAGAAAACATTTGGCCTTTGGTTTTCTGGGATTTTGTTAGCATGATATTCTCTAATTCCATCCATTTACCTGCAGGTGCCATAATTTCATTCTTCTTTAAAGCTGAGTAATATTCCATTGGGAAAAAAATAAATACACCCACACACACATACCATGTTTTCTTTTTCCATTCATCTGTTGAAGGGCACCCTAGGTTGGTTCCATAGTTAGCTATTGTGACTTGAGCTGCTATAAACACTGACATGGCTGTGTCATTGCAGTATGATGATTTTAAGTCCTTTGGGTATAAACCGAGGAGTGGGATAGTTTGGTCAAATGGCGGTTCCATTTCAAGTTTTCTGAGGAGTCTCCATACTGCTTTCCAAAGTGGTTGAACCAATTTGCAGTCCCAACAACAATGTATGAGTGTACCTTTTCCCCCACATCCTCGCCAAAACATTTATTATTGCTTGTACTCTTGATGATTGCTATTCTGACTGGTAGTTTTGATTTGCATTTCTCTAACTGCTAGAGATGATGGACATTTTTTCATATGTTTGTTGATAGATTATATTTCTTCTTCTGTGAAGTGTCCATTGGTTCCTTAGCCCATTTATTGATTGGGTTATTTGTTCTTTTGGTGTTAAGTTTTTTGAGTTCTTTATATATCCTGAGATTAGTGCTCTAAGGGGCACGTGGTAAAGATTTTTTCCCATTCTGTAGGCTTTCTCATCACGTTATTGATTATTTCCTTTGCCAACAAGAAGCTTTTTAGTTTGAATCCATCCCATTTATTGATTCTTGATTTTACTTTTTGTACTTTAGGAGTCTTGTAAAGGAAGTCAGATCCTAGGCTGACATAGTGAAGATTTGGGCCTACTTTTTTTGATCCACTTTGAGTTGATTTTTGTGCAGGGTGAGAGACAGAGGTTTAATTTCATTTTCATTTTAAAATTCTTTTTTTGGATGGACACAATGTCTTTATTTGTTTATTTTTATGTGGTGCTGGGGATTGAACCCAGTGCTTCACACATGGTAGGCAAGCACCCTACCATTGAGCCACAACCCCAGCCCTAATTTCATTTTCTTATATGTGGCTTTCCTTTTGTTCCAGTACCATTTATTAAATAGGCTCTTTTCTCCAGTGAATGCTTCTGGCATGTTTGTCTAGTAGGAGATAACTGTTTTTGTGTGGGTTTGTCTATGTTTCTACTATTCTGTACCACTGGTCTACGTGTATGATAAAACTCTTAATACTACTTTCTACATCGAACCACTAAATTCTACAAAAACCAAAAGGAATGTAAAAATAATTGCAACTAAAAGAAACTAAGACTACTTTAACATGAAGAATTTCAGATCTTGAATGAGGTTTGAAAGGATGTGGCAAGAGGAAAGACGGAAGGTATACTATGTAGAACAATCACCTAGGATGAAAACCAAGAGAAAAGGGAAGTGGAGAAGTGATCAGATATTGTAGCTTAAGGCCCGTTAATGGAGCTAAGACTAGAAAAATAGGCTACACTATATCCTTTACTATCACTGAAGTATTGGTTCCAAGAATCTTAGTAAATAAGAAATCATGAGGTTGAGGCAGGAGGATGACAAGTTTGAGGCCAGCTTCATTAACTCAGTGATGACTCTCAGCAACCTATCAAGAGTCTGTTGCAAAACAATAATAAGGAGCTGGAATTGAAACTTATTAGTAAAGTATTCAATTCTTAGTACCAACAAAAAGAAAAAGTTCAAGTTTATACCATACTGTACTTTAAATCTTTTTTTTTTTTTTTTTTGGTACCAGCGATTGAAACAAGAGAACTTAACCATACTTTATTTTAGAGACAGGGTGTCTCACTGAGGTGCTTAGGGCCTCACTAAATTGCTGTGCCTGGCTTTGAACTTGTGATCCTCCTGCCTCAGGCTCCTAAACCACTGGGATTACAGGCATGCACCACCATGCCTGGCTAAATCTTTTTAGAGTATACTTGTACTTATTAAAAGAAAAAAGCTTATAGTGAAACAACATGCCATGTTATGCTGGCAGCTGCCACATACATCTCATGTTGAACTACTGTATCTTGGTTCCATCACTTTCTTTTACGCTTGACTTGATCTCATGATGTTATGTTTTTCTTGATCCTATGGACAAAAGACTATACCTTATAGTCTACTTGTATATAGAATCCAAGATTATGTATATACATCCTATGAGGTTCACAAAAGAAAATGTACAATGTATAATGATGCATGCTGCTATTAAGGCCATGCATGGTTGCACAACAATGTAATATATTTTTATTTTATTGCTATTGATGCTGGACTTGTACATATTAGGCCTTATTTTAAATTTTTAGATTAAATCTCCTCAAGTTTCTCAGTCTGGCCTTAAACTTGGCAATCTTCCTGCCTTAATCTCCCAAACAAGTGGGATTACAGACATGTACCACCATGGCCTAATTCTGGTTTTGCCAAAAATAACCTGTATGTTTTCAGCAAATCAGTTACCATCTCATTGGCTTCAGTTTTCCCATCTATCAAAAATGAAGGATTAGATGTAGAAGAATCGAGGCCATTTCCAGTACTAAAATTTTCATATTGTGATTTTCCTTCAAGACAAGCATAGGAAATTATGTTAGTCAGCTTTCTCATGTGAAAAAAAATACCTGAAATAAGTAATTTATAAGGAGGAAAGATTTACTTTGGTCCAGTTTCAGAGGTTTTAGTCCAAGGTCACTTTTGGCCCTGTTGTTTTTGGCCTGTGATGGCACAGTATATAATGATAGGAACATGTGGTGAAGACCTGGTTTAAATCATGGTAGTCAGGAAGTGGAGAACAAGGGTCTAGGGTTTCAATAATGATTTCCTCATCTCCCAAAGGCTGGTAACCAAGCCTTATCACAAGAGCATTTATGACACAATTTTGAAAATTCTAGTACACAAATTAGCACATTATCAATCACAAAAGTGAAGTTCGTACAAATCTAAGGGTGTTCAAGATCATATGACAAAAACTACAGAACTCTGATAAAATATATCAAAGAATTGGGAGTTGGGGATGTAGCTCAGTAGTAGATTGCTTGCCTAGCATGTGTGAGGCACTGAGTTCCCCCCATCCCCAGCATCATCTGATTTGTTAAAAAACAAACAAACAAACAAACAAACAACAACAACAACAAAACTAAATAAGTGGGAAGATGTGATGTATTTGATCTTTGTTCATTTGTTCCAGCTTCCTGGCATATGTACAACTCCTAAAACCCAGAGAATCACCAAAGGGATGAGTGCTTCTTATATATGGTACAGAGATGACTGTTAGCTGGCAGCCCCTAGGTAGCTTTAGGATGAGGTCACAGAAAAGACCAAGATATGCTTAGTGTGTTGCGACTTTTAGTCTACCCACTCCATCTTCAGGGTTGGGACAGGTCAGGTTAAATTGATCATCAATGGCCCATGATTTAATTAATTATGCCAATGTAATGAAGTCTTCAAAAATCACAAAATAACTAAATCTGGAGAGCTTCTACACAGAGGTTATGGGAACGTGACACATTCTACAATGGCATGAAGATTCTGTGCCTTTTTCCAAATACATGTCTCATTTCACCTAGGGCCTTTGCATATCTCTTATAACATGGTAAATATGAGTGGTTTCCCGAGTTTTCTGAGTCATGCTAGCCAATTAAATAGGACCCAAGGAGGGAACTGTGGGAAACCTGATTAATAGTTTGTCAGAAGTCTACACTTATATCTGGAGCTTGTAATTAGCAGCTCAAATTGTGTGTGTGTGTGTGTGTGTGTGGAAGAGTGGGGGATAGGGGTTGGGGTTGGCTGAAATTCTCACTCGGTGGAACTGGAATCTATTTCCTGGTAGACAGTGTCAGAAATGAATTAAATTTGAGGGTACCCATCAGGTAACCAGTGAGATTTCTGGGTAGGGAGAAATCCCCATGCATTTAGTTGACAGATGTCACAAAGATAGTCTGCATTGTGAAAATATAGTAAGAGGGCTGGGATTGTGGCTCAGAGGTAGAGTGCTTGTCTAGCATATGTGAGGCACTGGGTTTGATCCTCAGTACCACATAAATATAAAATAAAGATATTGTGTCCACCTATAACTAAAAAAGGAAAAAAAATATAGTAAGAGAAAGTAAGTTTGTTTAGTGACATCCTTAGAAGACAAACCCCTTGTTCATGGATAGAGATAATCAGTATCAGAGCACTCGCCTCGCATGTGCAAGGCCCTGGGTTTGATCCTCAGCACCACATAAATAAACAAAATAAAGATATTGTGTTCAACTATAACTAAAAAATAAATATTAAAAAAATTTATATTTATAGAGAGACGCAAATATCCAGAAAAGCTAACAAATCTCATAAAAATGGGCAAAGGAACTGAACAGATAGCTCAACAAAGACAGAACAGGGCATCATAAAGGCTTGTAATTTCACAGGAGGTTCAAAACATTGAAGCAAGCCTTAACAATTTAGGAGATCATGTCTCAAAAAGTAAAAAGGGTTGGGGATATAGCTCAGTGGTAAAGTGCCCCTGTGTTCAATCCCTAGTACCACAAAGAAGAAAATGAAGCGAAAAATTACAACAGAAACCAACAACAAAAAAAGATGATGACACAGATAGCAAGCAACAAGGATACAATGAATCAGAATCATGAGATGCACTACACAGCTACCAATGGGGCCAAAACCAAAACACTGACAACACAAGAAATGCTAGTGAGGTTTGTAGAACAATAGAAATTTTCACCAACTGCTGTTGGGAATGCAAAATGGTAGAGTCTCTTTGGAAAACAGTTTAGTGGATTTTTTTTTTTTTTAAAACAAAACTAAACATACTACTACTATCTGATCCTGCCATGTACTTCTTGATCTTTACCAAAGTGAAATGAAAACCTACCATCCACACAAAATCCATGCATGTATATTTGTAGCAGGTTTCATTCCCAACTGTCAAAACATGGATGCAACCAAGATGTCCTTCAGTAGGTGAAGGATAAACTGTGGCATATCTAGATAATGAAATATTCGGCAATTTAAAAAAAAATAAGAGCTATCAAGCCTTATAAGACATGGAGGAAACTTAAATACATATTGCTAAGTAAAAGAAGCCATTCTGAAAAGGCTACATACTATGATCCCAACCATATGACATTCTAGAATAGGCAACATTATGGAGACACGCAATGTTAAGGATCAGTGGCCCACTGCCAGGGTAGAGATGACAAGGCAGAAGATATATAGGGGCAGTAAAACTCTTTTGTATGATACTACAGTGGTAGAAATATGTCATTAATACATTTGTCAACCCCCCCCCCAGAATATACAACTCCAAGAGTAAATCCTAGTTGAAACAATGGAGTTTGGGTGATTATGATATAGGTTCATGAATTTTAACAAATGTTAATACTGTAACATGGTGAGGAATGTCTATAATGAGGAGACTGTTCATGTGTCAGAAAAGCAGGTATAAACAAACTCCCATTCAGCTTTTCTTTGAATCTAAAATTACACTAAAAAATCATCCATTAATTAAAGTACACAAATCTACATTACATACAGAAAATGGTGTGAGAATCAGTATTCATCCCAGTCTACACCATTGCATTTAAACTGGATTTGTAGTCTGAGATATGTCTGAAGTATTTCAGAGAAAAACAAACCATGTTCTGGTTCTAAATTATGTGTAAGAAAGGAATTCTCATGAAATAACCCTAAGTCTCTGAGACATCACAATTTAGTAGTAAAACAACAGTGGTATGATGTCTAAGTGCTGATGGTTATGGCAATGATTATATCAACAGTTTTGGCAAGTTTCAATGAATCCTGTAACTTTTTTGTTTTTACCTGTTTTACCATCCTTATAGACTAAAAGAATATTAAAGCACTTAGAAAATTTAAAATGATGTATCAAATATAAGATGATACCATGATTTTATTATCAAAATACATATAATCCTTAGGATATGACAACTGCATAAACATTACTTAATGATTACATATTATATAATGACATATTATTTTTATAAGGATTACATGTTTCCATATGTACATATGATTGCCATGAATATAAAGAGTATTCTGTAAGCTTTAAAATCACAGCATCACAGGATGAGGCTCAGTGTTAAAGAGTGTTTGCCTAGCATGTAGGAGGTATGATCAATCCCCAGAACTGCCAAAAACAAAACAAAACAAAACAACAACAAAAAAAGCATCAATGAGTCCAGGACCTAACTTTCACTCCCTATGATCTCCCTTTAGTTTCATTTTAATATAAAGAATTTAATATAAAGAATTTTCATGATCTTAAAATTTCCAACATTCTTCCGTGGGTGTCATATCTTAGTTCATAACATTTCTTTTATTCTATAATACCAAAAAAGGCATGCTGCTTCCTAAATGGGTCTCTAATTTCTATTATCTCCTCATCTAATTAATCTTTTAAACTGACAATGTGGTTTTTATCTTGATTAATTTTTGATTGAATCATATTCTCCCTTGATAGCCTGCCAGAGCACAGAGGACTTTTCGACTTTTCTTGTAGTAAAAACCATTCTGTATTTTATTTAAATATTTGATAAATATCATTATACAAGTGTCAAGACATATTGCATGTATAATACCAAGTGTGAACCCTAATGTAAACTATGGACTTTAGATGATAATGATGTATTAGTGTAAGTAGACTGATTGATTGACTTTTTGGTAATGGGGATTTAACCCAGGGTACTTTACCACTGAGCACATCCCCATTCCTTATGTATGTATATTGAGACAAGGTTTTGTTAATTGCTTAGGGAGTCACTAAATTGCTGTGGCTGGCTTTGCACTTGCAATGCTTCTGTGGATCTCAGTCTCCTGAGTCCCTGGAATCAAAGGTGTGTGACAACACCCAGCTAAGTGCACTGACTATAATAAAAATGTTGTGTTATAATACTGAGTATACATGTGTAAGGAGAGAGAACATAAGGAAACTCTTCTTTCTACTTAATTTTGCTATTAATCTACAATTGCTCTAAAAATTAAGTTTATTAAACATATTGGTACCAATAGGAAACAGCAGCTCACAAAAATGCACAAACAAACAACAACAAAAGAACAGGCTCCACAGTTTTTAACAATGCATACAGAAAGTTGGGCATGGTGGTGTGCACTTGTAATTCCAGCTATTCAGCAGGCTGAGGCAAGACAAGTTCAAGGCCAGGTGTGGCAACTTAGTGAGACCCTGAGTCAAAAATAAAAACTAAAGGGCTGGGAATACAGTTCAGTTGGTAGAGTGCTTGTCTTACATGCACAAGACCCTGGGTTCCATCCCCAGCACCACAGGTGGAAAAAAAAAAAAAAAAAAGGCACAGGGTCAGGTGTGGTGGCACATGCCTATAATCCCAGCAATTTGAAAAGTTGAGGTAGAAGGATTTCAAGTACACAATTAGTGAAACCCTGTCTCAAAATAAATTAAAAAAAGAGCAAAGGATGTGGCTCAGTGGTTGAGTGCTCCTGGGTTTAATCCCTGATACAAGAAAAAGAATATAAAATACTCCAGAATAAGCCATTTTCCCCCCTAATTATTTCTGCAAGACAAAGAGCTACTTGTCACATAAATACAGTAATATTTCACTTTGATAATGCAATCTTTGTTTGATTAGAGACATTTATAAACATTAATGTGGTGGATTATCCTAATCTTTTGATGCACAGTATGATTCCCTGGGGATTAAACCCAGGCATTACACATGTAAAACAAATATTCTACCACTGAGCTATATCCTCAACCCCATTATTTTCTAACATTACCGTTTTAAATTTTTTTGTTTTTTATTGATTTTGTGGTGATGGATGTCAAACTCAAGGACTTCACCCATGTTATACAAGCATTCTAGTATAGAAGTACCTCCCTATCCATACAGTGTGATTTTTTGGGGGAGTGGGTACCAGGGATTAAATTTAGCGGCACTCGACCACTGAGCCATATCCCCAGACCTATTTTGTATTTTATTTAGAGATAGGGTCTCACTGAGTTGCTTAGCACTTCATTTTGCTTCAGCCTCCCAAGTGGCTGGGATTATAGGTGTGCACCACCATGCCTGGCCCTATAGTAAGATATTTATTAGTATTTTACTTGTCATTTTAAAAGAATTAAGAAAAAGAACAGAAATAAAACTTAAACTTTAGTAGAAAGCTTGTTAAACATACTTTAGCTTTTCTATATCTAGAATAATTTGCTTTAAAATTATGACTTATTAGATGTATTGCAAAGTGTATTTCTATTTTCTCATTAGTACTGAGAGAATCCTGATTTCTTTCTTTTTTTGGTACCAGGGAGTGAACATTAGGGGTATTTAACCACGGAGCCATATCCCCAGCCCATTTTATTTTTTATTTCAAGGCAGAGTCTTGCTAAGATGCTTAGGGCCTTTTTAAACTTCTGAGGCTGGCCTCAAATTTTGCCTCAGTCTCACAAGACACTGGGATTAGAGGCGTATGCCACCATGGCCAATTTTCCTTTTTATAGTACTGGGGATTTAATCCAGGGGTGCTTTACTACTGAGCTACATTCCCAATCCTTCTTCTTTTTCATTTTGAGATAGGGTCTTGCTAAGTTGCTTACAGCCTTGCTAAATTGTTGATGCTGGTCTTGAACTTGTGATTCTCTGGCTTCAACGTCCCAAACTGCTGGTATTACAGGCCTGTGCCACTGTGCCTGGCTATAAAGCTAATACATTACAGAAACCCTGAGTTGTGAGCTGTTCCAATATATGCAAAATCTTTGCATTCCATTATGTACCTTTTTACATGCTGTTCTGATTGTAATAGCCTTTTGTGCCTGTCAAACTGCTATCAAACTCCCCAAATCTAACAATTATATGAACTACTACCCCTTTTTAATTTTGCGCTGGTGACTGAATCCTGGGGTGCTTAACCACTGAACCACATCTCCACCCTTTTATTTTGAGTTGGGTCTCGATAAGTCACTTAAGGTCTTGCCAAGGCTGGCTTTGAATCTGTGATTCTCCCACTTTAGCCTACCAAGTTGCTGGGATTATAGGCGTTTGCCAATGTGCCTGGCTGTATGGACGACTTCTTACTAAATTATACAATGGAAATCTCTTTGGTGCTTTGTCAAGGGCATATGAAATTGTTCAAACTAAGGAGAGAGCATTTTTTATTCTGGCAAAACTGGTTGAAAATAAAGTAGTTCACTCTTAATATCATTTTAGTTTAAATGGCATTTTAGTGCCATTTTCTTTATTGTTAATTAACAAAAAAGGCACCATTAGAGCTGGGTGTGTTGGCACATACCCATTATCCCTACTATTTGAGAACCAAGGCAGGAAGATTATAAGTATGAAGCTAGCCCAGGCAACTTACTTGGACCAAATTTCAAAAAAATTAAAAGGTTTGGGATTTCATTCAGGATTAAGAATGTTTTTTGAGTTCAAACCCCAATACCAGAAAATAGAACAAATCAAAAATTAAAAAAAAAAAATTTCATCATTAGATTCAAACTATAGGAACATAATCTAAAAAGGTAGAGAGAATATAAAGATCAGGGAAAATAAACCCTGTACGATGTAGTACAGCATAATGAGTACAGTGAACTATTAAGGTATTTAAGATAAGACTGATATTTGCAATACATTAATATTATTTTTTGATTGACAAAGGGTCTTTTTCAAACAAGAGAGAATAACAGGTATTTTAAAGGATGCCAGCTGACAGTTACTACTACTTACTCTGTAGTTTTGTAAACGTCAGAATACAGCCCTGCTTTCTGATACTTCTTCTTTGGGGGACGTGGGGCCTTCTTTTCCCTTGGGATGAGAGAGAGCACAGGCTGCAAGGTACTTTCAGGTTCAGGAGGTTTGATTAGGGTTTCAGGAGGACTGGGAATCTCTACTGGTGCTTCTGTAAAGCTAGAAAGAGAAGTTTAAAGATGACTTTATTGTGAAAAAGAAATCTTCTGCAAAGGACTATTTAAAAAAACAATCGTAACAATTTTTAAAAAGGAGATGGGGACTTCCTCATCTGGCCACATTAAAATGAATGACACCACATTTAACTTTCTGACAAAAGCTAACAGAAATAAGGTAAACTACCAGAAATATAGAGGAAAAATTATGAAAGTTATTAAACACTGGATAACAGTGTTACCCTATGATCCCTGAGAAAATGGGGGCGGGGAAAAGTGAGTCATATAATCATCTTGCTTTTCTAAGAATGACTACGCAGGAATAGGCCAAGCACAGAATAGTCAAATAGATGAGTTGAACAGAGACAAATACTAGTATGGAGAGAATAAGGTAGCTGGAATTTTGAAGCTATAGAAAATAACTCCAGAAATTATTATATTGCTATATACTAAAGTGTCCATGCAAAGGACAAAATTCAATGTGGCTGAACAAAGGATTCAGAGAATTATAAGCTGAATAATAGAGTTCACATATGTTGACAGATACTTAAATTCTATAGGCAGAATGGAAAGACATAGTCTAATACTCAAGGCTTTCAATAGAGATTCTAGTAGGCAATGTTAACAACTATAGTAGAAATTCATTATTCCTGGAATAAAGATCAGTCGTAACAAAGTTTAAAAACAAATTTCAAAATGAAAGTTAGTCCACAACCAATTTAGCTGCCTCTCAAGAACCCAGTGAGCTATATCTGCAGCACATGGCTCTCAAAATAAAGGAAAACCAACAAAACCCAGACATATTAAATAATATGATATTCATAATAGAAATAAAAATTTCTAACACATGCTAAAATGTAGGAAAATGAAACGTGGGGGGGAAATAATCCATCAGAAATCAGAGGGAAAAAACCCTTTAAATTCAATTACAAGTATCATTAAGAATTTAGAGGAAAATTTGATCACGAGCATCATAATGGGGGGGGGATATGGAATACATTAAAGAGGAGAGAGATGGAATACACTAAAAAATTGAACACTGAGAATTGGAAAATTCAGACTAAAATGAAAAAACTGAGTCTAGAGTGATTAACAGCAAAGTAAACATTATAGAAAAAAATATCAGTGAACTTGAGGACACAACAGAAAAAACCCACACTGATACAGAGATAAATTAAAAGGGTGCAAAAAAAAAAAAAAATAGAATCAACAATCTAGGGGACAACATAAAGCAACTGGAATCGTGGAATGAATCCTAGAGAAAACTAGGACTAGAAACCTAAACTACTGAAATAAAACATACAAAGAAATAATTAAGGAAAAAACAATAAAATCTGAACACACAAGGTTGAAACATTCAAAGTAAACAAGTACACAATGAAAAATAATGAGTCTGGCTAAAAAAATTTCCCAATTTGATAAAAAATATAAACAAAGTTAAAAACAAGCAAGATAGAAAACAAATGAAAAAATAAGGCATATAATGATAAACTTACTGAAAACTAGTGATAAAAAAGTTGGTGGAGGACACTATTATAAAAAGAGATATAAAAAGAATGAACCATCTTATGTCTGAAACAATGAAGCTAGAAGGTGGTCGTGGGGGGGAGCCTGATAAAAAGAATTCCAAATTGAGCAAAAACATCTTATGAAAAATGAAAGGAAATTCTGGTTGAGAGAAAAATAAATAGATATACTACCACTTATCATTCAGTAGAAATCACATACAAAATACACATAAGCAAAAAGACTAATATAACATGGGGACCTAAGCAATGACACAGCAGGAAGTTTTCTAGATTTTTTTCCTGACTCTTACATAAAAGACAAAAAGAAAAAAAAGATTGGAATGGATAAAGTCACAAACTAACTCTTCTCACATCTCACACAATTGTCTGTATAGAAAAACCCAAGGAATCCACAAAATCAGAAACTAGAATTTAATTAGTTTAGCAGTTACAAAATGCAGTATCAAATTCAATTTCCTTCCTTTTTACTGGGGATTGAATCTCCAGTCCTTTTTAAATTTTTGTTTATTTGTTTGTTTGTTTTTTCCTGGTACCCAGGGGCACTTAATCCCTTTCTTTTTTTTCCCCTTTTTTCTTTCTTTCTTTTTTTTTTTTGTGGTGGGGATTGAACCCAGGGCCTTGTACATATGAGGCAAGCACTCTACCAACTGAGCTATAGCCCCAGCCCCCCAGGTCTTTTATATTTATTTTGAGATAGGTTTTGCTAAGTGGCTTAGGGACTCCTTAAAATTGCTGAGGCTGGCTTTGAATTCTCCATCCTCTGGCCTCAGCCTCCAGAGCTGCTGGGATTACAGATGTGTGCCATCATGCCTGGTTTCTTTTTTGGGGTATAGGGGGAAGGGGTGGTGTTGCCAGGGATTGAACTCAGGGGGATCAATCTTCCACTGAGCCAGGTCCCCAGTCCTATTTTTCCTCTCCCTGTGGTGCTGGGAATTGAACCCAGGGCCTTGTGAATGCAAGGCAAGCACTCTACCAACTAAGCCATATCCCTCAACCCCCACCCCGCCCTATTTTATATTTTATTTAGAGGCAGGGTTTCACTGAGTTGCTTAGTCCTTGCCTTTGCTGAGGTTGGCTTAACCTCTGGAGCTGCTGGGGTTGCGCCACTGTGCTCAACTTTTCATTTTGAGAGAGGTTCCTGCTAACTTTCTTAGGGGCTCAAAGAAGCAAGATAACCAAAAATTTAAATGGAAGTAAACACTAGAAAAAATTTGGAGTACTCATCTGAGTTCAAGAGTTCGTATAGAAGCTGGACATGGTAGCACATGCCTGTAATCTCAGCGACTGACTTTGGAGGCTGAGAAAGAAAGACAGCAAGCTCAAGATCAGCTTCAGCAACTAGCAGGTCCCTAAAGCAACTTGTGAGACCCTCTCTTAAAATAGAAAATAGGGGATGTTGCTCACATGGTAAAGTGTCTCTGGGTTAAACCCTTAGTACCAAAAATAAAATTGTAAAAGCCCTAGGGAAGGGTGGTGTTTTAAAATTCACCTATTTCTTTTCAGAAACATGATTTGATTATAATTTTTTTTTTCTGAGCACAGAGCAAGGTTCATAACTATTAAATTATTCCTCTGTATTGTGGTTTGTTAGCATTAACAATACTTACCAAAATCTTTATCGTAGCACATGAGGCTTTTGGCATAATCTGGCCGTTAACTAGATTCATTTTAGACCATTCTTTTTGTTTTACTCTGTTTTGGCCAAAACAATAACAACAAAACCCCCAACAAAACAAAAAATCCAAACCAAACAACAAGAAAACTACTTGAATTCACTTCCTTAAAATATTCACCCTAAAATGTTAGCCCTGGACTTATTAATTTAAATAACAGATATTCAGATTTTTAGCTCATGTCACCATTTTCTCAGGGAAACTAGGCCAATTGACTGTATCATTTACATTCATAATTCCAAGTAATCCTTCATAAAAGGCTGTGAACTATAAAATCCACAAACATAGGCAAAGTATTTATATTTGTTCATCACTGTATCCAACCCCAAGCACATACAATAATCTTTAAATAAAAAATTACAGAATTAATAAATGAACAAATAACTATGATTTAACAAGAACATATAGGCTTCAATGAAAAGTAAAAAAAAAAAAAAAAAGCTTGCGGTCTCTAGGAATTCACTATGTGATATTCTTTCCTATATAATCAAGGGCAGAAATTATATCTTTCCCTTCATAATCATCTTGAGTACCAGAACACAATTTGTGGAAATATGTGTGTGTGTTTAATGTCACTGATTATGATACCAGAATTTCCTGCAACAAAAGGTTAATCTGAACTAAAACGGATTCTTTGAATCACATTTTTAAGGTGAATCTTCCTAAAGCGAAAGGTCACAATGTCTCTAACTACTTTGAAGGCAGAAATCATTCTACTCATAGGTGTTTTAAAGTTTCAGTAATTGAGATAGTATTATAGTGATATCAGAAAAGACTCAGAACAAAATTTTTCTAAGACTCCTCTCACTTAACTTTCCTATGTACATACATAAATACACTACAGTGAATTTCCACATCATGTACAACTACGAGACTGGGATCGTAATTAGAATAAGATGTACTCCTTGTTTGTATAAATATGTCAAAATATACTCTACTGTCATGAGTAACTAAAGAGAACAAATAAAAAAAGAAAGAAGAAAAAAAAGATTCAAATCTAGAAAAAAATTGTATGACAAAGTTATAGCAAATAAGTAAGGAAAGGATAAATTCATCAATAAATGATGGTAGGAGTACCATTTAAATATCTGAGAAGATAATTAAATCTCTAAGTCATATCTAACACAAAGTAAATTTCATCTGAGGTTCAAAAGCTAAATATTAAAAAGAGAGGACATAGCCCATTCAAAGAAAATAATTAAGTAAATTATGAAATGATCTTACCATGGACTAAGGTCATTCTAAATGTACTTATTATAAAAGATCTCTTAAGTTATAATAGGCATAACTCAGTAGTAGAGTGCTTGCCTAGCATCCATGAGGCTCTGAGTTCAATCCCAGTAAGTTGGGGAAAAAAGTTAAAGTTATAAAAAATGAATGTTTAGTTTATTACCATTTACATTAAATAACAGTTTTGCAGGTGTACATATTCTGTAAACGCACAGTACAAGGTAGAGAAGGATATACATGTATTAAATGAGACTTTATTATTTTTTTTGAAAAAAACTTGTTGGTGCTAGGGATTGATCCCAGGGGCATTTAGCCACTGAGTCACATTCCCACCCTTTTTGTTTTTTTATTTTGAGACAGGGTTTTGCTAAGTTGCCAAGGGCCTTGCTAAGTTTCGAAGGCTGGCTTTGAACGTGTATTCTTTATACCTCATCCTCCCAAGTCACTGGGATTATAAAACGTGAGCCACTGTACCTAGCTGACACTTTACTTTTGAATGAGTAAACTATTAGTTTTCACTGAATTACCAGCATGTGTTATACTCTTGGGGGGAAAAAAAAAATCACACACACATTCTCTAGGAGGGGAAAAAAAAAAAGATGATGATTGCGATGGTGCACACCTATAGTCCAAGCTGAGGGAGGGAGAGAGGATCACTTGAGCCCTTGAGAGATAAGCATGGGCAACATAGGGAGAAAGTAAAATATTTTGTCAAGATGTATGCATAGAGAATGGCCAAAACAAAACAAAACAAAAAAAACCTCTCTAAACATGATTCATTCATGCAGAAGACAGAGAATATAAATAAGAATTAAACACTGGGGATGTAGAAGTAGTAAAGTAGTAGAGCATTTACATGGCATCTGTAAAGTCCGGGATTTCGTTTATAGCAACTCACATACCGTGCTATTACCACACAAATATACGTATTTATGTTACATTACATTAAAAAGCCACTTAAAAATGGTGAATGTTGTATCGATTCATTTAAAAATGTGAAATAATCAATGCCAAAACCAATGTTTTTACAAACTATTTTCTTCTAAGATTTTATTGTTGTGTTTTTTTTAGGTCTTAAATTTAGATCTTTGATCTATCTTGAGTTAAACTTCATATATGGTGCTAAACATCTAATTTCATTATTTTACATTTGGATTTCCAGTTTTTCTTGCATCCTTTACTGAAAAACCTGTCTTTTCCCCACTGAGCAGTTTTGACATCTCTGTCAAAAATCATTTGACCATATATGCAAAAACTTATTTCTGTGCTCTCGTCTATTTCATTGGTCTAGACTATGTCTATATTATATTCTAGCACCACAATTGATTACCATATCTTTGTAGCAAATACAGATAGGTTGGACTTTGGAAATATCAGAAAATTTTGTACACTGAAAACCAGTATCATTATAGTAAAAAGACAAAAAATGGCAACCAAGACAGAATGTGGAAATATTACAAAACATATATCTAATAAGAAAAAAATATCCAGAATATTGAGAAATTTAAAACTCAATAATAAAAAACAACCTAATTAAAAAATTTGCACAAAAGAATAAGCACAAAATGTTCAACAATATTAATAGAGAAATGCAAACATAAAATTCATTGAGATACTATCATATACCCATTAGGACAGCCAGTATCAAAAAGCCAGAAAATAAGTATCTGTAAAGATGTGAGGTAACTGAAATACACTGTTGGGAGGAATGCACAATAGTATGATGCTATGGAAAATAGTATGGCAGTTCTTCAAAAAACTGAAAATACAATTATCATAAAGGACTGTATGCAGGGTCTCAAATAGATCTTTTGTTCATCAAACATTTTCACAGTAGTATTACATTATATAAACTTGGGTTGGTCAACCCATGGTGCTGGCCAAAGGGGAGAAGATGAAGTTTTTATTTAATGGGTACAGATTGACTTTTGCGTGAATGAATGAAAAGAGTTAGAGATGGATAGTGGTAAAGATTACATAATACTATGAATGTATTTAACACTACCAAAATGCAAACTTTATCAGACAATACATGAGTCACTAGGTTCAATCCTCAGCATATAAAACCAATCCAAAACAAAAACAACTGAAACATCAAATGTACGTTCAGGAAAATAATAAAGGATCTGTTGGGATATACAACAAAAGGATTATGTTTGGTGATTTCTGCTTTCTGCTCTATCTCTTTTGGTAAAAAGTAAAGTACATAAAAAGGATACTATGAAGAAAGTAAAATTAACATGCTGGAAGATTTAAAAATAGATTATTGGACAAAAAGTTGAGAGCACATAGAAGATAGCATAATATAACAGTGTGATACAAGAGCAGGTCTTACACAGTAAAAAGAAATATTTCAAAATTACCAGAATAACACACTCATGTAGGTACATTAGATTTTTACAATGCAAGTTTGCTCTACTTATAATACTTTAAATAAAGTTACCTTTTATTATTATCTTGCTCTTCTTCCTCTGGTAATGGCTTCTGCTTTTTCCGGGTCGGTTCTTCCAACAGCCAGTTTTTCCTCTTTAATCCCTTCTTATGTTCTGCATTCAGATTTACACTCTGAACAACAGCCTCAATAACATCGGTGACTGTATCAGGACTGAGATGCAATGCTAATCCTTCTTCACCTTCATTCAATTCTGGGCTGACAAACTGGGCAGCCTGGAATGCTTGCATTGATACCACAGCCTGGAGGGGACACTTCCGAGGTCGGCCTGGTCTGCGTTTCACAAAGTTATTCCCTGTCCTGGCCTGCCTTTGAAGTTTTTTGGCTTTTAAAATTTTATTGACATGGTCCAAGTTTTTCTTGGTGGCCAAGATTTTGTCATAATTGCACATTTTCCGAGCTTGGCGCTGCATAGCTTCTACTACACTTCTCTTGATATGATGAGGGGAACAGGTGCTTGTTGTCAACCTCTCAGAAAGGAGTGAGATGCTGTTACTGCAAGAGTCACTTGGGACTGCAGGCACTAGAAGACTATCTGATTTTCCCACGGTTCGTTCCTTGCTATGGATATGGCCTGGACTGGAGGAAGGTGGTACAGAAGCAGTTGCAATTACAGCATCAATATTTTTTTCCATGGGCTCTTGGTCCTCATGTTGTACCATCCGCTGTAGCAGACTATCCACAGAGTCATCCACTGGAGCAACCAATCTTGGACTTCGGGATGGAACTCCATTTACTAAAAAACACAACAAATCACACAGACAAAAGTCTAAACTTATTACACTGATATTAGACAAGTAACAGTGCTTTCATCTTCCAAGAATAAACATGGTAATACCACATGAATTTATATTTCACAGCTAAGTTTATTTTCTTGATTCAAATAAGCATATTAAAATAAAAATTATAGCCAGGTGTGGTGATGCATGCCTGCAATTCTATTGACTCAGTAGGCTGACGCATCAGGATCAAATGTTCAAGGACAACCTCGGCAACTTACCAAAGCCCTAAGCAACTCAGTGAGACAGTCTCAAAATAAAAAAATAAAACGGCCGGGAATGTAGTTCAGCAATAAAAGTGCCTCTGGGTTCAATACCCAGTACCCAAAATAAAATAAAATAAAATTGACCCAGGTATCCTCAATAATATGTGGATTTTAACAATTCTTAAAATTTAAAAATGAAGACATGGTAGTGCACACCTGTAATCCCAACCAATTGGAATGCTGAAGCAGGAGAATCAAAAGTTGAAGGTAAGCCTCAGCCAAATTAGCAAAGCCCTAAGTAACTTAGTGAGATCCTGTTTCAAAATTTAAAAAGGCGCTAGTAATGTGACTCAGTAGGAAAGTGCCTTTGGGTTCAATCCCCAGTACCACAACAATGACAACAAGAATTCTATGAGATGAGGGTCAGAAATAAATTATAATTTTTTAAAAATGAAGGCTTGTCAAGGAACTAACAGTTAAATATGGGATGAAGATCTAAACTTTAATTATAGATTATATTTCTAGAATAGTGCTGGGTTCAAGTGCAAAGGACTGGGAGGGACATCAACTTTTTGGGAAAAGTTTTAAAATTGGAATAGATAAAACATTTGCATTATCTATTTAAAATGAATACATGTTAAAGGAAACATTGTAAAAAATAAGTGATACTAAATAAACTATTAGGAGCCCAAAGATTTTGTAATCTTTGTTCTAAGATCACTCAGTACACCCCCCCCCCCCTTTTTTTTTNAATCCCCCCCCCCCCCTTTTTTTTTTAAATAAATGGAACTGGTGATTACATCTAGGGCTTATCGGGCACTAGGCAAGCCACTCTACCATTGAGCCAAATCCTCTGTCCTTTTAAAATTTTCTTTTTTGAGGCAGGATGTCACTAAGTTACTCAGGCTGGCCTTGAACTCATATTCCTCCTATTTCAGCCACCTGTGTGGCTGGCATTAACAGGCGTGTGCCACTGTGCCCAACTCCTCTGAAGAAGCCACTCTGTATGTTGCCATACCATAGGTCATATCATAGGTCATATTTCTCTAATCAATGAATTTATCAATGACTTCAAACAGTACTGTATATAAATAAGTGAATAAAATAAGGTCCATCAAAAACTGAAAATTTTTTGTTCAGTGTTACTATTCTAGATACTCCTTTTAATAATTCTAGTCATTCTAGATGCCTATCTCATGAAGACAACAATGAAATTTTCTTCAAATTATCAATAACGTTCAAATAACAGTTTTCAAACTTTCATCTATAATATTCATACCAATTTTCAGTTTTATCTAAAAATTTCTAGAATGAAAAAAGGACCTCTTCCTTATTCCCAATCTTAAATGTTATAGTTTCTAAAGGCTCTATATTATCATGCTATACTCTCTTTGGAAATGCATTTAACTATCTATCCTCTGTTCAGATGTCTCCTGATCTCTAATACACCTTTCTTCTAATTTTGTATTTTTTTCATGTCCACAGAATTCTTAAACTCATATTTACATCTTACTTCTCTCCTCCAGAGTCCCTAAACCAGTGGAAGATACCATAAATCCAACCATTCAAACGGTAAATACTGACCACAAATCGTGTGGCAGGAATTTGGATATAGAAATTCAGGCCACTTTATCCATTCTTTTTCTTTCCACAAATCATAAAATTTTAATCTCATGCTAGTTGACCCACTGAATCTATCCACTCTTCTTTCTTTTTGTCCCACTTTTTTCAAAACAACCATTCTTTAAATTTTTTTTAAAAGTTGTAGATGGTGGACACAACACATTTATCTTTTAGTTTTATACAGTGCTAAGAATTGAACCCAGTGCCTCACACGTGCTAGGTGAGCACTCTACCACTGAGCTACAACCCCAGCCCCTCCATTTTTTTTTATTGATGCATTATAGTTCTACTGATGGGATTTGTTATTACATATCTGTATATACACACAATACACTTTATACTACAATGACCATGGATCAAGCTAATGATATCTTCCTCCCCTTAAGAAATAGCCTAACTGCTTGTGGTGCTATTAAAAGGTGTACATAAATCGTTTGAAGTTTCTCTTATCAAGTAGTAGAGTCTACTTCCCTTTCACTTGAATATTGATACAGCTCAACTCATAACCAATTGCAAACATCAACCACCAGATATGTGAATGAGGAGGTCTTTGAAATAACTTTAGTTTGCCACAATCTGGTTACAATTATACGAGAGATCACAAGAAATTTGAGATAATAAGTGTTTGATATAAATTTAGGGTGATTTGTCAATCAAAAATAGAAAGTGGAACCCTGTTCTTTATACTTGTACTCTCATCACCCTACAAATCATTCTTCATGTGGTAGACTGAGCGATCTTTAAAAAAAAAAAAAAAAAAAAAACAACCAGAACCTTTATAGTTTCAACTTATGTTTAAAAATGCTTAAAAAAACCTATCAGTTGGCTATGGTGATACACATTTGTAATCGCAGTGATTCAGGAGGTTGAGGTAGGAGGATCACCAAGATTGAGGCCATCCTCAGCAAGTAGACAAGACCTTATCTCAAAACTTATATAAAGTGTTGAGGATGTAGCTCAGTGGTAGTTGAGTGCCCTTGGGTTCAATCTCCAACACTGATTCGGGTAGAGAAGAGTGTTTTAATCAATAAAAACAACTTCCAAATTATTACCATGATTTCCTTCAGTTCTATTATAATAGTACTCTATTTAGAACCATCAATTCTGAAATAAATAACTTCAATTCCTCAAAAGAACTTCAGTTCTTTCTGAACTTCAGGCCATTAAACATATTGTTCTCTCTGCCTGGAATAATCTTTTCCCACAAATTCATCTGCTTAATTACTATTAATCATAAAATTTACAGTGAGAATATGACTTCATTAAGGACGACTTCCCCCCTCAAACAGATCTCAACCTTAAATTAGGTCCCTTATTAAGAACTGCCATGATACTTTCTTCTGTTATAGCACTAATCATAATTCTAATTAGTGGTTTAATGCATATAACTTTCAAACAATGTTTGGACCATAGGTAAGGCAATGAGTAGTCAAATTCATTAAATTCATTTTAGAGACAGGGTGTCCCCGAGATGTGTAGGGCCTCACTAAGTTGCTGAGGCTGGCTTTGATGCCATGATCCTCTTCCTCAGGCTCTGGAGCTGCTGGGATTACAGGTGTGCACCACCATTCCAAGCAGCACTTCATATTTTAAATTGTTCACATATTCTCAAATTCAGGCTTGCCAATTTTCTTGATGTCTAGGAAACAAGGCTGGGTAGCATATGTTTTATTTTTAATTAATTTCAATGTGGTGAGATTAAACATATCCCTTTTATATATAAATTTAAGGAGTTTTGATAAGCATGTTGTCTCCACTACAATGAATACATTTCCCTAAAAAGTTCTCTGTCCCCTTTCCATAGATCATCATTCCATCCCACAATCGTAATCAAAGAAGGGGGTAAAAACTACTAGATGTGCTTTCTCTTACTATGGATGCAATTTGTTTCTTTAGGATTTCATGTAAATAGCAAGACATGAGTATGTACTCTAGTGTCTGGCTTTATTCACATAGCACCATTTTGAGATTCCTTCATTTCTATATTCCCTTTTTACTGTTTCTAATCACATATTTCTTTGTATGATAATATAACTTTGAGTTGTATTATCAGTTTTTGTTGCTTTTTAAAAATTTTCATCATTGTTACAGGGTAGAAATAATGACTTGTAACAGATTTAATCTGCACTCCCCTGATGTTGAACATGTTTTCATGACTTCATTTATTGGCAAAATTGTCCCTCCCCACTCTCATCCTTAATGGGGATCAAACCCAGGACACCTTAAGCATTCTAGGCAAAAGTACTACCAATGATCTACATTCCATGGCCTCATCAGCATTCTTTATGAGAAGATTCTATCCAAAATTTTTGCTGATTATTTTTAGTGGTTTCTTTCACTCTCTAGTTCGCTTTTACATTACTTTTTAAATGTTTTTTGAATGACAAAGTTTTAAAATTTTATAAAATAAAATTTCTTGTAAGGTCCTTATATTTTGTACTATTTAAGAAATCTCTGAATATTATAAGGTCATGAAGATTTTCTCCTTTGTTTTCTTCTAAACATTTTACAGTTTCAGAAACTTCAGAGATTGTAAGAACAATATCAAATTAAATTTTATACATGGTATGAGATAAGCAGTCAATAATCCCTTTTTCCCATTAAGATAACTAGTTTACAGCACTATTTTTTGAAAAGACTATCCTTACCCAATTGAAATAGTCGTATTTGTCAAAAATCAACTGAAAGTCAAAATATACATAGGAGTATCTGTTTTGGGACTATATTGTTCCACTGAATGACATGTGTATACTTAAACCACTGTCACACTGTCTTGATTAGTACAGCTTTATAAATAAGTTTTGATATCAGTTAGTGGAAATCTCCAATTTTGTTTCTCAAAAATGTGAAAGTGTTTGGTTTTTTTAGGACCCATACATTTCTATACAAATCAACTTGTCAATTTATATAAAAATCCTGATTTTATTCAGAACCCACTGAATTTACAGATTGGGAGAAAACTCACATCTTAACAGCACTGAATCTTCCAAGCAGTGATCCAACATCTCTCTCCATTACTTATTCTTTATCAAAAACTGCATGTACTTTTTATTATACAGATAATGTACATATTTTGCCAGATTGATCCTTAAGTTTTTCATGGCTTTTAATAGAATTGTAATTGTTATTTTGTTTATATTTGATTCTATAACTGTTCACTGATCCGATATAGCAATACAATGATTTGTATATATTCAACTTAAACTCACAGAAATCCTGTTAAACTCATTTATTTGACTCCTTTCCTTCTTTCTTTCCTATCTGTATAAAACTTAAGAATTTCTTTTTATTACCTTATTGCAATGGTTAGGACTTTGTTAAAATGTTGAATATAAGTGATGAGAGTAGTGGCAATCTTTACCTTGTTCCCAATCACAAGGGGAAAACAGTCTTTCATCATTAAGTAAGTATTAGGTAAACTGTAGGTTCTTCTGTAGCTATACTTTATCAGGCTGAGAAAATTCTAGTCTATTACTATTTTTCTTCTTAAGTTTTAAATATTGTCAAATGCATTTTATAAATGTACTTAAAAATTATGTGATTTTTCTTATTTCCTGTTAAATTCAGAAAAAAAAAAATGTTACTTGATTTCTCAATGTTAACCAAACATTGGAGCTGGGAGTGGTGGCGCATACCTGTAATCCTAGTGGCTCTGGAGGCTGAGGCAGGAGGATTGCAAGTTCAAAGCAAGCCTTAGCAACTTACGGAGCCCCTAAGCAACTCAGCAAGACGCCCGACTTTAAAAAAGGGCTGGGGATGTGGCTCAGTGGTTAAGTGCCCTTGGGTTCAACTCTCAGTACAAAACAAAACAAAATGTTTAACTTTGTATTCTTGAAATAAACTCACTTGGTTATAGTGTAGTATATTATCCACTTTTTAATACTGGATTCCATTTGATAATTTTTTGCATCCACATTCAGAAATTACTAGCCTGGTGTATTCTTGTAACACTTTTGCTAGGGCAATATGGGAAATATTGACCTCATAAAATGAACCTGAAAAAGCTCCATATTTTGTGAAAAAATTTGTATGTAATTATTATTTTTTCCTTAAGTGGTTGACAGAATTTTTTATTAAAACTACTGGGTTTTGAGTTCAAATTGCCTAAAGATTTTTAATTTTGATTTCCTTAATGAAATCAGGAATATTTTAGATTATTTTTTTAATCTTTGTTTACTTATTTTTATGTGCTGCTGAGGAACGAACTCAATCGCTCACATGTGTGAAGCAAGTGCTCTGCCACTGAGCCACAACCCAGTCCAGTTATTTATTCGTGATTGCTTTGATTATTTCTAAGAGTATATTCCTTATATCTACCTTCTTAATTTATTTGTATGAAGATTTTTTCCTATGAATTCATAATTATTTTTAAAAATTACATGATCATAAAAACAAAAAATATTAAAAGGCAAAATAAGTAATGCACACACTTGATAAAAATCAAACAGTACAAAATGGCAAACAGTAAAAACACATCTTTATACCACTTCAGAGTCCTAGCCAAAATCTCTCCAAAAACTTTCACAATGTTTCAACACTTTGGTTAGGAATGTGTAAATGTTTTTCCCACTTTTCCAGCTTTGATCTTGCACTATTAACTTATTTTTTTCATTTAAAAAAATTTGTTAGTTCTAATCAGTTATACATGACAGAAAAAACATCTTGCACTCATTGCACACAATTGGAGTGAAATTTTTCACATCTCTGGTTGTGTATTTGCATGAAAATATTTGTGCTATTACTGTTACCCTTTCAAAGGAAGGATGATTTGTTTGAAGCCCCTTCATTCATTCCTGAAACTGTTGTCTTTTTGCTTTCTTACTTCTTTTGGTCAGAACTCTTTGTTTTTGTTTTTTAGTACATACACAAGTATTTCCCAAAGAACCAGCGAAATTTTCGATTTTGTATTTATTTCGGCTTTTATATTTATAATTTTCTTCTTTCTAATGTGGGTCTGTTTTCTTTTTCTAGCTTCCTAAAGGTAAAAGTAATGTGGATCACTTATTCAGACCTTTTTTCTGGGTACTGGGGATTGAACTCAGGGACACTCAACCACTGAGCCACATCCCCAACCCTATTTTGTATTTATTTAGAAACAAGGTCTCACTGAGTTGCTTAGTGACTTGCTTTTTCCTCAGAAAAAGGTGCTAAGCAATTAAGTTGAGACCCTGTTTTTTCTAAATAAAATACAAAATAGGGCTGGGGATGTGGCTCCATGGTTGTGTGCCCCTGAGTTCCTGAGTCTGGCTTTGAACTCTAGATCCTCTTCCCTCAACTTCCCAAGCTGCTGGGATTACGGGCATGCACCACCACACCAGGCTCAGATCTTTGTTTTTTTAAAACATTGCCTTAGGTGTAATTTCCCAAGTTTTTATATACTTTTATTTCAAAATATTTTATAACTTAGTTTTTGGGAATTCCTGATTGACTTATGGGTTATTTAGAAGTGTGTTAATTTCCACATAGGGAATTTCAAAGTATCTTATTGTTATTGAATTTTAATGTAATTCTATTGTCTGAAAATATTATGTGCATGAGATAAAACTTTAAAAAATTTTTAAGACATTTTATGACCCCAAATATAATGGTATCTTAGGAAAACTGCAAGCACACATCAAAAAGACATGGGGAAAATGTGTGTAATATATTCATTCATATTTGTTGATAACTTCTGGCACTTTTTATTTCTGTGGTGGGTCTATGCTTGCCTCCACGGTTTCCTTTCTATCTGAAGAACTTCCTTTAGCATTTATGCTACTGTAGGTCTTCTGGGAAAAGAGCCTTTAAAGTTTTTGTTTTTCTGTTCATGTTAAGGTTACCTTCATTTGTGAAGAATATTTTCACTGATTAAAGAATTGTAAATTGACAAAAACTTTTTCAAAACTTGAAAGACATAATTATTGTTTTTTAAGAGCACAAAGTAGTCACATTTTAAAAATCAATAACAATCTCTACATATAGTATTACACAAATTATAAGTAGATCAACAATTATATTACCAACACAAACTTATGAACATTTAAACTCAGCAACTTTAATCCATGAATCAGCTTTCAAAAAAAGTATATATGTCACCTTACAAAATATTTAGTAAGTCAAACCCAGATAAATCAATAGATTAAGTTACAAGAGAACTACTTTATAAGAAAAGTTGGTGACCAAAATACTAGATTAAGATATTGTATAAAGCCAGGAGCAATTGGGCACACCTGTAATCCCAGAAGCTTGAGAGGCTGAGGCAGGAGGATTGTGAGTTCAAAGTCAGCCTCAGAAAAAGGCAGGTGCTAAGCAATTCAGTTGAGACCCTGTCTCTAAATAAAATACAAACTAGGGCTGGGGATGTGGCTCCGTGGTTGTGTGCCCTGAAGTTCAAACCCTAGTTCCATCCCCCCAAAATTGTATAAAAATTTTAGCAATTGGACTTAAGAACCAGAAAGTGTATACATACTTGAAATTTAAAAAAAAAAAGACCCCCAAGTCCTGCTTCACAATCACTATTTTACTCCAAAAGAATGAAGTGGGTTGAGCGGATACAATAATTTTTTTCTGCTAATGTAGACCATTGTTTCTAAGTTCTAAAGAAACAACATGGAGACTCACATAAGAGTTTTAAAATAACATTTTGCCACTCAAAATAAAATATGAGGGGCTGGGGCTCAGCGGTAGAGTGCGTGCCTAGCATGTGCAGGGCCCTGGGTTTGACCCTCAGCACCACATTAAAAATAAATAAATAAATAAAGGTATTGTGTCTGACTACAACTAAAAAATAAATATTAAAAAAAATAATAAAATAAAACATGATCTCCATCAACTTAAAAAGAAACTCTATCCAAATACTGACCAGATAAAGAAATCACACTACCATCATATTACTTAAGTGCAGAGTACAAGTATCCCCTATGAGGAAAAGATATTGGGGGTATGGTCCCAGCTCTCCCTTAGGTTGCGATGGCTTCCCTGGGATTGTGTCTCCTCATTCAGAACTGAGGAGGGTGGGCTAGATGGCTTTTTTAAATATTTATTTTTTAGCTGTAGTTGAACACAATACCTTTATTTCACTTATTTATTTTTATGTGGTGCTGAGGATCAAACCCAGGGTCTCACACATGCGAGGCGAGCACTCTACCACTGAGCCACACAAGCCTAGCCCAGCTAGATGGCTTGTAAGAGAACTTCCATCTAAAAGGATCTAGACTTGAGATCCCATATCTGAGCAGTCTTGGGGTGGGGGGGTAGGTAAAAAAAATAGGTAGAGGAAATATTCCTTATTTTTTGATACTATCACTTGGAACTATTCTGCACTATTGTTCAAGGAAATCTTTAACCAGTCCTGTTGAAGGATACACAAATAAGGCATCTGACAATTATATTTTGGTGAAAATATCAAAAAGGGGCCATGTCAAGTTTGGGTAGAAATATAATGCATTGCTATGTTACTATCAGTAGTCAGGACTTCTCTGAATTTTGGGAACCAACAATCTGGTTGGGGAAATGCAGATAAAGATGCATATCAAAGTCATTTGATAGAAATCTAGCAATTATCACATCACAGCTATTACCACATTTCCTGAACTGCTCCCAAGAAGGCAACATTAATGAAACTGGTACTAACAGAAAGGATGAAAGGAAGTCAAGTGAAGGGTAGGAGTTTTTCCTTTACAGAACAATAATCAGAAGAGAACAATTGCTTCTCATTTTTCTGTCTTATCACTTCTGAAATTTAACATACAGGCTTCATTTTCAAAATGCATCACTTTATTTTCCCCACAAGATGGCCACACCTTATAAACCTTAAGCATGTGCCAGTCACATGATTCCTTCAGTAAGTACCAAGGCTTCCACAAGCTTTTCTGGAGTTTACAGCCAGATGAGTCCTCACATTTCAAATATTAATGGTTTCTCCACAGCCTCGTTCCTTTGATGTTTGGGTTATTTAAGGCAAACTTACTGGATAATTTGTCTTCAACATAGTCCATTTCTGTTCCTAAAAGTATCAACTGTGCTTTCTTTTTGAAGAACACAGATTCCATTTTAAACAACTTCCTCAGAATCTCCTTTTGGTATGAAAGGTCAAAACATTACAGCCCCTGGTTTTAACACTGACTTTCACATGTATGTGTTCAGGCTTATCTTTAAGAAGCTGTTTTAACTCGTTTATTGCTGAAGGTGTCGGTGAATGCAGCTCAGGTGGGTTGCAGCTTTCTCTTGCTCAAAGCATGGACAGTGGCCTGAACTAATTGAGGCTGACAAATTCACCAATCTACCACTATAGTCGTGGGCTCGAGCATGACCACCTCAGCTTCTCTCCAAAATACCTAATGCGTTGACCCCCACTGTGTGTGTTTTAAATATATATATATATTGTAGTTGTAAACGATACAATGCCTTTATTTTGCTTATGTATCTTTATATAATGTTGAGGATCGAACAGAGGGCCTCAAATGTGTTAGGCAAGCACTCTACAATTGAGCTACAACCCCAACCCTCTCCATTGTGTTTTGACTTATAAAATTTTATTTTTTTAAGTACTGGGGATTAACCCAAGGGACACTTTACCCCAGATCTTTATGGGTTTTTTTTTAATTTTTATAAAATATTTATTTATTTTTTAGTTGCAGGTGGACACAATGCCTTTATTTATTTATTTTTATGTGTTGCTGAGGATCGAAACCAGGGCCTCTCACACGCTAAGTGAGCGTTCTACCACTGAACCACAACCCCAGCCCCCCATTTTTTTTATTTTGTAATTTTTATTTTGAGGCTATCCTTGAGCTTGTGATATTCCTGCTTCTGCCTTCTGAGTTGCTGGGATTACAAATGTGCACCACTGTGCCTGGTTTGGCTTATAAAATTTTCTGACAATAAATGTATCTGCTGTAAGCTGTTGTTATACTCCTCTGTATGTCAGGTGTTTCTTCATTTTTCTTCGCCTGGAAATTTTAAGATTTTCTCTTTACATCTAGTTTCCAGAAGCTTGATAATGATGTCCCAGTGCATGTACACACTGTGGGTATGTGTTTATCCTGCAATGGGACTGCAAAGCTTCATGGATCTAAAGATTATTGCTTTTATTAATTATGGAAATGTATTGAACACTATTTCTTCAAATGTTTTCCATTCTCTTCATTCTTTTTGGAGATTTATTCTAATCCTCATTAATTTGCATGATAAACAAAAGTAGCCTTAAATTATAGATGAGAAAACTGTGGTCTGAATAGTTTATACAATTTGCACAATGATACATATTATTACTAAAGGTAAATCAGTCACATCCAACTTCAAAAGTGCATAGTTTTCTTGCCATGTCATAATATTTTCTCTTCTTTCCCCACTTAGAATACTTTTAGCCACAGCAAATGCATAATGTCTTTAAAGTCTCAATCCCAAGTTTATGGAAGCCTTTTATGATTAACCTTAATATGGGTCCCTGAATATAGCAGTTGCTCAGTATTATAATTACAAAAGAACTACTTCTCATCAGTATAACAATATTTGCAAATCAACTAAGGAAAGATGAAATGATTCTATAAAACACTACTTCACAACTTTGTTTTTCAGGAAGGGTTAAGTTACTGTGAATTCTGTCCTAACTAAAATCTTCAGGGTTATATCAAATATCTGAGGAAAAAAGAAAATAAACAGAATTACCTTAAAAGTTGCAAATATAAGGCGGGGGAGGATTTTCACAGAAGTAAACACTGGCAAAGAGCACTCAAAAATATTCACCTTCCTATTAAGTCTTAAAGACCTAATATGATATTTAACACACTCTAGGAAGACTTAGATCTTTTTCACCAGTTTACTTTTGCTACACTACACTCCTGGCTTGCATAATAATGACAGTGACTACAGCTGTTAATTGAGTCATATACTCTATTAGTATATGATCCCTTTGGATTTATTTCAAAACGGAAAAATTACTTCAAAGATCCGGCAAGTGATGTCTTATAAAAAATGTATACTACTTTTTATTTACACATTGCTTATATACTTTACTTCACAGATGATAGAGCTATTTTATTCCACTACTATACCTAGAATAGAACATGGTTCTGGTTATTTGCCTTTAAATTGCAAAATAAAGACTGTTGTTTCCTTTGTTGATGAACATGTGAGAATATTAGGTCAAAGATTAAGAACATAAAGCAACCTAAGACAAAATCTAATTTAATACGTTTTGGGGGGTGTCTCACAGAGAATACAAATTTGTTGGACAGAGCATTAATACAACCTTATAGTCAGGAAATCTTTTACCTGCTCTTTTCAATGCCAAAACCAAAACAATGCACTGTGGGTGTTTATCCTGCATGGGAATGAAAAGCTTCATGGATGTAGAGGTTTTCTTCCCTTTATTCTCTTCTGTGATAGGTTTATTTCTATTTGCTTTCACATGGGTAAGTGTCAGTTTTCAGCAATTCCAGTTGTATGCATGAAAATCTGATGTGGTCTTCTATCCTGCTGGAGTCCTAGGCTTTGTCCTTCATCTACTAGCACCTGGATATGTTACAACTAATAGACTCTCAACCACCAGGGATCAAGCAAGCAGATGCTGGACAGCTCTAGTGCTTATTTATGAATCAAACTTATTAAAAAATCTCTGGTTTCCTATTATTTCAAGGTTTGGTAATGTTCCAAGAATGTTGCCATATTTTATCTAGTAGTTTTAGGTTTAAGGTAATAACAAATTTGTTAGCTCTGTACATCTAATCCATCACAAGAGTAATAAATAACTCTAATCTGTAGTAATGCCACCAAAATTCTTTTGCAGTGCTGGGGATGAAACCCAGAACTTCACACATGTTAGGTTACCATTTGACTACTGAGCTACATCCCCATCTGGCCACAAGAATTTTAACAGTTCTAAATTACCCTTTCAAGCTCACAAACTGTTCTAATTGCATACCCCTAGACTATGGTTCTTACTCTCCCAATCATTCATCATTTTGTTTAAATCTTTCACTTCTTTGTGATACTGATGTTAACTACTTTTTTCTACTCTTTACCTTATCCTTTTTTAGGCATCTACAACAGTCACATTCACTAACATTTATTCTTCCTCTTTTCTTCCCTTCCAAATGCTAATGTTTCTTAGGTCTATGTCCCATTCATCTCTTCATGTTATAATTTCTTCCTGGGCAATCCCACTCATTGCCAAATTCAAGTTTACACATGTATTGATAGGTCTGTATTTCTACAGAGAGGCCACTGAAAATATAAACCACTACTTCCAGCTGTCTGTTAAACATCTCTATCTCAACAGCCTGAAAACAATTTAAATTAAATATATTCATATATTTCTGTTACACTCCATTTTCCACACTACAAAGTAAAATTTTTCTAAAACACATATATGTGTATTCATAAATATTTGCTGCCCTACCTTAGAAGAATTACACTTCTCAGTCCACACTGGTATAAAACTGAACTTGCTTTGACATTGAAATGTGAGAAATAATGCATATCAGTTCTAGGAAGAACTTGTGCTTTACTATGACCCTTTCCTCTCTCTCACAAGATAAGCAACAATTGTGAGACGCTGTTTTGTGAGCTTAGGTACTAGAGAAGATAACATGCAGGAGACTTCAATAATCTTTTTTGGGGAACAGATATTTGATGGTCACATAACGTGAAAAAAAAGTTATTGTTATTTTAAGCCCTAGGACTGGGAGATATTTTTTTAGAATTGTGAATCTTTGTTGATTCTGCCTAATATGCCAAAAACTTATCCTCCTTATTCAAAATCATTCCATAATTCCTAATTGCATCCACAATAAGTTTCAGCTCCTATGAATGAAAAGCAAACTGCATGTGATAAAGTCCATTATTACTTTTACGCCTCACTTTCAACCACTACCATCATAACTACTCCTTGGACACAGTCATGCCCAATAATATGTTCTTCCCCTATTCTATTTCATGATTTTGTGCCTTTCTGAGGATGTACTAATGTTACTTTGTTAAACACATTTGTAAACTTTATATTGTCCCACTTATTTATACTTAAATTTAATATACAACAGTGTATGTACTACTTTTTCAGGGGAAACAACATTAGTCATCGGAAGGGATCAGTGTGTCATCGCATCTTTTAAATTTTTTTCTCTGTAGTTGTAGATGGACAGCATACCTTTACTTTTATTTGTTTATTTTCATATAGTGCTGAGGATCAAACCCAGGACTTCACACGTGCTAGGCAAGTGCTCTGTCACTGAGCCCAGTTCCAGCCCCATGTCACCACATTTTGTATACTGCTCTGTGAAAAGAATTTAACATACTGTTTATTGATGAATATGCCTGAATTCTTGATAGTAGTAACTTTATCTTATTGATGTTTGAATCCTAATGTACATTACCAACAATAACCCTTAAAACACATTTGATTTAATGGTCTCATGGTAAGAGAAACTTTATGGATTCAGATATTCTCTTTTCTGTTTACTAAATTAAGCCGAGAAACTTTACCCTAGTCGAGATAGACCACATAAAAATTAGTCATTCCTTGTTAAAGAGTTTGAAAATCTAATGTAATATAAAAACAAAACAGGATAAGAAACACAATGTTTAAAATAAACTATTGCTGATGTTTAAATTCCACTGTATAGCTGGGCAAAGTAGAGCATCCTTGTAATCCCAAGAATCTGGGTGACTGAGAAAGGAGGATTGCAAGATCAAGGCCTTACTGAGTATCAGATGAGTGAAACCCTTAAACATGGCTGTATAACCAATGTGATCCTGCCATCTGTACACATGGGAAAAATAAGAATTCATACCCCATTTGAATCAAATGTATGATATATGATATGTCAAGATCATTGTAACGTTTTGAGCAATCAATTAAAAAAAAACAAAACAAAAAGGGCTGGGCTAACTCAGATGTACTGTTGAATCTCAAGTATTAGAAAAGAAAGAAAAAACCCAAACAAAATATAAGATTTCATTGTACCTTTGGCACAGTACCTCTAATAAAGAGCTTCTAGAATGTTGTAGATAATCATTAAGTAAACTCAACAAATACTATGCTGATACAATTTGACAGGAAGACTTATACTGATGAAAAAACTAAATGCTATGGCTAAAAGGCATAAGAGATCTACTAACCAAAGACAGAGAGAAAAGTAAAAGATATGTCATTTCCTTGCTTAAGAACTTTCTACCTTTCACTGTGTTTAAGTTTCTTACCACTGGTCCCTAATTAGCCTTCCAGCTTTACATTGAAAAACTGTCTTTATTCTAACTATAATGGTTCTTTTATTTATTTTCTTGAACACCCTATTCGCTGTTTTATATATATTATTCTCACTGCCTGGAATGAACATGCTACTCCCAATCTCTCCTGATAATATTAATAAGTTTAAAATTATTTCTTAATCCTCAGTAAATTCAGATATATGTTTTTTAAAGAAAATTAGGGGCATATCCATAAATTTTTTTGTGTGTATATGGTAGGGATTGAACCCAGGATCTTGTACATGCTAAGCACATGGTTCCTCCACCATTAAACTACATCCCTCAGTCCTAAATCTGTGTATAAAATATAAAAATATGTTATATTGTATTAATTAGTTGGGTTTAATTTACTTACTTATTTTTGGTGCCTGGGATTGAACCTAAAGGCACTTAACCACTGAGCCAGATTCCCAGACCTTTTTATTTTGAGACAGGGTCTCAGTAAGTTGCTTAAGGCTTCACTAAGTTGCTGAGGCTGGTCTTGATCTTGCAATCCTCCTGCCTCAGCCTTCCAAGTCACTGAGATTACAGTCGTGCACTAATGCATCTGGCCCAGTTTTTTATAACTCAAAATAAACATATATTAGAAATTTAAGGAGCTGGGGATGTGGCTCAGGGATAGCGTGCTTGCCTGGTATGCGTGCGGCCCAGGTTCGATCCTCAGCACCACATACAAACAAAGATGTTGTGTCTGCCGAAAACTAAAAAATAAATATTAAAATTCTCTCTCTCTCTAAGAAAAAAATTAACTTAAAAAAAAAAAAAGAAATTTAAAAGTTGAGGATAAAAAACAAATTAACAGAGGTTCTTCTCATGCCTAATAATTATTTTGCATGTCCTCAGAGATCTGTGAATGCTCTTTGGAAGTTATTACTTTACCATAGAATTTTACATGTATATAAGAACTTATTAAATGCCTCCAATCCATACTCCCCTGTTAGGCAACATGTTCTAAATTCAATTCGGCTTTTTAAAGAGTAAGACTTATATTGTTTCAATGTACATTATTACTAATTCTCATTTTGTTTCTTTGAGTACTTGGGATTGAACCCAGGAGCATTCTACCTTTGAACTACGTCTCCAGCCCTTTTTTATTCTTATTTTTTGAGACAGAGTTTAGCTAAGTTGCTCAGGCTGGCCTCAAACTTGCAATCCTTCTGCCTCAGGCTCCGAAGTAGCTAGCATTATAAGGGTGCACCACCGTGCCTGGCCACATTAGTTTTCATAATAAAATTATATTTAAAGTCATTCACAACAGGTGAACAGGTGAGAAACCCTGAAAATCTGTTAAAATAAATAGTACTAGCCTGTGGAAGAAGTACTCTCAGATGAAGATCTTTTCCGGGTAGGGCTACAATTTGTGCTCTCTGATGGTCGCTGGGAAGGTTTATCTGAGTTTGACTGGGAACCTAGAAAGATAGGAAGAGATAGAAATCATAGGAAACTTCAGGTCTAACAATAATGTCAAATCACTCACTCTGTATTATAACTGTGTATTTCAGTTGCTGTCACTGCCATTCACTGTAATAACATGACTTGTAAGCTGGCAATAAGAGAAAAATAAACAAAGGACAAACCACACTAGATGTTGCGGCAGAATTTCACAGATTTCATAATTTCTCTGGTTACATTAGCAGAGGGAAAACTAGTTTTAGTAGAAGAATGAACAAAAAATATACTTTTTGTTTTACCATTTTGAAATACAAATCCACTCCTGGTTTCTGATTAAAATTCATAACATAACTGACAAACAAATCCAATGTAAGTATTTTATTTATTAAAATCAAGGATAGACAGTAAAGGGCTGGACCTTAAATTCACACATCCTTTCTAATTCTCAGAAAAATTATTTACACTCTATGTACTTCTTCTATAGAAAATTTTGAAAGAACTGGAAATTAATTCATCCATGGAGTAGAATAATCTCCTTTAAAGTTTTATAGTGAAGGAATCTTGGTTTGTACATTAAAGCCATGAAAACAAATTTAATTTCCATTCAAATAGTCTCATAATTTTAGGAAAACTCCAAATCGATGTAGCATAATTTAACATATCTCTTTCTGAAAAGTATATTATTGTTCAGGAAAGTTTATTTTCCTGAGTAAAAGTTGGTTCTGATAGCAGTTTGCTTGTTATCTAAAAAGCCGGCTGTTGAAAAAACACAATGAATGTCCATTTCATGTTTGTTTAAAAAAAAAAAACAAAAAAACCAAAAACCTCTAGGAGTGCTCTGAAATGTTCGTTTTTACCTTGAAAACAAATTACAAATAAAAAGCTGAAGCATATCATTGGATCACAAAAGATAAAGGAAATCAAATACTTGAAGATGAGATTTTTAAGATCTGCCTCTAAGAGTTACATCTTTAATGAAGAAGTGACTAAATCACTGAAGGACAATGCAGGGAAAGAAGAAATGAATGGAGCTAAGTTTCAAATATTTTCCTTTCTTTAAGAGGAATAGTAGACCACCAAGCTTTGTTTTAATTAAGTAGTTTTGTAAATCACATCACTGTAAATACTCTTTCAGCAGGCTACTGGCAGCATTACTCAGGTGAGATATAAGACTTGCCATTGAAGAGTAAAAAGTTAGATTTTTAGGGAAACTAATGTGATAGTACAACCGACTTCTAAAACACAGTGATGAATGATGTAAGATCTATTCAAGAAGCAAGATTGTTTATTGTTGAATTTTTAAAACAGATAAAAGGGATTTTAAAAACTAACAGTGTTAATAATCCCCCTGGAGTATGATTCAGATAGGATAAGATTTCCACTAAAGAGTTAAATGTCATTAAAAAAAGAAAAACCAAAAGAGCTAAGTATCATAATAAAACATCTAAGAAGTAAAAGCCCAGAAAACAATGAAGACTTTAAAGTAGTAATACTGAAAACTTCATATATGGGACAGATATATATTCCCTACCCAGACACAGTCAAGACAGAAGACAATAGTGGCCAAGAAGCTTGAGACATCATTGAACTCTATTAGAATTCCTGATAAATGGCCAAACAATCATAGATTAAGTGCCAGGGGAAAAAAGGGGGTCAGAGAGCACTTTTTATAAAGTCTTCGCTAAAGTTATGAACTACCATATATTGAGTATATTTTACATGCTCAGTACTGATAGAAATAAGCCCTCAAGGAGCTTGCTTAGGGTTGTGCACGTCATCATGTATTTCAGGTGGCAACTGTGCCATCCATTCTTGAGCTCTGTCTTCAGTTGCTAGGCTATTTGGTAACTTTTCCCAAATTTCTTGGTCATCTTCAAGAAAGTCTTCATGAAGGCTTCAACTATACCTTTGATCATCAGGATATCCTGAGAATCACCCTGCCTGGCCTCACCCACCTCAGGGTAAAAGAGGGTACAGGCACTTTCTTCAAAGCTCCTTCTTTGGTGGCATCTGGAGCTGCAGAGGAGGCAGTGGGAGGTGGAATGGGGGTCAGATCCCCGGAGATCGTTATTGGCAGCATTGTACAGCAATTCCTGAGAAATTGAAACAATTGAGAAAGAGATGGCTTAGCTCACTTAGCTTTTGAGCCATTTTTCATTTCCTGAAAGTAATGGAGGCCAGCAGCCTATTCTTAGGATTTAATAAGAGACTGGAATAAAATTTCATTCAGGAAGGTTTTAATTTTAAAAGTCTGTTTGAATTCCCTGTTCATATAGAGCAGAGTTCCTCATGAAATTATTCCATATTTAAAGAGAATAAAGTTGTATTCCTGAGATAGACATCTCTAGGCTTGATAATCATCAGCTCTAGAATCTTATTTCATTCAATAACAGTGTTATAGGAACAGTAAGAAGATGAGAACACCTGAAAAAAACATTACACAATGATGTAAAGCAAGTGAGTTTAAGATTGAAAAATGATGCTGTAACTTATGTGCAAGAAGCAACAACCTGTTAAAGATGTACAAAAGTGTGTTAAAATTAGGCTAACAGCAGAAATCATATGAAATCTGCAAAAACTATCTCCAATACTGCCAGAAACATACTCTTACGTAAGTCCCATTATGCAGTACAGTGGTTAAGGAAGAACAAGATACTGTCCAGAGAGAACTAGTGAATCTATTTCAACAGAGACCAATATACCTGTTTTCAAAACTGGAACAGTGGAATGCAGAATTGATGTGGAATGGTGTTAAGTATATGGACTATGGAGAAGGGCATCGTGGGGTTGATTCCTAGATCAGCAATAAATTAAATTACAGGAGCGAGGCAAGTAAATGTGCCCAAATTTTGGTTTAATAAAGCACTCTAAATCACATGATTGTTGTGAGACCTGAAATGAGATAATGTAATACAAAATCACTTTACAATATTCAAAGGATTTTACAATTTTTAGTGACTGTTACATATAAATTGGCTCCCTATGTTTATCTATATATTTATCTATTTGCTTTTGCTGCTAGGGATTGAACTACGCATGCTAAGAACTTATTCCACCATGCAGCTACACACTAGCCGTAACATGGAATTTTTACGGTTTAAATATTTATTTATGTCACTGACAGAATAACATTAAATAGTAAAGTAAAAATTTTAAAAGTACAGACATTTAAGCTAAATTATGGAGCTAGAAATAATCTATTATTTATTTATCTTAAATGTAAAGCAAATCTAATCAAGAAATACTCTTAAAATAGCTACCTTTGGGGCTTGAGGTACTTGCAGAATTTAAAAAAAAAAAGCTTCTCTGAAGTGAATCTTCTAATTCACCAATCCTTCACCATAGTTTATGTAGAGTTGGGATTATGTTCTGGATTATGGCAATAAAACCATGTGCTCAAGGGATGAATATGAACCAGAAATGGTCTTTCTGTTCAGTTCTTTACTAGGACAAAATAGTTTTCTGTTTCCCTTATACAGTTCTTTGGTTCTTCTAATTCATAGGTGACTTAGGAAATTTACTGTTTTTCTTGGTATATTTATCATATAAAGAATGTTTGTTCATGTCTCTAACAGTGGTCATTTTATATCTGCTTGGAAGAATGTGTAAAAACGCTTTACTCCTCAATGTACAAGAGGCATGTGTGTACTGAAGTTCAAGAAAATTTCATACTTTTTCAAACTACACAAAAAACACAAAAAAATTTTGACATTAGAGAGTTCCCATCATTTTTCATTTCAATTTATTGTTAAGAATACATAAGTATTTCACAAGCAAACAGGGAATATAAGTGATAATTTCACAATTTACAAAATTTGGGGGATTAAAAAAAAACAACTGGGTGTATCATTACTCAGATCAAAGTTTCAGAAATATGTTTAAAAATTCTATACACATAAGTGAAGGAAGTAGAAATTACAGATAAATCACAAAAAAGGCCTATCTAAGTAAAATTGGCAGTATATATTGGTCACCAATATATTCTTTATTGGAAATAAAGCCCTTCATGTAAACCAGAAAGCAGGCTACTACTAAAAAGGGAAAATAAAAGAGAATCATAAATTGAGATAATAGACATAGGATATAAAGAATTTAAAATGAACTTGGAACTTGGACATGAGAAAGAGCCTTGAAACTAGTTATGACAGAGTCTGGATTTTATTTGGCTATTATTTGATGAACGTTAAAGATGAAGACAGGTTTTGAGAAATCACCTGTGTCAATTTAGATGAGAAAAGACTACTTTTCTAGCAAAAACAATAAGATGAAATTATGGATAAGAATGTTGGAAAGGTAAAAAAGGAAAAAAGAACACAAATGATTTAAGGATAAGATTCCGGAAATTCTACATTCTACACAAAAATGAGCAGATGTCAAGAAGCTACTTTGAAGTCAATTTGTTTCAAGAGATTTTAATGAATTCTACATAGGAAGAAGTGAAATAAACCTGAGATAAAAGATGCCTGGGTGTGAGGAAAATTCAAATAGGCAAAGATACCAGAATAACTAGAGGCAATTCCACTGTTGTGTCCATGTGAAGAAGGATAGAGACATCACAAAGAAAACATGACAATAAAAATTCAACCCATTTCATTGAAGCCAGAGCATCCTAGGCTAAAAAATGAGGAATTTCCTTAATGCCAAAATATAAATTAGTTAAGAAAACACAGTGTATGAAATTAATAGTTTGGTTTAATAGAACATATATTTCTTTAGCCTAAATTCAATATTAAAACATATTTCTTTAGTCTAAATTCAATATTAAAACTTCTATAACTGAGTTTTAGACACCTACTGGAGTTAAACACTATATATTCCCAAATAACTAGGCAATTATTTAAATAATTAGAACGTCTGATATATACAATGCTATAAGTATCTTTGGGTAAACTACTAAAAAAAAAAAAAAAACAGGTCAAGTGTGCTAGATTTGGAATGATAAAAGTAGTAGTCAGTTCAAAGATGATATAAATTTTCATGTATTTTGAAAGTTTTAGATATTTAAACTGTTCATTTCCACCAAAATTGAAGTATGTTATAAAATTTTACTTAAAAATATTTTTTGGGAGGGGCTGGGGATATATCTCAGTTGGTAGAGTGCTTGCCTTGCATGCACAAGGCCCTGGATTCAATCCCAAGCACCACACACACAAAAAGATTTACTTTTGTTATTCATAATTCATAATTATTTGGGAAGTGTGTTAACAACTAAAACAAAACTGGTTGTCATAAAAATGGTTACACAGTAACAGAATATGAACTTAAATAGCAAACTATTTATACATTTTTTTTTTTTTAAAAGAGAGAGAGAGAGAGAAGGATAGGTATTGATAAGACTATTATAATAAACTCCTCAATTACTGTAAAGCCTTTTTTTTTTTTTTTTAAGAGAGAGTGAGAGAGATAGAGGTAGAGAGAGAGAATTTTTTTTTTTAATATTTATTTTTTAGTATTTGGCGGACAACATCTTTGTTTGTATGTGGTGCTGAGGATCGAACCCGGGCCGCACGCATGCCAGGCGAGCGCGCTACCGCTTGAGCCACATCCCCAGCCCTATTTATATTTTTGATAAAGATTTTTAGTTCCCAGATTCAAGTTGTGAATCCTTTGCTTCACAGCTCACATCACCCTGGGGAATCTTCTTGTCGAAGAGCTGAATAAATGCCGAGATAAAAGCTAGATTTACAATAAAAACAGCTGTTTCCAATTGTGGGAAATGCTTTTATAGAAAGTAATACATTTTATTTGACTTGCCAATTAAATGTACAACAAGAGAGAATGATTCAGAGCCTATGCTGACGATTTCTAAGCTAAAAAGTCTGTTTTTCTCCCTCTAATTAGACTATTTCTCATAATGCCCAAATCAGATCATTTACTGAAATGGAATCCCTCTGGAAATTCCCAGAATTGTATTAACCACCACAATCAATTTTATGCTTTTATCTCCACATGTACATGTTATTTATGTGTGTATCTTAGATACAACTCTAGAGAAATTGTCTGAAATTAGAATATTCTGACTGATGCTTATAACCCTTCAGTTAAAAAGAAAACAAGAGCTGGGTGGTGTCTTAAATCTGTAAACCCAGCTACTAGGGAGGCTGAAGCAGGAAGATCCATAGTTCAAGGCCAGCTTGAGCAATTTAACTATACCCTGTCACAAAATTTTAAAAAAGGCCAAGGCTATAGCTCAATGGGAGGGCACATAAGGGTTCAAGTCTCAGTGGCACAAAAGAAAAAAAGAACTCAGTATGCTGCTTCAACCAGTATGCTTTCACAGTGGATACACTTTCCCCCCCAAACAAAAACATATAGGCTTCATTTACTTTAGGGACATAAATAGACAATATAGAGTATATCACATAGATAATGCATACTATTTACAAAGCAGTAAATCACCAACACTAACGTCTCAGGGTCTGCATGTCTGATCACTTGTAAGCGATAAATACTAAATATAAAATATCACATGCTACTGTTTTGTCCATTTTGAAAATCAGGTTACAAGTTCTACCATGAGCTTTAAAAAAAAATGCTGAAAAACAGGAAGGAATCTCTGACATTCTGGATCAGATACTCTTTTTAACTAGAAGTATTTCATGTCTATCCAACATAGATCAATTAAAAAATAGAATCCTTTCTAAGGATTGGGTGAGATCAGAAAACTTGATATAATATAAGTATGTAATGTGAAATTATTATTTAATTTGTGAAAGGCTGATTTCAGACTGGTAGTCTTTAAAGATTAATATAGAATAAAATGTAAATTAGAAAAAGAGGCCAAACACCACATAACTTATAAAAACTCATTAATTTGTTATTCTGAATTTTTCTTTTTATTTGGTACTTGGGGTTGAACTCAGAGGCACTCGACCACTGAACCACATATTTAAAAGAAAGTCTATCGAAAGAAAAGACTAGGCCAGGCATGGTAGCACAGCTTAGTAACACTCTATCTCAAAATAAAATTTAAAAGATGGGACCAGGCACAGTGGCCTACTCCTGTAATCCCAGCAGCTTAGGAGGCTAAGACAGGAGGATCACAAGTTCAAAGCCAGCCTCAGCAAAAGCAAGGCACTAAGCAACTCAGTGAGACCCTCTCTAAATAAAATATAAAATAGGGCTCAAGATGTGGCTCAGTGTTGGACTGCCCCTGAGTTCAGTCCCCAGTATCCCCCCAAAAAGAAAAAAAACTTAACATTGTCATAATACTATTAATAAAATTATAGAATTTGTCCAAATTTCACCAATTTTCCCAATCTCCTTTTCCTGTTTTAGGATCAAATCTAGAATATCTCCCTCCATTCTCCTTTAGTCTCCCCTCTGATCTTTAAAAGTTTTTCAATCTTTCCTAGTTTTCTCAGGTCCTTGATACT
>NW_026000079.1:2352960-2385964 GCF_001458135.2 Marmota marmota marmota | reverse complement strand
CCCCCCCCCCCCCCCATTAGACTGGGATTATGGAGTTTCAGAAAAAATACACAAGGATGAAGTTCTCTTATCACATTATATCAGAGAATACATAATATCATCACATCTTATCATAGGTGAAGTTTATATTATATGAGGTTAAGGGGATGCTGGCAGGCCTCTTTATGTTAAAGTTACTATTTTTACCTTTCTATTCTTTATTCCTTGGAAATGAGTCACTATTATCCAGCTTATATTCAAGTGGAGGGTAATTATCTCCACCTCCTAAAAGTGGATGACCTATATATTATTTGGAATTCTTCTGTAAAGAATTTTTGCCCCTTTTCTTCCATGTATTTATATAGCCAATAATTTATTTTTATCAGCATGAATTCATGGATATTTTTAAAGGTAATAACCTAAGAGTTGTAAGCACAAGAAGACCAGGCGGGACACAAACTTTACAGATCAGCCAAAAGCCTTTATTTAGGAATGGTGTCATGGATCTGATGGACCCACTCTTCTGGTGGAAAATGAGCCACTGAATAAAAAGAGGAGACTGGGCTTATGTAGGTTAAGTGTCTCAGCTTGAGCACTCAGGAATTTGGGGTCTGTTTTATTGGGCAAAATGGGAGGGAGTCTGAGGTTGGTGGTTAGTATCTGGGATTTATCTTACTGGGCCAGATGGAGGGCCTGGGTCAGTGGTTGGTATCCTAAAGGATTTGTTCAGGGAAGGATTAATGCTTTGGCCTCTTCCCAGAGACTGCCTTTCTAGGTTTGATGGACACCTCCTCCCCAGGGTTTGTTTTATCACCAGGAAAGAATGTACTAGGAAAGGCTTAATGCTCCCAATGTATGGTTGGCTTTCTCACTCCCCTTTTCTCAGGACTATTTTGGGGTTTGTCATTTTCCATATCTAATAATATTTATTGTTTTATTCATTATTTATTATGTTGCTTAAATTGTCCCAGTTTTGGTTAATGGGAACTGTTTCAGGATAATAATGTTCTAAAGGTGATCAACAACTTTGTACAAAATATGAATGTTTTTTGGGCATTTTAATATAATACCAAATTAATGTAAAATGAATATATCTTATGTATGTGGTATATGGGAAGAAAAAACAATGGAAAATTCAGGAGATCAATTTAAAAGAACATATAGTTATGCTTTTTTAAAAAATGTTTTTTAGTTTTAATTGGACACAACACCTTCATTTTATTTATTTGTTTGTTTATTTGTTTATTTAGTTTTATGTGGTGCTGAGGATTGAACCCAGTGCCTTGCACATGCTAGGCGAGTGCTCTACTGCTGATCCACAACCCCAGCTCCTATTCTTTTTAAAGTGATTTTTTAAATAGAAGATTTAAGCATGAGTAAAATTCATTGAAATTGCTAGAAAATAGAAAGACAACAGCAAAAATGAAAGGTGTAAATATCTTAATTATCAACATATCCCCTCTTTCCATTCACAAAACACATCCCAACTGCCTAACTGATCTAACACCTTGTCAGTCTTGACTATAAACTCCCTTAGGAAACCCATGTGAGTTGGGTGTGGTGGTGCTTGCCCAGGATTCCAGAGACTGGGAGGCTGAGTCAGGAAGATCACAAGTTCAAGGCCAGAGTTGGCAACTCATCAAGACGCTGCCTCAAAATAAAAAATAAAGGGTAAAGCCAGTCACACTGGCACATGCCTGTGATCCCAGAGGTTCCGGAGGCTGAGGTAGGAGGATTGGAAGTTCAAAGCCAGCCTCAGCAACTTACTGAGGCCCTAAGTAACTCAGTGGTTAAGTGCCTTGGGCTCCATCCCTGGTACCCGCCACCCACCCACCACCCGTCCACCCCCACAAAAAAATCATAGTCTGTGCACCCTAAATATTATCTTTTCTTTTTTGTGGCTTCCACAATAAGTCACTAAAATTTCAGGTTTGATTTCTTGTGCTGTAGATCCATATGTCACAAAATAGCATGAAAGCCAAATCTGTTTTCTGTATTCAATCTTGTTCCCCCCAACCTTTTTTTTTTTTTTTTTGGTATCAGAGATTTAACCCAGGTGTGCTTAACCATTGAGCCACATAGGCAGCCCTTTTTATTTTTTGAGATAGGATCTCACTAAATTGCTCAAGGCCTTGCTAAATTGCTAAGGCTGGCTTTGAACTTTCAATCTTCCTGCCTCAGCCTCCCAAATCAATGGGATTACAGGTGTGGGCCCCAGTGCCAGGTTACCAATCTTTTCTTTTTGCATACCGCCTCATTTCACTTAATCTCATTACTATTCAACTAATTGCCCAAAAGGAGTACCTGGGAGCCATTCTAATATCCTTCACATTTCTTCTTATTTGTTCCTTCTGAATATGTCTTTTCTATCCGTGACTTCAGGCCATCACACTATTTTGCTGAAACAGTTTCTAAACTGATCTCTTTTCTCTAATCCACCTTTCTTTCACATTGTCATCAATGTAGTCTCATCAAATCATTCTTCTGCTTAAAATCTTTAATTTCCTTTTGTTTACAGGGTAAACTTAAAACTTCTTGGTGTCTTATAAACAAAAAGCTTTATGATCTTTCCTTGTCCATTTTTCCAGCCTCATCTCTTAGGTTCCACATCAGGTTATTAATACTTAAAGAAGCACAGTTATCTCTAAGCCCCTGACAAAACTCATTTCTCAGTCAGAAATAGTTTTTACTCCTGGTTCTTTATATGCTAAATTCAAAACCCTTTCTCAACTCTTTTAAAAGTGAGTCCCTTGTTTCTCTGTTCCTAAAAATACCTTGAAACATCCCACTATTTGTTGAGGGTAGAATTTAAAGTTATTGAGGGCTATTTTCCTTATACCTAGCACACAACACGCACAAAATAATGATTTACTGAAAGGTTAGTTACTCTTTTTTTAAAAAAATATTTTTATATATATCTTTAGTTCTTGATGGACCTTTATTTTATTCATTTATTTATATGTGGTGCTGGGAATGAAACCCAGTGCCTCACACATGTTAAGTAAGTGCTCTACCACTGAGCCACAACCCCAGCCCAGGATAGTTACTCTTAAGGGAATATTTAAGAACAAAAGTCATATCCTTAATGTATACCTTAGGTAAATTAAGTTCTGTCCTTAAAAGGATCAAATTTGAAGATATCTGAGGTTGAAATTTTGCTAAATTTTATTTAAGTAAAAAATTTCCCTCAGTGTGTGTGCAAGCACACAGCACTGGGGACGGAACATAGAGGCACTCAACCACTGAAGCATGCTCGATCACTGAAGTAATCACTGAAGTGTTTCCCCAGCCCTTTAATTTTGAGACAGCAAGATACTAAGTTGCAGAGGCTTAGGATCCTACTTCCTCAGCCTCCCAGTAGCTCAACTGGTTTTTGCTAAAAGGATAATTAAACGTGTTCTCATGTTAAGTTAAAAAGGCACATTAAGTTCTTATTAGAAATGAGGAATTAGTTTGTGTGTTGACAGAGCTGAAGGGGAAGAGGGTGTAAAGGGAGCAGACTCAGGGGTTGAAGGGCTTTGAAGACTCTGGAGATTGAGAAGGTCCCTCTACTCATGTAGCTGGAGGAGTCCTCCCAGTCTCCTTGCTCCTGTGGGGTGAGAAGCCAAATAAGATTTTTTGGGGGATGGGATAAAATGATGGAGAGAAAACTGGTGATAGGAACAGGTAGAGCCTGGTGGAAAACTGACCAAGAACCCAGCTTCCTGCTTGGTACTCAGACATCTAGTCCCCGTAATACACATGACCTTCTGGTCCCCATTCCCCACAGGAACCCAAAGTTAAAGCATCCCTTCCAAATCCTAGCTATCCCCCTTCCCTGTTGATTTCTCCTTGCCAGGGAACAGAGGCCAAGAGTCTCCAGGAAGAAGAGGATGGTAAGCAGGGATTCCTTCAGAATGAGCAGGTCTGGCTCCATCTGAATATCAGCCTTGGTAATGTGCTTCTCCACACACCATCTCTCCAACCTCCAAGAATCTTCTTCAAGCCCTGGGGTCTCATTCTTCTTCCCTGCAGACCTATCTCCCTCTGGATCTGGTGGCTGAGGATCAATCTGTTTCCTACAGGAACAAAGGGCCTCCTTCCACAGTCTCCAAAACTCTTCAAGCCTGGCTTCCACTCTACCCCCACATCCAGAAGAGAAAGAACAGCTCTACAAAACCATCCACAATGACCAGTGCCAAGGGATAAAAAGGTCATCTTTGCTGTACCCAGGGGAACATGAGCTCCTGGAATTGAGGCTAGGAGTTCAGAACAGTGGTGATGGTGGGGTTAAATGGAGTAGTGAAGATTCCTGTACACATAATTGCTAAGACTTGAACCCCCAACCAACTCCTTTCTAACTCTCGGGGCTCAAGGTTGGGCAACTTACTACATGTCCTCAACATTGTTTGACAGGGGTATCAGAGACTGGAAGGTGCAGAGAAATCACAATATTCACTGCTCGCATCTTCCCTGGGAACTGGACACAGTGGAAGTATTCTGGGGATAGGCAAGTTAGGATAGTCATTTAATACCCTTCTCAAGTATGGGGGAGCCTGAGGCAAGTTAAGAAGATCCTAATCAGTGATCTCAGAAATATCTAGGAGTCTCTTTTCTGAGCTGGGTCAAGCAGGGTATGAGGGCTCAGGTCTGCCCCTCCCAAGAAAAAACACAACACCCAAGGTTATAACCTAAGAGACAGCTCCACCTTCCTTCTCAGAAAAAAGGGGGAGGGTGGGCACAAAAATAGAGATTAAAACTCTTCTAGTCAGGCACAATGGCCTGCCTGCCTGTAATCCCAGCAGCTAGGGAGGCTGAAACTGGAGGATCAAGAATTCAAAGCCAGCCTCAGCAATAGGGAGGCACTTAACAACTCAGTGAGACTCTGTCTCTAAATAAAATGCAAAATAGGGCTGGGGGTGTGGCTCAGTGGTTCAGTCCCCCAGAGTTCAATACCCAGTACCAAAAAACAAAACCAAACAAAAAACAACAACAACAACCTCTTCTTCTACTCCAACTACCAGCTCCCTCTAGCCTCTTGGACTGAGGTGCCTACCTTTAGTTTTGCCAATCCTCCCTCTCCATCTCTGCTCTGAGTCTGTTTGATTTTTTGGTTATATAAATAATTGCAATACTCCCGAGGAATGGGAAGAAAAATCAAGTCACATCTACATTCTCTTAGCAGTAATTGTGAAGAAGATGGAGAGATTTCAAAAAACAGCAATTAGTAGAAGAATTTAGAGTTCTGATAAGAATATAGCTGGTCTTTGTCTCTGGTTTCTGGCACAGCTTCAAAAGCTTTAGAATTCTGAGTGACAGGAATGTCTTTTGTTATGCCTTTGAGATGATTTACAGTAAGCCTTAGGATAACTGCAGGACGGGAGCTGGTAGTCAGCCACATGATTATAAGTTTGAAACTTTGGACCAACCTAACTTCTAGGGGGCTAGAAACAGAGCTCAGTCACATAGTGGATTAGTTAATAAAAAATGCCTCTCATGAAAACCCAATAAAATTTCCAGGAACTGAGGTTCAGTGGAACGTCTATCTGGTGAACACAATAATATGCTAAGAGGGTAACATTCCCAGATTCTATAAGGAGAAGGTGTGTGGAAAGTCTTTGTCTCCCACCTCCATCAAATACTGTCTTATGCAGCAGCTCTTCAACTGGTTGCTCCTAATCTGTATCCTTTTTAATAAAACTGTAATCTAAACAGCACTTTCTGTAAATTCCAAAAATTGTTACAGCAAATTATCAAAATTGAAGGGGCTGTAGGAAATCCCAAATCTTTTGAAGACTGGGCAAAATCTGTATGGTTCAGAGACACTGAAATGTGTGACTGGCACCTGAAACAAAGGCAGTCTTTGTGATGGACTTTGTTCTTAACTTGTGGAGTCTTTTCACTAATTCCAGGCAGTTAACATCAAGAATAAAAGAATTCAAAGACATCCAGCTGATGACAGAGAATTGGTAATAGAACTTCAGTGAGGTCTTAGTATTTTTTTTTCATGTTATTTTTTAAAATAAAGAAAAGACAAGTTCTTATTCTTTACATAGATATGTCTGCATGTTTGACTTCCCTGCTATTTCTCTCATTTCCACAGGAATGTGAAACCAGGTTCACATCCATCATTACATCCTGACTTCTGTAAATGCCCTCTTGGATATTTCAGTGTCCATGTAGATATTAACATTCAAATCACTTAATCCATCACCTCATATCACCTTCACCTTCTCCATCCTTTGTAAGGTCCTTCTCAAAGCTCTCAAATTAGGGACTTCAAATTCAAAAATTTCTTGCTTAAATAGCTTTGAAAAGGACCAGAAATAATACATAACAGGAAACTGTGATAACTATGGCAAATGGAAAAAAAGGAGGCACCAGCTAAAGGAGGTCTGCCACATCCAAGAAACATGAATTGATTGTTGCTAGATGTTCTAATTTTTTTGACAAGCAAAGTTCTAAATTTTTATGTGAAATGACCAGATTCTGAAATTTTAGCTATTTATCTTTTAAATCTGTAGAGATCACCATAAAGACTTATACATAAGCCAGAGGCTATCATTAACCATTTCTTTTACTTATAGAAGTTTCTTATAACTATCCAAGGCTCTTTTTTTCCTCACTCTTTATCTTTTCCCTAGAGAAATAACATCACCCTGACTATACATATGTGATTCATATGTATTTATGTGCAGTAAAATAGCTCATGTATCATTGATACATGATAAGCTGCATTATTTTTCAAAATACACAAATGTTACATATACATTTATTTTTCAAAATATACAAATGTTTTCCAATACCAAGTTAGCAGCTGAAAAAGAACACACTAAACTAACTAAATGCATAAAGCCATGGAGAGATGAAGTTCTGTTCAAAATGCCTAATCATCCCACATGCTACAAATTTTCCTGCAAGGATTTATCATGTGACTTACCCCAATCTTTGTGCAAAAGAAACAAACAAGGTCAATAAACCAAAACAAGCTATCTCCAGTATCCCTACATTTACCAGCCAATGACATCCTTTTGTGACTGTAATTGAGCAGCTCTAATCCCTCTTGATGTTGTCTTCTATCAAACTACTTCCATCTTTTCCTCAAAAGTTTACGCTTATGTTTATGTCTTTCTCTAATAATTGATTATCATATAATTTTTTTTTTTTGTATTTGATACCAGGGATGAACCCAGATGTGCTCAACCACTGAGTCACATTCCCAGCCCTCCTTATAAAATATTTTATTCAGAGGCAGGGTCTTGCTAAGTTGCTTAAGCTCCTTATGCTGGTTTTAAAGTCATGATTCTCCTTCCTCAGCCTCCATAGTGCTAGGATTACAGGTGTGCACCACTGTACCAACTAAAGTGTCTTTTTAACTATTGCTGTTTCTATAATTATTATTTTGCTTGATATTCTGCACAGGTTTTAAAAGTCTGTTCCCAACTATATTTTACCCAGAAGGCCTTTTGTTTTTAGTGAATGATATTGCTAAAAAAAATTTTCAAAAACTCAGCAATGGGGCTAGGGTTGTGGCTCAATGTGAGCACTTGTCTGGCACACATGAGGCCCTGGGTTCAATCCTCAGCTCCACATAAAAAGACAAATAAAATAAAGGTATTGTAGCCATCGATTTATTTATTTATATATATATATATTTATACACACACACACGTATGTATATATAACAAAAAGCTCATAGTGAAATGCTTCAACCTCCCATCCAAACTTTCATAATGAGCCCCATAATTACATATCCAATTGTCTACTCAGTATCTCTACTTTAATCTTTTTTCAGGTACCTCAAACTATATATATTAGAGAGTTGAGGGCATAGCTCAATATTAGAGTGCTTGCCTAGCTTGTGCAAGGCCATGGATTAAATCCCCAGCACTACAAAACAAAAAACTGTACAACTATATTTATTAGAAAGTAAACATCAGGGGCTGGGGATATAGCTCAATTGAGAGAATGCTTGCCTTGCATGCACAAGGCCCTGGACTCAATCCCCACCACCACCAAATAAAAAAATAAAAAATAAAAAGAAAGAAAGTAAACATCAGCTGTTCCCTAAATCTGCTCATCCTTTAGCCTCCTGTGTCTCAGTGCACGGCATCAATAATCTCCCAAATGTTCATACAAAAAGTGGTCTACCATTCTAGTCTAACCACCATCATCTTATTTAGATTACTACAATTCCTTTTATCCCCTCCAATTTAGTGTTTATACTGATGTCAGTATGATCATTCAATAATGCATATCTAAACTCAATTCTTCTGCATCTTTTGCCCTTAGTACAAAATTTTATTATATAGTCCGGCTGTTTTCTGTTACATCTTCTACCATTTACTCTTTTATATTCCTTATCCTACCACAGTGAAGCTTTTTTCCAGTTTATCTAATATCCCCATCACAGTGTAGCTTTTTTCAGTTTGTCTAACACCTAAGTTCTTTCCTAGTTCAGGATCTGCAGACATAATCTAAGCTAGGACTTATTATCCTTCAAGTTCCATTTTTTTTTTAAAGTGGGAGGTGGGGGCGGGGGGAGTTACCGGGGATTGAACTCAGGAGCACTAGACCTCTGAACCACATCCCCATTTTATCAGAGACAGGGTCTCACTGAGTTACTCAGGCCTTGCCATTGCCGAGGCTGGTTTTGAACTCACGTTCCTCCTGTCTCATTCAAGTCCCACAATTTTAACCCTCGGGCCATAACTAATAACTCTACGTAATTAGATTCTTTTTGCCCTGTCCTTTATTCTCCATCTCTTCATTTTGTTATACTTACTTCAAAGCATCCTATTACATTAACTTCATAGCTCGTTCTCAATTATGTCATTATTTGCTTTATTTCCTATTCATCTTCCTTCAATAAGCTAAAAATAAATGAGGTCAGATATCAGGTTTTTAAAAAATTTTTAGTTATAAATAATACCTTTATTTTATTTATTTATTTTTATGTGGTGCTGAGGATCAAATCCAGGGCTTCATATGTGCTAGATAAGCACTCTACCATTGAACTAAAGCTCCAGTTCCAAGATATCAGGTCTTTACTCTCTACTATGTATCACTGAGTTAAACAGTGCTGTTGTTTTTGGAATAAATGAATGAACAAATGAATGAATAAATGAATGAGTGGGATTCTGTTTACACAGATAAGTGCTATTAATGCTTCAAGTGCAGTTAAGGGTCACTAAGGGAAACCTCCTCTGATTTAGCCCTTCCCCCCATTTTATAATTTCATAGAACTGTTCTTTTTTTATATCCTTTAACACAATTTTAATGAAACAATGTGATTCTTTTCTGGTTGTTATCCATTACCTCCACTAAAATTCCCACAAAACAACAAACCTTTGTGCTTTAATTCCTATTATGTAACAAGAGCTCAAAAGGAGACTACCTGGTAAATAACAGATGCTCAAAAACTGTCACTGATTACATATTTGTTTTAAAAATTGTCAAATGAACCTCAATTTCTCCACTAAGCAGCTAATAAAGAAAGAAAAACAGTTTAAAAGCTCCTTTTCTGTTTCCCCCAATTCACAAGATTTTTTTTTAACTGACACAATATCTTTATCTTATTTATTTATTTTTATGTAGTGCTGAGCATCAAAACCAGTGCCTCACATGTGCAAGGCAAATGTTCTATCACTGGGTCAAAACACCAGCCCCACAAGATTATTATCTTTTAGAGAAATAATTGCAACACTTGTGTGCTTGCTACATACAAATCAATGTACAAGCACTAAAATATCATTTACTTCTTAAAATATCTCTACTAATCCCATTATACAGGAGAGGGTATTGAAGCTAAGAAAGTCTTAAGAGAATCTGATGAAATCTATGGATTTTCTATAGAAAAATATTCATGAACATACAACTTTTTTCCAGGTTTGTGCAGTTTCTTTTCTTTTTTAAGGGATGCTCTTTTTTTGTAATCATACACAGTAATATTTATTTATTTATTTGTTTGCTTATTTATTTATTTATATGTAGTGCTGAGGATGGAACCCGGGGGGCCTTGCACATGCGAGGCAAGTGCTCTACCGCTGAGTCATAACTCCAGCCCCGGTTTCTACAGTTTCTAGAGTTAATTTACAAGCCTTCAGAGTTGAGATCTGTGATAAATAATTTCTAACTTAGCTACGTGTTTTTGAATGGATAATGTTCTTTCTTGTTTTCTTTTTTAATTCAAGACATTTCTAGAGGATATGATTATATTATCTAGATCTATACCATTTCTTTTATATCTAATGGAAACTGCTTTTAAGAAGAGGTATTCTGCAAATAAAATCCCCGTAAATACTGAGTTAAATTTTACAAGGCTGAAAATATTCAGGTCTTACATTTTTTTTTAAGACATATTATACAAGGTTAATAACATATTCTTCCTATAACATAGAAGCATTTATAATTGCTTTAAAAATCCTACTCTCTATTAACAGGTATCTCTCAGCTATTTCTTTTTTTTTTTTAAATATTTATTTTTTTAGGTGTAGATCGACACAACTCAATGCCTTTATTTTTATGTGGTGCTGAGGATCCCGCCTGCGCAAGGCAAGCGCTCTACCGCTTAGCCACAATCCCAGCCCCTCTCAACTATTTCTTAACAAATGGTATTGTGTACAGCCGTTTTGCAGGAGGAAAGTAAATAATTTTTTTTCCTGGTTTCCAAAAGTTGTGTAAAAAATTTTTTTTTGACAAAGATACCTCAGTTCAAGATTCAAAATTAGTGCAAAGACATTTCTTATTTCTTTCATCTAAGAAACATGAGAACTTTGAAAAGATTTCAAAATACATTTATAAAAAGGTAATTTAAAAAAAGATTAAAAGTTCAACTACATGGTATCAGGCAACCAATGGGGAAAAAATTTATACTGAAACAAAAATAAAACAAGAAATAACCCTCTTACCTGTCAAGGTCTGTATAGCCCTTTCACTGGAAGGCAGTGGCTCCTTTCTGTGAGGTCGATTTAGTGAAGTGTCCTGTGCAGAAAAGAGTCCAGGACTGTCAGTTAATTTCTTCCGGCCACTGGAGTTAGGGTTTGAAACTCTGCAGCTGCCTATTGCACTTGTGAAAAGATTTGTATGTTCATCACCGCTGGCTGGCTCAGAGTTGGGAGTGAATCCTCCAAGGGATACACTTGGAGAACTTTCTGAACAGTCAATTTGTAAAGGTGTCTGCAATCCCAAGGCTAAAGAACTAGCCTCTGAAGGCTCTCGGTGGACCCACTGTTCTTCTCTGTTCATTAAGCTCTTTGAAGGAGAGAGATGAGGACAGGACATGTGACACCGGTGCTTTTCCTTATGCTTATATCGCTCTCCAACAGTATCCTTTCCAAATCGATAGCGTTTCAAAGATTCCAGGACAGATCTGGAAGAGCCAGTGTCCATGGAAACCTGGGGTTGTTCAGAAGAACGGTGTTCTCTATGTTTGTGACGGTGCCTGTGTTTGTGCTCAACCATCCAACCATAGGCCATCTCAGGAGGTACGCTGGGGTAGGTACTCATGGATAGGAGAGGAGTCCTGCTGGTTGTAAGAAAGGCCTCCTGTCTAAGTAGTTTATGCTTTTTCTTATGGTATTTAGTGGGATTGAGAAGTAAATGACCAGCATGCATATAGGAAGGAGGTGGAAGTGGAGTGGTGAAAGAAGGAGATGGAGGAGGTGGATAAAGAGTGGGAGGATACCTTCCATAGTAACCTAATCCTATGGGAGCAGCTGAAAGGGGTGAAGGAGAATAAGGCATACCATAAGAGGGATAGAATCCAGTACTAGAAAGAGGAAAACTAAGGCTGTGCATAAAAGGCATTTCAGCCATTGCCTCCCTCATTTTAGGGGGCCTCCCTCTTTTCTTTTTTAAGTCAGGTTTTCGAATGTAGTGCAAAGGATCTAAAGGAAACGAAGGATGTGTATAGAAACTATTAAAGTTGATTCGAAAAATAGTTGGCAAAAGATCTCGGGGGATAAAATGATGACTTCGATGGGTGATCCGAATTTCACTTAGACGACTTATTAGTTCCTCCAGCTCTGCAATGAAGTCTGGATCCTGTCTATTTCGGAGTTGGGGATATTTCTTTTTCCGTTTTCGTTTCTGTCTTTTCATCTTGTCATAGCTGAGGTAATCATGACTCCTGCGCTTACATTTGTGTTTATGTTTTTCTTTAAGACTGCTAAGGACTGTAGAGGTTTCAGGGGGAATCAGAGAAACATGCTCAAAAGAATGCCTTCTCTTTTTTTGTCCACAAAATTTCTCTGCCCTGTCGGATGTGCTGTTATTATCTGTTCCAATTCCACTATCACTGGGAATGGTCTCATCACTATGAGACTCACTAATTGGGGAAGGAGTAGCTTCTTTCAGAGATGTGAGTTCACTCAAGTGTGAAGGAGAATTTGGCAACAAAGTAGGAGGAGATAACCGCCTTCTCCCCTTTGAAGCCTTTTTCATTGCAAGAGTCTGAATCATATTACCCTGCCTAGAGTGCAAATGCAAATATGGCACTGAACTGGGTTCAACAAATCCTGCATCACTACTAACAGGGCTTTGACCTCCACTAGTACCAGAAGACTGAGAGCAAATAGGTGATGGAAGAATCTCAGAACTACTAGCAGATGAAGGCAGTAAAGGGGGAAGGATCTGTCCTAATGCTGAACCAGCTGCCTGTTGAGCGGTTTGCTCAAGGACCGCAAGGCTGGTAGGGCTACCAGAAAGAATGCCATTTAAGACAGTTTTTGGTTTGCGTCCCCTTCTCTTTCCTATGTAAATGGTTCCTTTCTTGCTGACATTTATTTGTTGGCCCAATTTAGAGCCAAATGTGGCAGCAAGACTTGATACTGTATTATGAAGTTTGGATTGCACTTTCCCTTTATTACTTGATTCTACAGAACTTGAAAGAATCTGATTCAACAGCTTCTTTCTCTTTAAAGTCTTCATTTTATTTATTTTGCGGATAATTGTCTTCATTAATTGTCCATTGTTTCTTTTGGTAATTTTTTTATCTGGTTCCATCTCAAGGTCACTCATACTACAGACACTTGGCCTGTGACTGTCATCTAAGTCATCTGGATCCGGAAGCTGATCCTCACTCTCAAAGAAATCACTGCTACTTCTATGGTTTTCACTTTCAGATTCTAACTTGCTTGGACTTTCTGTAGCAACAAATGGAGCCACTGATAGTACAGGTGGCTTCATTTTGACTGGTGACCTCATTTGCCTCTTAGGTCTACCTCTCTTTTTTGGAAAAGGTGATACAGAGAGACTTTGTTTGAAGGAAGGAATTTCAATTTCTGGCTGTAAAATTGGGGGTTCTTGTTCTTCTTTAGATTGTAAAGAAAAAACTTTAGAGGCAGGGATTTTTAAAGTCCTTTTAGGTGGACCTTCTAGTTGAGGCATCTCCTTAGATTTAGGCCTTCCTCTTTTGGGCTTATAAATATCAGACAAAAGGTCACTAGAGACACACATACTGGAGGATAGTTTGTGAGTAGCAAATGACTTATGAGATGGTTTATCACCATCAGTTAAGAGAGCAAGAGATGAAGTTGTGGATTTGCTCAACTTTGGCAATCGGCGTTTAAGGAAGTCATGATCTACAAATGAAGATGATCCAATGTTTTTCATAAACTTGGCCGGCTCAGAATTACTATTTGATAGTGAACTACATGAAACATTTTTAAAAAGCTCTGATCTTTCTAATTCTAGCCCTTTTGGAGACCGGCATGTGCTTCTTGCCACCACTTTAGTCCATCGAGGTTTTCTTCCTTTTCTTTTTTTTAATGGTTTGGACTGCAAACTAGTGCTTAGGCTTTCAGCAACTTGGCAGTGTTTGTCTGATGCAGATACTGCACCTAGTTTTAGAAAAGGTTTGTTACTAAATAAACTAGTGAAGTTAACAACTGAAGGAGTAATTGTATGAATACTGGATTCAGAAGTCAAACTTGACTTTTTTCCCAAGGAAGAGCTTATTCTTGGAATATCTATATGTGTAGTTTTTGAATCATTTAGCTCTTTATCAACCCCTTTAGACTCAATACTTATGCTATGACCCATTGACCTATGACCAACATTCAAGTGGGTATTTTCAGAAGTAAACTGGTTTTTTCCAACAGATTCAGAAATTTCTTCCATTAGTTCTGTGGTAGGACTTAAAAGTAACGGATTCGGAGCCAACTGTGAAGAATTTTCAGGGGGACTTCTGGTTAAAGGATTAATAGATACAGTAGGTGATGGGGAAGGGAGATTGCTTTCTCCTACTGCACTAAAAGGGGATTTAGCTGTAGATGCATCAGAAGCTCCTCCCAATTGAAAGTCTGGAGAAGTGCAATATACGGGAGGTTGCTTTTCATGCTTTGAGGTTTCAAAAGATCCCCTTTCACTGGATGAGAAACTGTCTTGCTGAATGCACGTTCCTTCATTAAACATTTCGTTCTCCAAATTAATGATTTCTTTTCGGACTGAGAACTTTTCCAATATGCTTTCTTTACTCTGCCTTATAACATTCTTTTCAAAAGTTTTGCTGGTGGCACTGTCTTTCAGGGATTCAGAAAGTTCTTGACTTTCATGATTACTGATGTTTGTACTACAAGAAGCCTTAAGTGGTTCCTGAGTGGGGAGCAGTGCTTCGGCTTTAAGGTTTATGGCATCTTTGCCGACCAGTCCTGCCATAGGACAACTCACTAGTTTTTTACCAATGTCCTTATTAACCAATCCCATTGTAGAACTTGCTACAATCTTCTTTGCACAGTCCTTGGTGACTAGGCCAACAGTAGAACCTAATTTCTTTCCCAAGTCTTTATTAACCAGTCCAACCACAGTGCCAAGTCCTAACTTCTTGCCAGACTCCTTATTCACTAAACCTGGAACAATACCAATTCCTAGCTTCTTTCCTGAATCCTTGCTCAGCAGTCCTACTGTAGTGATAGTTCCTGGCTTTTTGCCTAAATCTTTATTAATGAATACCGCCGTAGTGCCAGCTCCCAATTTTTTCACAGAGTCCTTGTTGACCAATCCTACTGCTGCATTAAACACTGGCTTTTTCCCAGGATCTTTGGTTACCAATCCAACTGCTGTGCTGATAGTTGGTTTTTTAATTAAATCCTTATGTATTATTCCAGCTACAGAGCCTATGCCAGCTTTCCTGATCAAATCCTTGCTAACCAATCCTGTTGTTGTGCCAGTTCCTAACTTCTTCGGTTTTGTCTTGGAAGACTTGGAAGGAGGACAAGTAGCAATGAGCTGGGCCAACTTTTCTGTTACACTAGTTCCTCCATTAAGTAATGCTCTGTCCTTTAATTCAGGATCACGGCTACCAACAAGAGAAGATGGTGTTCCATTAATGTAATCTGCCATTTCTGAGTGAACTGGAGAAAGCTTCTTAGACAAAGGATTGCTTTCTCCCTGTGAATGAAGATGGATACTTTCTTCAGACTGACATTCAATGGCTGCAACATCACCTGTTTTCTTGTACAACTTTGAAGGGTCCTAAAATTTGAACAAGAAAAAGGTTTCAGAGAGTAAACCTTTAACAATTCAACTTTGCATTATAATCCAATAAATGTCACATATCAGCTACTACAGATAACAGAGCTTTTAAAAAACCCTGTGCTACACTAAATGTCATAATACATTAATTTATCTGTTGCTATATCAGAAACCATCAAGATATGTTTGTTGACCTTACATCATATAAATCTATACATCACAGAATCTTTAGAAGTATCTCTATGATATTCTTTGACATTGTTTTAAACAGAAAATTAGTAGTTTCTACTTTCACTTTACTTTTGATTGATTACACATTAAGCATATGAATGTACTGTTCGTGAAAAGACAAATATTTCTAGCTAAGGCCCTCTTTTTCTTTCTTTCTTTCTTTTTTTGATTGTAGATGAACACAACACCTTTATTTTTATGTGATGCTGAGGGTCAAGCCCAGTGCCTCACATGTGCTGGGCAAGCATCCAACCACTGAGCCACTATCCCAGGCCATAGCTAAGGTCTTCTTTCAAAATAAAAGTTCACTAACTCCTTCGTTGACTTCAATGACACCAAACCAAAATGGGGCAATCCTGACCTATTTATTTCTACTCCTTTAACTCATTCTAAATATAGTCCTGAAGAGAGCAGATAAAAGCTCTCTTAATGTGGGAAAACTAGAAAAAACAATTTTAAAATTCTTATTTTCGGCAGAATATGTTTTGAGATGAAATCTTACACTAAAAGCCATTTATCCTAAGTAAGTTATTGTATACTGCAATCTAATTCATGAGTCCTCACTATGTACTTTACCAATAAATTCACTACTTCACACAATAGTCTATTTTACTTTGGGACAACCAATAATAAATAGTTCTCTCTAAATATAAAATAATCATGAAAAACCTGAAAAAAATGTAAAGATATGTGGTGTTTGTGGCTAGGAAGACATAAAGATAATAAGTTTGCCAAAGCAAATTTGGTACCAGAATGAAGACAGGTGATTAACTAGTGAGTCACATCCCCATTTTTATTTTGAGACAAGGTCTTGCTAAATTGCTTAGAGACCTAGCTGTTGGGATTACAGGTGTGTGCCACTATTCCTGGCTATATATTTTGTTTTTATCTGTGCTAGGAATCAAAACCCAGGGCCTTATGTCAAGTAAGCCTTCTACCATTAATCTATATGTCCAGTCCAAAACTTACAAAAAAAAAGATCCCAAAACACATCAAACTGTATCAGAAATTACATAATAATATGTGAAATTATTTTTATTACTTTAAAGCATGATATTTAGATTACATCCAGAGTGTCAGAGTTGTATTGTAGCTCAGCGGTAATCAGTCTTGCCTAGCAGGTATAAGGCACTAAGTTTGCTCCACAGCAAAACATAAAAATATTTATAAATAGTAAAATAAACAGTAAAGGTATTAAAAAAAGAGATTACATTTGGAATTCAAGCTTGCCATAAGTTTTGGGGGCTGGGATGTAGGTTGGTTGATTGCTTGCTTGCCTAGTTAGTGAACAAGACCCTCAGTTTGATCTCCAGCACTGGGGTTGGGCAGGGGAGTATTTCCCTCAGAGTAAACATGAAGTGAAATACACTTTGTTATTTTTCTGTAATTTTCAAGATTCACTTTCTCAAATAACAGAATAAGTCTAATAATTTTTCTTCCCAATAGCATTTCAAATATTTAAATTCAGTCAGAATATTTAATCTTTTGCTTCAGTTATACTTCTTTCTAGTCCATTTCTAATTAGAACATTTCAATTTGTAAATATTCCTCTTTCCATGTGGCACCTATATTGAAGCACAATATACTCAATATTTGACAGACACAGAATAAAGAAAAGTGTCTCTTCTTCTGGACTGGACCCTAACATTTGGCCAAGAAGAAACTCGAGGGGGGCCAACCTCATATTCATATTCTTTCCCCTTCCCTACCCCTCTTTTTCATATTCATCGTCCCCCCTCCCCAGCCACACACACTTTTTAGAGAGACAGGGTCTTCCTATATGCCCAGGATGGTCTTAATCTCCTGGACTCAAGTAATACTCTCCATTCTGAGCCTCCCAAGTAGCTGGAAGAGATTTGCTGAGGATCGAACCCAGGGCCTCACATGCTAAGCAAGCACTCTACCACTGAGCTATGGCCACAGCACTGGAAGAGATCCTTAAAAATGTCTTCCAATAGCTTCCCATTCTATCATATAAAGAATCCCTTTCTTCCATGTTTATTTTTTAAACATTAAAAGACTTCATTGTTTTAAATATTTAAAAGTATTTTTATACTCCAAAATTATGGCACTTTCAATTTTAAGTTACCCTTTAAACAAACTATAAGTATATGCATTACATGAATAAAGGTCACAAGCAATATTGAACTAAAAGAAGCTAGAACACTAGAGTGTATATGACATAACTTCATTAATATGAAGTTCACAAATACACCTAACAATTTATGATAGTAAAAGTCAAGCCAGGTGTGGTGGTGATGACTATAAAACCCAGCTACTTGGTAAGTTGAGGGGAGGATTGCCTGTCTGGCTAATTTAGCAAGACTTGATTCAATAAAAAACAAAACCTGCTAGGGATGTAGCTCAGTCACTGGAGGTCCTTGGGCTAGAACCCCAATAATGAGAAGGGTTGGGGGAGCAAATAAAGAAAAAAAGTTAAGAAAAGGATTACCTTTGATATGGATGGTAATGAGACAAAAACCAGGGAGGCCATGGTGGATGTTGGTAATGTTCTATTTCTTAAATTGAATGCTGGTTATACAGGCATGGTGGCACACGCCTGTAATCCCAGCAGCTTGGAGGCTGAGGCAGGAGGATCAGGAATTCAAAGCCAGCCTCAGCAACTTAGCAAGGCCCTAATCAATTTAGTGAGACTCTGTCTCTAAATAAAAATACATAAAAAATGGCTAGGGATGTGGCTCAGTTGTTAAGCTCCAATGGGGTCAATCCCCAGTACAAAAAAAAAAAAAAAAAAAGTCAAATCAATGCTGATTGTGACTGGAAACTGGGACTATAAAACTTCACAGAGTTGTCACACTTTGGATTTGCACACTTTTCTAGTATATATCATACTTCAATAATAAAACATTATTTAAAATTTGTTCAGAAAATAGAAACATCCATTTCCCTTAATTAGTTAAAGGATCTGCTCAAATCTGATTGTTTGCTTCTGCCAGAAATAAATTATCTCGGATAAATTAACTGAGTACAGAGTACTCAGAACTGAGTACATTGTAAACCTGGTAGAGTAGCACAATGGAAGCCCTGGGTTAAATTCCCAGTACCACACACACACATACACACACAGACACACACACTCAAAAGGAAAAAATTAAAACACACAAACATAAGTGCAGCCTAAAATGGCTAGTATCTCCTTATGATTAAAGGGGTTAAAGACATACAGAGATGAATAATTTGGGGTTGGTTTTAAAAATCATTTGATAAAAATCCTGACATTAGATAAACTGAATAAATAAGACAATGTTATTAAGATGTTTGAAAACTAGGGCTGGGGATGTGGCTCAAGTGGTAGCACGCTCGCCTGGCTTGCGAGCAGCCCAGGTTCGATCCTCAGCACCACATACAAACAAAGATGTTGTGTCCGCCGAAAACTAAAAAATAAATATTAAAAAAAAAAGATTTTTGAAAACTATATTTGGTACTGGTGATTTTTTCTTCTTACATTTATAAGGATGCTTTTTTTGTAGGGGGAGGGTACCAGGGATTGAACTCGGGGCACTCAACCACTGCACCACAACCTTAGCCCTATTTTGTAGTTTATTAGAGATAGGGTCTCACTGAATTGCTTAGCACCTCACTTAATTGCTGAGACTAGCTTTGAACTTTTGATCCTCCTGCCTCCGCCTCCTGATCTGCTGGGATTACAGGCATGCATCGTCATGCCTGGCTTTTTTTTTTTTTTTCAGCAGGCATTGGTGGATAATGGGGATTAAACTTAGCCTCCCCAGACCTTTTATCTTTTTTGAAACNTGGCTTTTTTTTTTTTTTTAATATTTTATTTTGGGGCTGGGGATATACCTCAGTTTGTAGAGTGTCTACCTCACATGCACAAAGTCCTGGGTTCAATCCCCAGCAACACACACACCAAAAAAATTAGTTGCAGGTGGACACAATACCTTTATTTTTGTAAGGATAGAACCCAGGGCTTCACGCATGCTAGGTGAGCACTCTATTGCTGAACATTTTTAAAGGAAAACTGTTAATAAGAGCTATCATTTTAAGAGAGTATATTATGTATTAGGCATCAAGAAAGATTCTGCATTAAAATATCCCATTAGGTATATAATTTTTTTCAATAGGAAAATAAGTTCTGTGGATTGTACCAGTGTAAATTTTCTCATTTTGATACTGTTCTATAGTTACATAAGATTTTACCATTAAGGGAAGCTGAATGAAGTATACATAAAACCTCTCTGTTACTTTTGCAATTTCTTGTTCAATCTATAATGACTTCAATATAGTTTGAAAAGGAAAAAAAAAAAGGGGGGGGTGCAAAACTACTTGCTGGTTTATAGCCCACTTACTATAATCAATACAATGAAGAGAATTATATGCAAATAAACTAAGAGATTATAAATTCAATGTTCTCATATTAGTCATTAATTCAGAAAAATCAAACTCCTACTGGGTGGAACTTAAATACTTTTTTCTTTTTTGCTACAATAAATAATATAATGATATCCAACTGTATATATCTTTGCATAGTTGTCCAACTCCTTCAGATAATTTTTTTTTTTTTTTCAGCAGGCATTGGTGGATAATGGGGATTAAACTTAGCCTCCCCAGACCTTTTATCTTTTTTGAAACACGGTCTGGCTAAGTTGCTTAAGATGAATTTGTAAAGGTGAAACTGCTAGGCTAAAGGGATGCACATGTATCAGTTATACATTCTGGACAGTTAAATGCAATAAAGATTTTTCGTTCCCATTATCAGTTTTTAAGATTTCACAACTGATAGAAACACTTTCTTTTGCACATCTATTTCAATTTCATCTTATTACATGATTTTTCTTACTTTTTGATTTCTTCATCAGTAAAATAGCTGTTCAAGGTCTTGATATACATTATTTTTCTAAATTGAAAATTTAAAATGTGAATGCAGAAGAGCCCTTAATAATTTAGAAATATAGTCTTCTGTTGGTATTTGACGGGTGACTAGCTTCCGAAAATCCAATTCAAATAACAAAATCCTCAGGTGCTGAAGTCTGTTACATAAAATGTTATTTGCGTATAACCTATTCATCTTCTTAAATCCTTTAAATCATCTATTATGTATAATACCTAACAACATAAATGCTATGTAAATAGCACACTGTATTGTTTAGGGAATAATGAAAAGGAAAAAGTCTGTACATGTTCAGTACAGATGCAACCATAGTAGGCCTAACTATACAGTACACAAATGAGATGCAAGGGAAACAATTCTCAAATAAGTGCTGGAGAGAGGTTGAGGATCTGCAAAATGGTAGTAGACTATCGCAGGTTATACATAAACACATCACTTCATCTGTGTGAATTCAGTGAAGCACAGGTACATAGAAAATACAAGTGTTACTTTTTGGGACTTTCCTGCTGGATTTATATGTGTGTGTGTGAGTAAAAAACGGGGGGGGGGGTATTTTCAATCTGTAGTTGGTTGAATGCACAGATGCAGAACCTAAAGTTAACAGTCCTTAGTTTCTTACCAATTTACCAGTTGTCTTTCATCTCTTAGTATTTTTCTTGGAGAAGTTATCATCTTTTATGTATTCAAATACTCAGGAAGACCAGTTACTAATTATCTCACATAGTGTATGTCATTTAATCTTCACAACCACCACGATGCAATTATAATAATTATTCTCATTTTAATAAAGAGAAATTTAGACATTAGCTAACATGTTCACTATTTTTTTTTTTTTGGTTTATTTTATCGAACCCAGAGCCTTGCATGTGCTAGGTGAGCACTCTAACAATGAGCCACAACCCCAGCACCATATTTTGTATTTTATTTGAAGACAGGGTCTCTCACAGAGTTACTTAGCACCTCACTTTTGCTTAGGCTGGCTTTGAACTTGCAATCCTCCTGCCTCAGCCTCCCTAACTGCTGGGATTACAGGCCACTGTGCCAAGTTTGTACCTTAACTTTTTTTCAACACAGGATGCCCATTAGAAATTTCTGTTACTGACCAATTATAGTTTACTACCAACTATAATCATATTATAGTTGGTAGTGAACTATTCTTTCCTACGTTATCCTTTGTATTTCTGTGGTATCACTTAATCTCCTTTTGTACCTGTGATTTTATTGAAGTCGTCTTTTTTTAGTCTAGCCTCAAGTCTAATAATTTTATCTTTCAAAAAAATACAATCTTTGTTTTGTTGATTTTTTTAGTTGTTTTTCTAGTCTCTTTTTCATTAGTTCCCATTCTGGTTTTTAATGGAACAGAGACCAAAAATGAATCCATGCATTTACAGCCAACTGATTTTTTTACAAAGGTGCCAACAACAAGAGGGTAAGGACTGTGCCTGCAATAAATGATACTGAGTAAACAGGACATCACCATGTAGAACCAACTCTTTCACTGCATACAAAAATTCACTCAAAGTGGACTATAAAATTCCCAGGGAAAAACATCTGAAAAGCTGTATGACTTTGATACGAACAATGACTTTTTGAAAATGATATTAAAAGCAAAGGCAAATGCTATGGTTTTCCTATGGTTTGAGGGTTCCCCCCAAGGATTCACAAGTTGAAATTTATTCCCTGCTGTGAGATATTACATTGATGGAAACTTAATCCAACTACAGTGTTTAGAAGTGGGGTCCTTTAAGAGATGACCAGAATTAAATAATCATCAAATTAACAAAAATACAAAAGGGAATGTTGGCAAGAATATGGAGAAAAGAAGCCCTTATATACCATCAGGGGAAATGTAAACTAGTAGCCCCATTATGGAAAATACTTCCAAGTTCCATAAAATATTAAAAATTGGACTTCCATATGACCCAGCAATCCCACTACTGAGTATATATTCAGAAGAAATGAAAATAATATGTTGAAGAGACACCTATACTTCCAGGTTTAATGCAGCAGTATTTCAATAGGCCAGAAACTAAAATAGGGAAGGGGGGGCAGGGGATTAGCAAGGGCAGTGGAATGTGATGGACATTATTATCTAAAGTACATGTATAAAGACTCGAATTGGGTGTCTACATACTTCGTATATAAACAGAGATATTGTGGTACATATGTGTAATAAGAATTGTAATGCAAAAAAAGTAGATGTATAAAGGCATGAATTGGCATGAACATACTCTATATACAAAGATATGAAAAACTGTACTCTGTATGTGTAATAAGAATTGTAATGCATTCTGCTGTCGAGTATTTAAAAAAATAAAATCAATAAAACTAAAAAAAATAATCTAAGTATTTATCAAGACTAACCAATGGATTAAAAATATACAATAAAATATTATATATCCATAAAAAGCATGAAATCTTGTCATGAATGAACCTGGAGATCATTATGTTAACTGAAATAAGCAAAACAAAGAAATACTACATGATCTCATTCATATGTGGAATCTAAAAAAGTTATCTCAGAGTAGTCATCAGAAGCTTGAGAGTTAGGGACAGGAGAAAATAAGAAGTTATGTCAAAGGATATATAATTGTGGGGAGCCACTCTGAATGACCCACGCCTTCCATCCTGAAGCAAGAAGCTCTGACCCATCACTACATTTCGTAGTGACTTGGGCACTGTCCCTGTTACCTATTCCTTTGTAATACTACCCCTTTGCCCTGTTTGGGATAGAATGTTCCAAGGAAACGCCCTTGTGTGTCCCCTTCTCTTGCTCTGCCTTTGGGTGTGGCCTTCCTACATGTCAGTCAACCTGCTGACACCAGACATCCTAATGCTAACTCAACTCCCTGAAACCAGACCCCCTGCCTCATTTGAATGGCTTCTCCTCAATAATAAGTGTTCAGCATGTGCTCTCTTTCTGTGGACCCTTAAGGTTAGAGGAGCTGTCACAGAACTCCAAAGAAAAAGGAATCTGTCTCTTGTGTGATAATTTTGTGCTGCCCAGTTCACCTGGAGTGACCCTGAGTGTTTTAGTTATGAGGAATGCGACATATAATTACAATAGAATAGGCAAATGGAGATAGAAAGTACATAAATAATTGCCTGGGGCTATTGTAGGGAAATATGTATAACTATTACTGGCTATAGAGTTGCTTTCTTATATAATAAAAATCTAAAATTAATTAAGGTAATGGCTATAAAACTCTGAACATAAAAAAAAGCAATCTATTCTTCAAATAGGTAAACTGTATGTTATGTGAATTATATCTCAGCAAAACTGCTTTAAAAAATTCAAAAATGTAATAAAGTACATTAGTGTGAGCATTATCTTATGTTTAAGCAAATAAATGCTAAAATATAGATGAGAATGAGTAATGCATTTATATAATTCTAATCTTCATAGAATTTTAGTGTACAAGCCTAAAGAACATTAAACATTAATCTTTAAGTGAAATATTTCACTTTCTTAAATTCTTAAGTCTTTCAAGAAAAACTCCTACTAGAGAATTCTTCACATTGTGTAAAAATTAAAAGCAAACCTCAATTCAGAAATGTTACAAGAAACTCCAAAATGAATCACCTTCACTCATTAAAAAAAGAAATTACCTTTGACCTGGAGCTAGTAAGGAATAGTTTACAAAATGAAAATATTAGAAGAAAACAGAATACCAAAAACAGGGTCTATTCTCATTCCAAAGAAAAAAATGTAATACTTTAAGATAATTCTTCAATGAGATAACTTTGTAAGGTCTAAAATTTGAATAAGCTTATTTCTGAAATATTTCTATAGAGTACTAATCATTTTCAATACTTGATAAGAAAAATTTTTGAATTTGCCCAAGTTATGAATCCAAGGTACAAAGTTCCTTTGAAAAACTATATTAAAACAGTTGTTTGTAAATTGTGTTCTGCTATGTACAAAATGTTAAATCAGTAAATATCCTACTTCTGTCTTGCACATCAGACATTTAGATATATAAAACAATGCATGCTTGACAATACAGGATGATAAATTAAACATCTGTTTTGATAGTTCACAAGTGTCTTCATTTCACCTTTTAACAAAAGAATGAACCTGACTGGTGAAAAGAAATCACAGAATGAAAAATGAGTAAAAAAAGGAAAAATAAATCATTTAACTGAATCATACAATAGGACAAACATAGTAAAGGCTATGAATGATTTGCGAATTATAATACAATGCTTTGTTCACATCCTCTAGTTCTTTAGAGAATGATTAAGGTACAAAATCAGTTACAGAATAACTGTAAGCATAAGTTCAGTAGTAGAGACTGAAATTAACTTGCCATGTACTTAAATTAATGAAAAAGGAAAAGCTTTCCATTATTAAATGTAAAAGAGTTTTGAAACAAAAGATTAATACTACATTCTGTAGATAACAACACAAAAAAGGAAGACAAACAAAAAGTTTACTAAAAATATGTATACTCCTCAGAGTACATGACATTCATTGCAAAGTTCCATTGCAATTAAACAGATACAGATGGAAAATTTGCCTACAATTTTATCATCTTTTAAGCCAATCACACAAAATTCTATTGCAATGTTTCTAGATAAGATGTGTTCATTTTCCCCAAATGATTAAATGAAACATAAGTCACCTGCAAAATGTTAGAATTTAAAAATATAAATAAGGGCAAGAATGTGTTTCTAAAAATATTTAGGAATAATTTTCAAGAAATGTACAAAGCTTCAGTTTGTGGCATTTAGTCAAGAGAATCAAAATATCTGAGAACAGAAATAAAAAAATAATGCTAACCAACTATATTAAAGAAAACCGAACTTACCGATAATTAAGCATTTTCATACAAAATAACCAAATACTTTCTATCCAAAAGCAGACCAATATGGACCTTTCTTTTTTTTCTTTCTTCTTGTTAGGAGGGAAGTACTGGGGATTGAAATCTGGGGTGCTTTACCACTCAACTACATCCCTAGCGTTTTTCATTTTTTGAGAAAGAGTCTTTCTAAGCTGCTTAGGGTCTCACAAAGTTGCTGAGGCCAACCTCGAACTCACAATCCTTCTGCCTCAATCACCCGAGTCACTGGGATTACAAGTGTGCTCTACTTCACCTGGTTAGACTTTTCTTAAATTACAAAGCCACAGAGGTTCCAGACTTGAATTCTATTTTCCAGACTGAAGCCCAAACCCTATGCTCAGTCTCATTATACTCTATAATTGAGAGTAAGCCAAAACATATTACTCAAGGAAGTTTAATCTCTTCATAAAAACATTATGACAATGGAACAACACAATAACAATATACAAATTGTGTGAGGTGAATTTCTATCAGCAAAGATCTCTTTTTGCTATATAATTTAAGGAACAAACATGTTATGTTTGTCCCAGATATCAGCAGCAGAGGGCAAGAAGTTATTCTTTTCCATCACTATTTTATTCCAAAAATGAAAAAGTCACTGCAACAGTGACTTAATCTATAGTCTCTCAGGATGGTCCCCTTCCCCCATAAATCCCTATCTAATTGTGAAAGAGATACAATTTAGAACTATATACTGTGATTCTGACTCACGAAGTCATGTCAGGCAGGAAACAAGTTCATCTTTACAAATACTTTTTCTATTAATCAATTTTCCTAAAAGCACCAGGTTTTGTTATTGTATTTAATTCTGATATCTTCCCTATTTATTTCCATGGAAGCTGTCTCAGAATTTATCAGAAATGTACACTTACTGAGCAGTCAGTCTACATGTATCTCTGGAGTGATTTTCAGGCATTAAAATGAAATAAAAGATATGAACAATCGTAAAAATCAGTGTTTTGAATTAATGAATCAAAGTGATGGCATTTAGGCTCAATTCTCTGGGAAAGAGGAAGCTATATCTTCTTACAATTTGGCTCAAAAATGACTTTTCCCATAGTAGGATCAACAATAAAATGAGAAACATGCACATTCCCCATATTTCACTATGTATATCACTAAACTAACCCAGAATACAGACTCAAGTAGATATCCCTTACATTCTACATTCTAAGAGAAAGTAAACCTCTCAATCAAAATGCAGTGCTGATTAAGTTCAAAATGAAAATGAGAATTGAGGATGAACCTGACTAAACTAATTATGGTAGTTTAAATCTTCCTGGTACATTTGTAGCAAAGGCTCCACAGTGCAAAAGAAGGAATTTGATTCTCTGTTCTATTTAAGGGAACATATGCTTTTATAATTCTATTTTGGGGGAAAAAGTGACATCTTATCTTGTGCCCAATGCTTTACGACAAATCGTGGCTACTCATTGTGTGTGTGTGTGTGTGTGTGTATAAGGGGGTGGGGCACTTTACCAAAACATGAACGAAATGTGAACATCCAGGATAATCTGTTTAATTGCTACTACCACAGAGAACATGGGTATTGTGCCCAGTACTCTTTTCTACAATCAAATGCCTCTATCTCAAGCAGCTTCCAAAGAAAATAATTAAGAGAAGGTAAGAAAACAACAATACTTAGCAGGTACCTACATACCATCAGGTCTTTTATCTTGAATAGTTTTTATCAAAATGAACACAGGAATGAAAGGTAGCAATGGTATATGTAGACTTGCATTCTGGATCTTTTATAAATTGTAATAAGATATAATATTTATATCTATCCTTACCACTATCCCCAACAACCCCTGCTTCCGGGTTGTCATGAACTGAGCAGCTTTCTTCCACCATGCCCTCTGTGTCATGATGTTCTGTCTCGTCTTGGGCCCAGAGAAATGGAGTTGATCAATATGGACTGAACCTCTGAAACCATGAGCTAAAATATTTTCTTCCTCTAAGGTGTTCTTATTTGGTCATCTGGTCACAGTGACCCAAAACTGACTAATACAAAAGTACTGAATGTGGTGCTGATAAAGAAGAGAACCTCCTGATGATAGAACAAGATAGATTCCACGCAAAGGATTCTCTAATGAAAAAGAATACTAGCCTGAAATAGGTGCAGCGATAAGTCTGATCCACAAAACAGCTACAAAACTCTGGAAGGAGCTGGACACTACTCATGCCTTGATACTAAATAGAAATAACTGTTTCTTTATGTGTATGTCATTCTACTTGGAGAAACGAATCAGGCAGAGTCAAATGAATTGCTGAATGCCTAATAATGCCCTATTAAAATGTGCAAAATAAAGTATTACTCTGAAATGAAAGTCACTTCATAAATAACTCTTATTACTTTTCCGTAAGTTCTTGACTTTTCAGCTTTTCTACTGAGAACTCATTAGAATAAACCTAAATTACAGTATCTGTTTCCTTTTAATAACATTTAAAATAAATTTGTGACTGCTAAAGAGAATGAATAAGTATCTTAGTCTAAAAATCCCTGAAAAATCGTTGAATTACAGCTGTTTGGGGTTTTTTTTTTAACCTCTCATAGGAATAAAAGGCAACTAATATATATGCCATATTCTTTGAAATATTTTCATTATGTGATTTAAAATGTAAAACATTTACGGATATTTTGGTTACAATATAATTCATGTGAAACACTATTAAAAATATCAGAATATTAATACACTTCTGTGGTAGAAAAATGAAGCACTGAAAGTTGAAAAATGCTAAAAGTATGTTAAATTTTAAAATATGAAATAGTGCACATGCAATTGATTTCAATATGTAAAACATATACAATAAAATCAAAAGCCACACTAATTGTTAGCAGTGTTATCTTGGGTGGTATGATTATGAAGTGAAAACTTTTTTTCCAATATTCTTTTTTTTTTCTAATGCACAGTATGCATTTACTACCCTAATTAAAAAAAAAAAAAAAAACAAGGAAAAAAAAAAAGAAATAATAGGTTCAGGTTCAGAGGTGGCATCTTGCCCATAGAGCACAGGAAGATGTGAAAATGCGCCCATTTCCTCCCACTTAACAAGTCTCAAATTCTCTGAGTAGAGCTAAGGAGTCAATTTTTTTTTTTTTTCTTTAAAGGTACTGGGATCAACACCAAACCCCATGGCAATAACAGTAAGACTGTTTCCAGATGTAATAAATGCTATTAAAAGCTAAAAAACAAAACAAAATAAACAAAAAAAAACTATTTCACTGAGGCTCACCTGGTACCACTTTTTAATGGATGTCACTCAGATGTGTTAAATGCCAAGGATATATGACATCAGGAAAAAATAATTTTTTACAACTAAGAGTCCAATGTGAGGTTGTTTTTAAGTGGAGATTCTAAAGACAACATAATTTACCATTCTGTATTATGCTAAAACACTTCAGAGGAAGTTTTTCTTTGACCTTTTATAAGATGAGTAAGTTTTCTAAGAGTAGTAACCAAAGATGTTCTTTACCAGAAAATTCATAAACACTTATAATATGAAATTCATACATTCAGGCTGGGGTTGTGCCTTAGTGGCAGACTGCTTGCCTAGCATGTGTGAGGCCCTGGGTTGAATCCCCAGCAAAACAAAAGGGAGAAAGAAAAAAGGAGGAGAGAGGGGGAGGGAGGAGGGAGGAGGAGGAGGAGAAGAAGAAGAAGAAAATAAAGCTATAAAAAAAGTCACCTCAAAAAAGAAGAAAAGGAAATTCATACATTCCTATCACAGATCACAGCATCATTACCAATAACCCTAGTTTCTTAAAAAAGGAAACTACAGAGTGTTTTAAATAGGCATAAAATTTTTACATTTTGAGTAAATGAGAGAAAAAAGTAGTTATGACAGGATATGTAAAAGCAACATCTTAGGACTAGGGAAATAAATCTTCATATTCCCAAGCTATATCTTTGGTGGTGATGATAGCATTTGTATATGCTTGCAGATCTTATTTTCAATCTTAGCGAACTGTTCTTAAAGCATTTTTTATATGAAATGCAAAAACTAAAACATAAAATTCAAGGCACTATCACTAGTAAGAGATTAACAAATTAATAACTAATACAACACGTTGTATGTTAAAAACAGAAATGTATGCAATGGAAGTATAGAGACTAGAATAACTTCCTAGAAAGGTTCAACGAACATTTCACAGAATTGATGTTTTTGCTAAGTTTTTCCACCCCTACTTTCTCCTTCCTTTCACTATTGCATTATCTTTTTTTTTTCTTTTTTATTTAGGAATACAGTAAATTTAAATTTAGTTCTGTAACTTTGCTTTTATCCTACATAATTTAATTCTTGAAGTTGAGACAGAAGAAAAACCCAGTCACCAAGTGTGTCAAGGAAAATTTCTACTTGTTGATAATTCCTATATGTCATAATAGCCTACCCAAACCGTCTTAATCAACAAACAGTATAAAAATAAAAGTTAACAAGCTCCTCTGCTTTTGGCTCAATAAGTTTCAGTGTGTGCTTGTAATTTCTTCAGCAGTATTTTGGGGTCCCCTTCCTATGCAATCAAGAATTGAACAAAGAATCAGAGGATGTCACACTTAGCAAGATTGCTGAAAAATGAAAAGGTGGGGTTCAGAAAGTTTCAACTTATTTCACTGTTTTTTTAATTTTTTTATTTTTTTAGATGTTGATGGACATTTATTTTACTCATTTATTTGTAAGCAGTGCTGAGAATCGAACACAGTGCCTCTTACATCCTAGGCAAGTGCTGTGCCACTGAGCCACAACCCCAGTCCCCTTATTTCACTGCTTTTACTGTGAAACTTGTTGTCAACCCCTGCAACTATTAAGATCATCATCCTGTTTTCACACACATTCTTGGATGTTAATAATTAAATGTAGGTTGGCTAAAAACAGTGAAAATATTCCAGTGTATATAACCACCATGTGTGCATTTTTGGAAAATGTTCCAATGAGTCTCAGAAACTGACTACACCTAACTAGTAGCAAAACTTTCTATTATAAGCTTGTATACTTAACTTTGACATGTTTTCCAGAATTGAAGGTAAAATATACATAAGAGAATCAAGACTTGGATGCTAAAAAAGAAAGAAAAAAAAAAAAGAGGTTAGGAAAAGATCAAATTTAATAGTTCAGTACCTACTTTGCTTAAAGAGTAAGTACTGGTTCACCTCAACAATATCATTTCTGATATATTTGTTGATTTTGTCTTATTTGTATCTGTATACTTCTCAGTTTAAGTAGATTTTAGAGAAAGCAAAATCTTAGAAATACTATAAATCCAGTCTGAAGGAAATGGTTTCATACTAAGTCGTTCCACAGAAATAATAGTTAACAGGCTGGGACTGTGGCTCAGTGCTAGAGTGCTCGCCTTCCATGCATGAGGCACTGGGTTTGATCCTCAGCACCATATAAATGTAAAATAAAGATATTGTGTACAACTAAAAACTAAAAAATATTATAAAAAGAAACAATAGTTAATATGAAAATTACCATCTTATTACAATATATTCCTCTCTTATCTATTGACATTAGACATTTGCTAGTACAAAGCAATGGTTATTTGTAATATATATGCTACGGTTATTAAGCAGTCCCAGGAAGACACCCTTCACCTTTTACTACCTTTTAGCTTAAGGTAGAGTGTAGGAGAAGTGAAGAATAGATATCAAAAGTTTTCTTCTAGAAAGAAAATTATTCTTATTATTTTTTGTTCTGTTTTGCGGTGCTGGGGATTGAACTCTGGACCCTGTGTATGCTTAAGCAGGTGATCTAGCACTGAGTTTCACCCCAAGCCCTGGAAGAGGATACTTTTTTTGTTTGTGTTCTTATGAACCCAGGGGTAGAACCAATGGTAGAACCACTGAACTATACCCTCAACCCTTTTTATTTTATTTTGAGACAGGGTCTTGCTAAATTGCCTGGGCTGTGCTGGTAATCTGTGATCATCCTATTTCAGCCTCCCCAGTTACTAGGATTATAGGAATGCATCACCACACTTGGCTTGGAAGAGAATTCTTAACTGTTAGATTTTGAAGTAGTTAGTTTAAAATACACACACACACACTCTTTAAACAGATTAACACCACCAAAAGGGTAAAGCTGAATCCAGTTGTGTCCTGAACCCACAATCCACCTTATTTCCCTTTCCCCTTTATATTCAAATCCCTACAACTCATTCTTAAACCTGATCTCTAATGCCACCTGCTGTTGCAGTTCTAGGACCTCAAAAGTTCTACAAATCTGATTCAATATTATCCCTGGCTTGATTTTACTCCTGCATGAAATAAAATTCAGGTACTATACTTTTTGGTAAGATGTAACATTAAACCTACAAATGACTGAGCTCCTTCATACTATAATCACAAATTTCTCAAAAGAAAACTTTTTAAATAAAAAGCAACATTAACTTTTAATTTTGCCTCTGAGAGGAATATTATAATAAAGTATGACTATATCTTAAAAAAAAACAAAAAAAGTCCTAAGAAAATGAGTTCAGTCATGTAATTCTTTTCTTTCTTTCTTTTTTTTTTTTTTTTTTTCCTTTTTTTGGTACTGGGATTGAACTCAGGGCATTCAGCCACTGAGCCATTTCCCCAGCCCTATTTTGTATTTTATTCAGAGACAGGGTCTCACTGAATTGCTTAGCTCCTAGTCATTACTGAGGCTGGCTTTAAACTTGCAATCCTCCTGCATCAGCCTCCCAAATCGCTGGGATTACAGGTGTGCATATTGCGGCCGGCAGAGTCATGTAATTCTTACTTTAAAATTTTATATTGCTAAAAGGAACACTAAACATAGAACAAGATTTTTAAATTTTTTTTTTAAAGTTGTAGATGAACACAGTGCCTCTTTTTATGCGGTGCTGAAGATCGAACCCAAGGACTCACACATGCTAGGCAAGTGTTCTACCACTGAGCTACAACCTCAGCCCCAGAACAAAATTTTTAAAATGAAAGAAAAAAAAATCTACTTGTAATCATTCAATGGAAGCTTCATTCCAATATCTATTAATATTTACATTTTGTTGGTACTAATATAAACTAAAAGGGCTATCAAATTCTAGTACAGTTACAAAACTAAGGGAAGTATCAGATACTATCCTCTAGTATTACTTTGTTCCAGAAGTTCCATCTCTTTCTAGCAAATTCTAACAAAGCTGTTAATACCTAATTTTAAACATGAGTTCCTCTATAAAGCTCTCATTGTATATTATCTTGCTTGCCACCTTCCCCAACAATTCTGTGATTTCCATAAACATTCTGTAAGTATTTCTAGTTATGTCAGTTGTCATATTACTCCTCAATCTTTTCATGGCACAGGATAGGCAATAAATATTTTTTTTTTATTTTTTTTAAAGAGAGAGAGAGAGAGAGAGAGAGAGAATTTTTAATATTTATTTTTCAGTTTTCGGCGGACACAACATCTTTGTTTGTATGTGGTGCCGACACATGCCAGGCGAGCGCACTACCGCTTGAGCCACATCCCCAGCCCCAATATAAAGCTCTCATTGTATATTATCTTGCTTGCCACCTTCCCCAACAATTCTGTGATTTCCATAAACATTCTGTAAGTATTTCTAGTTATGTCAGTTGTCATATTACTCCTCAATCTTTTCATGGCACAGGATAGGCAATAAATATTTTTT
>NW_026000079.1:2349265-2352611 GCF_001458135.2 Marmota marmota marmota | reverse complement strand
CAAATATGATATGCCAAGAAATTTGTAACGTTTTGAACAACCCACAATAAAAAAAAAAAAAAAAAAAAAAAAAAGAAATTCAGACCAAACCCAAGTACATAAGGAAATTTGTAGGGCCTCAAATCAGACAGATCAAAGAGTTCTTTTTTTTTTTCTTGTTACATGAATTGTACAGTAGAAAATCCTTCTCCGCAGCTTTCAACCTCATTACATATTTTATTAAAGGTCTCTGTTAGCATCCTAAAATAATGAAAAATATCACACAGTACAGGCAAGTACAAAATGCATCAACATACAGTCTGATAGATAACTATGTGTCTGTTAAAAGCAATATGCAGAAGAAATCAGTAAAACTGAGGTTCTACTGGTGACTGAACCCAGAGCCTCACAGTTGCTAAGGAAGAGTGCTACTCTTAATTCTTTTTCATTTTTTATTTTGACACAGGGTCTTGTTAATTTGCCCAGGCTAGTCTCAAACTTTCAATCCTCCGCCTCAACTTCCAAAGTAGCTGGGATTATAGGTATGTACTCCGCACCTAGCAAAGACAGATGTATGCATTTGAAAGAGATGTAGGTTTGAACCATAACTCATAACTTTATTACTATACTGCAATAAAATTCAAAAGAATCAAAAATATTTATATGTTAAAAGTGAAACACAAGCCAGGTTCAATGGCATATGCCTGTAACCCCAACAAACTGGGAAGCTGAGATAGAAGGATCAAAAGTTTGAGGCCATTCACACAGCTTCATAAGATCCTGTGTCAAATTAAAAACTAAAAAAGGGCTGGGGATGTGGCTCAGTGATAAAGCACCTCTGAGTTCAATCCAGAACACCACCCACCCACCAAAAAAAAAAAAAAAAGGAAGAAACAGAAAGAATACTACAAAAGAAAGAAACAAAAAAAATCTTTTAAGAACTTGTAGTGAAAAAGGCTTTTCTAATTACACACCGAAATCCAGAAACCATAAAAGATTTATGATTAATTATAGGTTTTAAAAAAATAACAAATAATTCTACATGGCAAAATAAGATAAGACTAAAGACAAATAACTAACTGAAAACAAATTTGCAATCCATATTTCAAACGACTAAAGAAGCCTTCTTAGTCATGGTATTAAAAAATCTCCAGAATAAATTATTAAAGTAGAAAAAGTTGCAAAGAAAGTGTACAGCATGCTACTATTTGTATTTTTAAATACAGGAAGGATATACATATGTTAGACATGTATTTGCTTTATGTGCATAAAATATTTCTCAAACATATCAAAAGCACTGATGAGGGATTTACTTTCTGGAAGTTTCCTTGCATGAACTTTGGTCCCAAATAATTTATTCTTAATGTAGTAGAGGTAAACCTGAAGGCACATTTGATATAAAGTTTTCTTCATTTTGGCTGAGTAATGGTTGTTTTGCTTACCACTTATCACAGAATGGTACTATTAAACTGCAGAAGGGGGGGGAATCCAAAATGAATTTGCTCAGATTGTTGAAAATGAGTCATAATAGTAACAATGTTTGTTTTTCCTTTTTACGTTTAAAGGGATCTGTAGATGCCAAGCAATCTGTATCAAAATTCCAACATTCTTTGGGGAAATAGAACACTCTCAAAATTCATATAGAATCTCAAGGAATCCCAACATGCCAAAACAATCTTGAAAAGCAATAAAGCTGGAGGACTCACATCTCATTTCAAAATGAATTTCAAAGCTTTAGTAATCAAAACAAGGTAGTACTGTTAAGACAGACTGAACAATGGAATTGAAGAGTCCAGAAACAAATCTCCATACACATATATGGAATTTTTTTTTTAAACAAAGGAACCAGAACCAGGAAATTAATTCTCTTTAATGAAGATGCTAATAAAACTATTCATATTCAAAAGAATCAAGTTGGAACTTTACCTTAAATCATATACAAGATTTAACTTGAGTCAAAACTTACATATAAAAACCAAAACCATAAAACTCTTAGAAGAATACATAAGGAGAAATACACTGAATTTGCCCAGTTATTACTAAGATACTCCAAAAACATATGCAGTAAAAAACAAACTGGACTTCATCCATTTTTTAATCAAAGAACTCAACACAACTCAAAAATGGTCAGAAAATCTGCATAGACATTTGTCAAAAGTGATACATAAATGAACACTAAGCCTATAAAAAGATTGATCATCATTAGTCCCTAGAGAAATGTAAATCAAAACCACAGTCAAGAAAGGGAAGGAATAAAGGAGAGGATCTGGAGAAATTCTGGAATACTTATGTGTTGTTGGGAACATGAAATAGTGTAGCATCTATGGAAAACAGTTTGGAACTTCTTCAAAATCTAAACAAGAGAATTACTATATGATCCATCAACTCCATTCACAAAGTATTGTTGGCCCTCAATATCCATGGGTTGGGCAACCAATGATTGAAGCAACCTTGGATCAAAAATGTTCAGGAAATAATTCTATCTATACTGAACATGCATATACTTTTTTCTTATTATTCACTAAACAATATTATATGACAACTATTTACACAATATTTACATTACATTAAGTATTTAAATAATCAAGAGATGATTTAAAGTATATGGGACATTTTATGTAGATTATATTCAAAACACTACGCTATTTTACATAAGGGACCTGAAAATCCAAAGATTGGGGTGGGGGGTGGTAACCAGGGATTAAATTTAGCACAGTCGGCCACTGAGCCACATCCCCAGCCCTTTTTGTATTTTATTTAGAGACAGAGTCTCACTGAGTTGCTTTGTGCCTCACTTTTGCCGAGGCTGGCTTTGAACTGGCAATCCTCCTGCTTTAGCCTCCCAAGCTGCCGGAATTACAGGCACGCACCACCATGCCCAGAGAGGATTTTTATATAATATAGGTCCTGGACCCAATCTTCTAAGGACACCAAGGGATGACAGCATACATCCAAAGAATTGAAATTGGGACTCAAGGGGTGGGGTTCATGGCTCAGAGGTAGAACGCTCGCTTACCATGTGTGAGGCACTAGGTTCGATCCTCAGCACCACATCAAAATAAAATATTGTGCTTGCCTATAACTAAAAAATAAATATGAAAAAAAATGGGACTCAAACAGGTATTTTTCATACCAATGTTCATTGCAGCATTATTCACAATAGTCAAGGGTGGAAGCAAACCAAGATTCCACCAACAGATGAATGATTTTTTTTTTTTAAATGTGGTGTACTCATATGACAGAACATCACTCCGATATAAAAAGGAATGAAAGGCTGGGGATATAGCTCAATTGGTAGAGTGCCTGCCTCGCATGCACAAGGACCTGAGTTTAAACCCCAGCACCACAAAAAAAAAAAAAAAAAAAA
>NW_026000079.1:2320575-2348179 GCF_001458135.2 Marmota marmota marmota | reverse complement strand
AAAAAAAGAATTAATGATAAAAAACCAAATCATCATTTTAAACAGTGAGTAATATTCTTTTAGCCAAAATATTAAGCCAACTCTTTCTCCCTGTTTTACTCATATATGAATACTATCTTAAATCTGTGGGAATATATATATAATATATAAAATAATGCATAAAGGGACTAAAACTTGTGGTCAACAAAATAAAGCACAAATGTGAGATCTTTATTAGACAAGGTGAACAGAATGAAGAAGAGTTAGAGGAGTAACTGGATATCTGATAGAAGGGGGATGACTTTTCTTTTTGTTTTTTTGAGATGGGGTCTCACTACGTTGCCCAAAATAGTGTCAAACTCATGAACTTAAGCAATCTTAAGTAGTTGGAACTTCACCCAGCTGACATTTTTAATATATTAACTTGCCTTATGAGGAACAACAGAAATATTTTACAAAATAATTCATTTAACAAAAGCTTTCAACATTTCTTAGTGAATCTGATACTTTCCAACCATCCTGGAAGGCAGGTAATAATATAACCAATTAATAATATCTTTGGGCTCAGTTTCTCCTCTGTTAATTTGTCCATGATGACACTGTTAGTAAGTAGGAAGGCAAGATTCAAATCTAGGTTTCCTGACTACAAATCCAATATTTTTCCCACTAACCTTAGGAGTAATAATCAGAGTATGCTCCATTTTAAATATCCGTCATAATTTTATAAGTAAATTTTACTACATTGTATACCATTACATCTTTGACATGACTCACAGACTATCTGGAAGAAACGTAAAAAGATTAAAATCAAATTTCCTGGAATAGGTATGTAAATCAATAGAAAAATCTGAATACTGTCAATGACCACATATTGCTGGGCATTACACTTACCCTTTTTGGAGGACAATGTTCACTCTTTTCATCTGTCATTTTCCCACTTTTAAGCGTTTTCCTTGGGTGCTTGATAGTTGTTTTTATGGCAGGTCGACATACATAATTCTCCAAGTTCTTTGGAGGTTTTTTAGTTCTCTTAGCCTGAAGGCCAATTTTCAATTTTAAATTTCCCTCTGAAAAGTTTGTCTCTTTCACTGAAAACTGCTGCTGTGCATCAGTCAAACCATCATCTTTCCCTGCTTCAATGTTTCTTTCCCGATTCCGCTTTCGAAGGTCCTCTTCTTCCTTTGTGTTACTCTCTAGCTCTACTTCTCTCTTGCTGACCAGTGTGCCAGTACTGATGGCAGAAGGACTCTTTCTTGAAAAACCTTCGGAATCAGAACCCAATCCTAACATAGCAGTATTTCTAGGGTCCATCACAAGCGTATGTTATTGCCAAGTAATCTTATGAAAATTTTACAGAACTTTGTTCCATAAAAAACAGGGATTTCCAAAACTTGCAACCAGCATCTCTTTCTCTGCAGAACAGATCATAACAAAAATTTATCAGAATAGAGGCAACTATTGATTAACATGAGAAATGGGCATATAGGGAAAAGGATAAGAAGTCAAAAAGCACCCAAAAAATCACAATTAAAACAGATCAAATTATAGTTTGAAATAGATTTAAGACCATTTAGTTAAAAATATGTTTTAAAATTTCAGAAATTTTATACTCTACAAATATCATGAATAAATATAAGTGGTATGGTACAAATCAAAATTGAAGAATCACTATTACAACTCAATCAAGAAATTTCTGCAACTGATGGTCAAGCAAACACAAAGATAAAAATAATTTAATTTTTTCAGAGCTCTTCAATTTGAAAAGAATATATTCCTTATATTTTAGTTAAATAAAATCAGTTTTACTGAAAGTAAAGGACATTTTACTGGTTTTAAGTGGGTTTCAGTGTTCTAACCATTTTTAAGAAACTGTCAGGCTTTTTATGTTAGGACTTTGAGGCAGGAATAATCTTGCTGTACAATTTAACTCTGAATTCACTCAATCCATTCAAAAATATTTCTGACCACCCATTATATGCCAGGCATTATACTACATCCTGGAAATATATTATGTACTCAACAAATCCACTCAGTTCCTAAATTTATGAGGCTTAAAATCTAGCAAAAAAGACAATAGAGAAATGACTGAGAACAATTGCTATAAAAACTTTTGAAAATCAGAAATTAATTTTTATAAGTTTTCCTAATAGCAAATAGTCAGTTGGCATGTGTCAATTCCCCAAATGCATAATATTTGGCGGAGGGCAGCTTATTGAGCTACACCCCCCAGTTTTCTGCATTTTTTGAGACAGTCTCACAAAGTTGCTGAGGGTTTTGCTAAATTGTGGAGGTGAGCCTCAAAACTGTGATCTTCCTACTTCAGCCTCCTGAATCACTGGGATTATAAGAGTGTGCCACTATACCTGGCTACATATATTTTAAAAAGAGCATTTTGATTTATTTTTTGATAGGTGGTATGCCTAATCTAAGAATCTATACTGTACAACCTTCCCCCATATATAAAGGTCCTCATGAAACCAGATTAGCATATAATCCAAAGGCCAACTGGTGAATATAAAATAAAACAAAATAATCTACTATTCTTGAGGACTGAAAGACTTGTATTATCTCAAGCATATGCCCAACTCAAGATCCGGGATTAGGAGTTGAGGCTATAGCTTAGTGGTAGAGCACTTGCCCAGAGTGTGTGAAGCACTGGGTTTGATCCTCAGCACCAGATAAAAATAAATTTAAAAAAAATACTGTGTCTATCTACAACTAAAAGGAAAAAGATTAAGGACTAGTATTTAGAAAAAGAATAATCTCATATCCCTTGGAAAATACCATTTATGAAATAAAATATTTTACAATTTTCACTGTGTGCCTTAATGATTTTCTTTTCAAAGGACAAAGACCATGATATAAAGCTGTTATACAGCTCCTACAAGAAGTATCAGAAAAATACCTAACCCAACAACTGGCATGTAGCAAGGATTTAACAACAGACACTCAATATTTTAGTACTGGTAGTAGTTGTAGCAATGGCAGCAGCAGCATTTTAAGCAGTTACTAAGCAAATGATGGTCAACTGACTATTCTCTTTAGTTTGTCCTATTCCGAAAGAATAATCTTCCAATGATTTCACTTTGGTAAGTCTATTACTTTACAATGGTATTCAAGGTTTTTAATAAACTGGCTATTCTCACTATTTAAACTTGTTTAATCTTATTTCCAACATACATCTCCTATGATTTAGTCAACTCAGTTTTCTTTACTGTCTCCAAGAAATCATATTTGCTTTTGCTTCTGTGTCATAATGCTTTCTCTCCCTTAAAAGTACAAAGTTCTATCTTTAATATGATGGATTTGGGATTCTACAATTCAAAATACTCTGAAAACCAAGGTTTTTATCATAATTCATTAGTGACAAAACCTGACCTGCACCTATTTTAGTCTTAATCATCATAATTTCTATGCAGGGGCTGGGGCTGGGGCTCAGCAGTTGAGTGCTTGCCTAGCATGAGTTGGGCCCTGGGTTCGATCCTCAGCACCACATATAAATAGATAGATAGATAGATAGATAGATAAATGCATTGTGTCCAACTACAACTAAAAAATGAATTTTTAAAAAATAATTTATATATATATTTACATGTTACAATGCAGAAGTATTAAGGTGTTTGATTACAGACTGCTTTTCCAAACCCTCTGGTGCCACATCACCCAATCTATGTAACCTTTTTAAAAGCTGGGAAACAGACAAATCTTTGGCATCAAAGATTCTGAAGGATGGGCTATGGACCTATGTTCTCAGACCTACATTTAAGCTTGTAATGACTGATGCATCCCTGAATACTTATTATTCACATAGGATCACAATGGGGGCAACTGAGTTTTTCTTACTCCACATGTCAGCATCTGGGGATACAAACAAGTATTTGAATGGATGAAGGAAGGAAGGAAGGAAGGAAGGAAGGAAGGAAGGAAGGAAGGTCTCTATAATTTCAAACACAATATTTGGCCTATAGCAAATGTTTCTCCTTTTCTATTTTACATAAATATCCCGTGTTACAATGAGAAATTCATAAATAATTTTTTTCTTAACATATATATTTCATATAGATGGTTTTCTAAAATATATTAATTTTATCAGTGACATTTCTCAGCACGTTTTATACCTCTTCTGTCCCTGTAACATCAAGGGTTGTCTAAGAAAAGCAAATATGCTGACTGATCTCACTTTATATTCCTGACCAATAACTTTAAGTGAGCCCTTATTGCAAACAACTTATTTCTCTAATCCATGCACTCCAGCACCCTTCTAGATAACTACTTCATCCCATCTTCACTCCCTTCATCAGCTGCCTACTGTCTGACAATGGCAGTAGAAAGGATCAGAAGAAAATTGCCAAAACAACCTATTGTTTATCTCCCCACCTATCTCCATCTATTTCTACAGACTGCCTTCCTTCTTAAATAATACATAAATTGTTTCTACTTCCAATTCCTTGAGGACTAAATCCTATCAGTTTTGTTCATGCAACTACATCCCCCTTTCCCATCATATCATCTTACCTTTCCTCTGGATAATGCCAATCATCATGAAAATACACTAAAGTATCTCCTCATCCAAGAAAACTTCTTTACTCCACATGTTCCTCCAGTCTCCCAATTCCCTATTCATCCTTACAATAAAACTTCTTGAAAGAGTTCTCTATAGTCCCTATCCTTAAATCCTCATATTTTCTTCTCATGAATATACAATCACACTTTCACAGTCACCACTGCACATAAACTTGTCAAGGTCACCTTCATGTTGCTAAGTACAATATCAATTCTCAGTCCTCTCTATTGGGGACCACCCTGAACAGGAGGATGCATACACCTTTAAGTCTTGAGCAAGGAGGTACTAGACTGGCATTGCACCCATTGCAATGAATGTAGATTTACCTCTGCTCAGATAGAAAGGTGGAGCTCTGGGAATTGGCATTACCCAATGCGAGTGGGCTGACTCCTTGTTCCTTTGTAATCCTACCCCTTGCCTGTTTTTGGATACAATGTTCCATCGAATAGCTCCCTCCAATAAAAGCCAAGTTTCAGGGCGTGCTCCCCCTCTCTTGCCAGCCTCCCATGCTTTTCTCTTGCCCCTCCTTGTGAGAACTTGTGGCTGGAGGTGGAGATGCCATCCTAACGCCTGTGAAAAAGGTTTCTTTTGTGTGTACCTCAAATTTGTTTTTATTTCACAAAGAATTTGTGTCACTTCAAATTCACCTGAGTGACCCCGGTTCAGCAGTCCGGGCTACACCTCTCATCTCACCAGACCACTCAACAAAATTAGAGCAGAACAGTCCCTGTCTTCACAAGACTTCCAGAATACCTGTCTTCGTTCTTCTCCTTCACTGACTAGTCAATCTCTCCTTTGCTGGTTTTCTTCTTCATGACAGGTAAATATGAGAGTCCTAGGACTCTTCCTTATTCCATCTACACTTCCTTCATAAATGACCTGATCCAGTCATTGATGATTCATAAGTATCCATCTCCAGAAAAAGACAAGTAGAGACCTCTTCCTGGAACTTCAGACTCTTATACTAAATGCATACTTGACACACTGGCTGGATGTGTAATAAATAGGCACTTCAGGGTTGACATGTTTAAAATCAATTCATCTTTGCTCATCACCAGAAATCTATTATTCCCATGTGTTTCCTGACAACCCCAACCAGAAATATGAGGTCAAAAATTTCTAATCAGATTTTGATTCCTTTCTGTCCCTTGTAATCCACATGCCCATTTGTTCAGCAAACTCTATCAGATTTACCTTCAAAATATATGTAGAATCGCTACTTCTCACTATTTTGACAGACATCAGATACATGTGATCATAATATCTGACCTGGAATACAATAGCCTTCTAACTTGTTCCTGGCTTCAATTCTCATATCTCTTACAGTCTTCTCAAGCCAGCAGCAAAATGATCCTATTAAAGCCTGAGTTAACTGTGTCACTCCTTTAATCAAAACCATAATGGCTTCCTATCTCACTCAAGAGTAGAAGCCAGATTTCTTATAATGCTGTATAGAGAGTATTTAATCTACCCTACAATCCCCTCTACCTCACTTACACGTCTTACCAGTCTCCCTACTTAGTTCCCAGTAGAGGGCACAAAGATCTTCCTTTAGTGTCCCAAATACAACAAAAAATAAGTCGTATAACTCAGGGCCTTTTCATTTACTACTGCCTAACTAGACACCCTTACCTCAGATAATTGTATGGTCTTTTTCACTTGATGTCTTTGCCTAAATGTAAACTTATAGAAAAGGCATTCCCTGACAACCCTATATAACAGAAAGATCCCCATTCTCATCACGCTCTTCTCACACTCTTTATGCTGTTTTTATATACTCTAATATTCCTCTCATTATCAGGTACACAATACATTTATTTGTTTATTGTCTGTACCTTATTCCACTAGGAAATGGACTTTTGTTAGTTCAGTTCATTGTTGTATCCTAACACCTACAACAGTAACCTATCACAATAAGTAGGTTTCAAAAATATTTGCTAAATTAATTTCATGCCGTATGAGAGTTTTGACGTTATTGGCTCCAATTTGTCCTTTTTCTATTTTCTTTTCCCTTTCTTGTTTCCTAATTTCTAATGACCAACCTGGGTTTCATATTTTTAAAGGCAAACTGATGTACCTGCCATGTATCTTTTTGGTTAGTTGTTAAAACAAATTCTTTGTGAAATAAAAACAAACAACATTTTACACAAAAACAAGCATTTTTATATTCATTACGCTCAAATACATACTTTCTTAAATTTCCCTATAATTTTTTGTTTGTATGTCATGAAAGAATTCCAGGAGCCTTACTATTTATAAATGGAAATTAGAATTTCAGCATTTTGCCCAAAGAAAGGAAATCATTCTTGACCCTTACTGACTCACTGTCAAAACATTAAACAGAAGGGTCCAGCAAAGCGCAGTGGCGCACACTTAGAATCCCAGCAGCTCAGGAGGCTGAGACATAAGGATCAAAGAGTTCAAAGCCATCCTCAGCAAAAGCTAAGTGTTAACTAACTCAGTGAGACCATGTCTCTAAATAAAATACAAAATAGGGCTGGGGATGTGGCTCAGTGGTCCAGTGTGCATGAGTTCAACCACCCGTTCTCATTCCTTACCAACAAAAAAGAGAAGGGTTTAGAGAAGCAGGATTCTGCAGAAAATAAATCCAAGTGACATATATAAAACAGCAGGATATCAATATACAGAAGAGAGATTAATTTAAAAACATTGATAATCCCTCTAGAAATGTATATAAAAATAGAAATTCCATGTTTCCTAAGCTGATCAAGGAGGAAAACAGAAACTATGCCTATGGGCTTATTTTGTGAATCCATTTCAGCAATGGGCAGTGAAACTAGGAAATAACAACTGTCAAACTCCACATACCAAATTTAAGTGTTTCCAATAAAGATATACCCAAATTCTGAACATACTTTAAAACAAAGAGTACTTTTTAACTACTGAATGTAAACTTTAAAACTCAGTGAGTCCCAATAGCAGCTGTCAGATTGCAGTTTTTTGGGTTTTTTTTTAAACTTTCAAAGCAATTATTTGTGAATGACATTCTTGTAGCTTTTGGAAAGATATTTACCTATACAACTAGGTATTCCATCCAGGGTCAAGAGTGTCATGTTGTTACACAACTTATTATGGTTCCTAATATATTTAATTTAAAATATAGTTCCAAGGGCTGGGGTTGTGGCTCAGTGGTAGAGCACTTGCTTAGCATGTGTGAGGCCCTGGGTTTGATCCTCAGCACCACATAAAAATAAATAAAATAAAGGTATTGTGTCCAACTACAACTAAAAAATAATTTTAAAAAAAATGTAGTTCTAAGGAGAAATACAGAACTCAGACCATTAGAATTTCTTTGCTCAAAGAGGTAAGTTCAAACTTTATTTCATAAGCAACTTTGAGATTTATGTTTTCAAATCTCTGGAATAATCCAGAATGGTCTAGAGTCCAAAATCAAGGAAAACATCTTTATAGCACAAAGTTCTTTTCCATATATAATTATAGCAGTGTACAAACTCTAGGAAATTCTAATCATATTAATAGGACATATATATTATATAAACACAATGGATGATAATCTAATCATATAGTAGACACTCAAAATTTTTAAAAAATCAAAATTCATAGTGATTCACAGTATACTCCCTATACATTCTGCAATAATCCACTAAACCTGGGAAAGCAATCAAATACAGGACTTACAAATACAGGACTTCCGTTGTGGATAGAGCTCTACAGGAGACCATGTGCTTATTAGCCTGCTTGAGGCGCTGAGTTCAATCCAAAGCATCCAAAGTATTTGTGTTTGTGTGTGTGTGTGTGTGTGTATACTTTTGAATAGGAATTGATCAAAATTGTTTATCACATCCATACCCTATTCCCTCTAGATAGTGATGACCTCTAACCACACTAATACTTGCCATACTAATCCCACATCCAAATAATAAACCATAGATCTGATAAAAATTATGTAATATACTGTTGTTAATATAAGTGTTCTGAGGCTGATGTGACTTGCTCAGCATACACAAGACCTTGGATTTGATTCCCAGCAAGACCAAAAAAACAAATAAAATTTAAAAAAAAGATATTCTGGGGCTGGGATTATGGCTCAGTGGTAGAGCACTTGCCTAGCATGTGTGAGGCACTGGTTCGATTATCATCACCACAAATAAATAAACATCCATCAAAAAGTAATAAAAAAATTTAAAAAGATGTTCTGGTCTAAATACAGAACCTCTATTATAATTTGAAAGAGTACAGGAACACTTTGACTACACACTATTTAGCAAGACAATATAAAATCAACTCAGTTTTTAACAAGTACTACTAATGAATCCTTGGAGATTAACATTAGTAGCTTAAAAAGTAATAAAAAAATTCCTAATATTTTCTCAGTTTTTAATATGTGCAAAGCTTAAGCCTATTGTTTTATGTATCTCATTTACACCTCACAATAACCATGAGGTAGTTACTAGTAACTTTTTTTTTCAGTTGTAGTTGGACACAATACCTTTAATTTATTTATTTTTATGTGGTGCTGAGGATCAAACTCAGTGCCTCACGCATGCTAGGCAAGCGCTCTACCACAGAACCACAGCCTCAGCCCGTAACTCTCTTTTTACAGATAGAAAAAAAGGCTTGATGGTCAATAAAAGGTGATCCAGGTCAGCCTCGATCCTCTTAACTACTACATTATGTTACCACCAAGAAAAAATTTTTAGTTCTAATGTTATTATTCTTCGATTATATCTGGCATACCTGCTACCTCACACTCTAAACTAGAATTCCTACTACCTCTTTAACCAATCCATCATTTCCTTTATGGATTTATCATTCTTAATCTATTCCTTCTTTAATTCAACAAATATTTCCTGAAAGCCTCAAAATCCATTTTGAGAAATGTGGCGTGCTCTTGGATACAGCAAATGTACAAAATACAAATATGGTCCCTTTGAACTTTAAGTTTTAGAGATAATTGTATAAATATATAATTATAAACAAAATGTACCACTATAAATATCAGCCCTAAAACAGTAGGAATTTTTGTTTGTTTTCTGTACTGCCATCATCAAGAGAACCTGGAGGGACAGGGAACAGATCTTAGAAAAACATTTAACATTTAAGCTGAGACTCGCAGTCTCAGTACAAAACGGCCAGGCAAACTGTCAAGTGAAAATGATACAGAAAAAGAGAATAATATGTCTAAAAAGTCCCTAAGATTAAAGATTAACAGAAGATTAATTGAAGAAGTAAGAACACCAAATGGAAATAAAAGACAAATGAGAATAGCTCGCAAAGGGCCTTGTTGAGATATATTAAGGACCTGAAATTCGAAAGGCTCTCAGCAGCAGAATAGCAAGATACAATTTATATTTTGAGAAAATGTCTCTGGTTTCTGTAGAAAAAATGATAGAAAGCAACAGTTTTTTCTGAAACACAACACTCTTACAACGTTAAGATTAATACACTAAACTAGAAATGGTAAAACTGGAAATAGAGAAAAAAGATGTATTTAAGAGACTGAGATATAACTAACATAATTTGTCATTAAGATGTCTCAAAATAAAAAATAAAAAGGACTGGGGATGTGGGGCTGGGGTTGTGGCTTAGTGGTAGAGTACCTGCCTCACACATGTGAGGCACTGGTTCAATCCTTAGCACCACATAAAAAATAAAGTTACTGTGTTCATCTACAACTAAAAAATATTTAAAAAGGACTGAAGATGGGATTCAATGGTAAAATGCCTCTGGGTTCAATCTCCAGTACCAAAAACAAATTTGCATATATATGTACATGTGCATATACACATATGCATATACACATGTGTGTATAAATGAAAAAGTTAATGGAGGTTTTTTTTAGCTTGGTAAAGGTAAATTATTAATTTATTTAAAATTCCTACATATACTTCAAAGCATTAAGTAGTATACAATAAAAATACAGTGTTATCTGTTAATTAAAATTTTCTTTAAATACTAGGAATTATTTTTTCATTTAAAATTGCCACATTGTAGCATATTTTTAAATTAAAACAAGTAAAATCTAATTTTTCTCATCTGTGAGAAATTTTTGTTTCACTTTGTGGTCTTTAATTATCATAGATAATGGTTGTAATCATTATTTATTAACATTAAGAAGCAAGTATAAATGAACTACATTTTTTAAAAAAAATATATACCATATTATGTATTAAAATTCATCCTGGGTTTCATGCTCTTTAAATTTCTTATAGATGTACTGGATGTGGTGGTACATGCCTATAATCTCAGATGCTCAGGAGGCTGAAGAAGGAGGATTACAAGTACAAGGCCAGCCTTGGCAATTTAGCAACACCCTGTCTCAAAAATAAAAAGTTTTAAAAAGGGCTGGGGATGTGGCTCATGGTAGTGTGTCCCTGGGTTTCATTCTAGTAAATAGGGGGAAAAAAATTGTGACCATCCTATTTCTTGGAATGTATCAAAGGGTAGGGAGATTTCAGTCAGGGAGAAGAAAGTGCAAAAGCTCTGAGGAAGTTATTTTTGTCCTGTTTAAGAAACAAAAGGGAAACAGATGCATCCCCTTTCTGAAACTGAGTGAGTAGGAGATGAAGACAGGTAGATGAAGAGAAATAAAAGACATGCAGGACAGATTACAAAGGGCTTTGCAAATTTGTAAGAACTCTGGTTTTTTTACTCTGAGGTAGAAAAACAACTAAAAGGTTTTGACCAGTGAAATGATCTGAGGCCTTAAAAAAATCACCCTGGCCGGGCACAGTAGTGCACATTGGTAATTCCAGCAACTCAGGAGGCTGAGGTAAGAGAATCACAAGTTTGAGACCAGCCTGAGCAATTTAGCAAGATCTTGTCCTGTCTCCAAATAAAAACTAAAAAGCACTGGGAATGTGGCTCATTGGTAAAGCTCCACTGGGTTCAATCCCCAGTACCAAAAAAAAAAAAAAAAAAAAAAATCACCCTGCCACTGAGCTGAGAAACAAATTTTTGCTCTAATAATTTGTAATCATCCTTTACTCTTCTTTCTCTCAAACTCTACACAATGTAGTAAGCGAAAGCTGTCAGCTTTACCTTCAAAACATATGCAATCATCATTTCTGACTGCTTCAACAGCTACTACATATGAATGATTTTGCTGTCAAAGAAGAAATAGTATTTTTAATGCTTCTACATACTCAAGAAACTTAGAGCACAGTATTTGGGCATCATGAAGTGTTTTTCAAATTCTACTATTATTTATTTACCTTAGGCCTACTAGATGCCATCACGTAGTGTTACATATCACTCATTTAATTCTGACAATAACCCTGTGAGATTTAAATAACCACATTTTAAAGATGAGCAAACAAGCTTGGAAAAATGACTTAGCACCAAGATTGTAAAGCTAGTAAATGGAAGAAGTTGGAGCTGGGGGGTGTAGCTCAGAGATAGAACATCTGCTTACCATGGGTTCAACCCCCTGTACAAAAACTAAAATGAACTGAATGCAAGGCTCCTACTGGATATTTATATGCAAAAAGAAAAAAAAGTAACTCAGACAATTACCTCATATCATACGCAAAAATGAACTCAAATAACAGACACAAATCCAAGAGTAAAAACGGTAAAACTCCAAGAAGAAAATATAGGAGAAAAATCTTAATGCTGTTGAAATAAGCAAAGATTTCTTAAATGATACCAAAAGCATGATTTATAAAAGAAAAATCGGATAAATTGTACTTTATCAAAATTATAAACTTTTGTCCTTCAGAAGGTACTGAGGCTAAGAAGACAAAATGATACATTTGAGGTAACAGATTCTTGCCCAGAATACAGCAGACTTCTAATTTTTAAATGCCCTGATTTAATCATTATACAATGCATACAACCTATATACTGAAACATAACACTATATGCCATAAATATGTACAATTATTTTGTCAATTAAGAATAAAAATAGGGCTGGGGATGTGGCTCAGTGGTAGAGCGCTCGCCTAGCATGCGTGAGGCACACTGGGTTCTATCCTCAGCACCACATAAAAATAAAATAAGGATTTTGTGTCCACCTATAACTAAAAAATTTTAAAAAACTTAAAAAAAAAGAATAAAAATAAAACTGAAAAGATGAAGACAAGCCACAGACAACTAGAGACTTCCATGATAATATACTTTCCTAAAGTCTTTCTGGCAGTCACTCCTAAGCCTTATTTGCTGGCCTGATTTGGTCTACTAGCCCTTCAAATGCTGAATTTCCTTGGGTTTGGTTTTTCCTACTCTAAATTCTATCCCTGGGTAACATATTGTACTTGCATATAATAAACTATACTAGATTGTAAGACTTCTAAGATGCTGATAGTACATTTGGAGCTTGTTCAATATCTTGACAAGTTCTACTCCTCCTCCAGTCTTTCCAATTTCAGTGTCACCAGTTGCTCAAGTCAAAAAACTAGCATCATTCTGATAGTCTAGGTCCATTTTTCCCAACCTTCAACCTAATATCAAAACTTGTGAATACCACACAGATAATATACAATTACACCAAGTTCTCTCCACTTCCATTATCTAACTTGTCCAAAAACCCAACAACTCTTGCCCAGAATACAGCAGACTTCTAATTTCTTTCTATATCCACCTTATTTTCCTCTAGACCAATCTGCAGCCAGAAAGTTATTTTTAAAAATAATCAATCTAATTTTCAAACTTAATACCTTTGGATGTTTACTGCTCTTCAGAAATAATGGTCCCTAAATCCAGTCATAACTTATAACCTACGTTCTGCAGTATGGTACAGTGGCGTTAAGGACACATACTCTATAGTTAGAATACATAGGCTCAGATCTCAGTTCTTGGACAACATGCTCTTTTGTGTAAACAGAAATTGTTAACAGTTTAATGAACTAATACATGAAAAGTACTTAGAACAGTACTTCACACATCACTGGTGCTTACTTTTTGTTCTTGTTAACTGCCCCTACTTATATCTAGCTTCATCATTTCCTATTCTGCTATGAGCAGAGCAAGGGTAAACAGTAACCAAAAAAAAAAAAAAAAAACTAAACACTGTTACATGTGTGATATATGTGTTTTAAGTACCTTTCAGTTTCTAAATATGTCTTCCCTCCATTAGAACATAGTTCCATCTGGAACTCTCCTCCACCCAATTCCTGAATGACTCTATTCATTCTACCCATTTCAACTTAAAGGCCATTTCCTCAGGGAGACATTTCCTAACCTCCTAAACTAGGATAGTTCTCCCTGTCAAGTACTCATACCCATACTGTAAATCTCTTAACATTCACTGTAATAGTAAGTTATTATTTTCTACTAGACCATTCATTCCATAAGAATAAGAATACTGTTTGAGACACCCTATACTGCTATGCCCTTAGCAAAATACCTAGAATATAAAAGCCATTCAATAAATATCTGATAACTAAATAAACAAATACTAATATATTTTTAATCATGTAAACAGTAAAAACTAAGAATAGGCAAGATGAAAATAAAAACATATAGGACAGATACTTTTATTCAAATATTATTCAAATATCTCATAAACTTTTTTGGCCATAAAGGAACTGAACTCAGAGTCTTGCACATGCCAGATAAGCACTCTCCCACTAAGCTACATCTCCAGACCTCTTCTTTTTTAGTTGTAGGTGGACACAATACCTTTATTTGATTTTTATGTGGTGCTGAGGATCAAACCCACTGCCTCATGCATGCTAGATGAGCACTATACCACTGAGCCACAATCCAGCCCAAACTTCTTTTTTTTTTAAATATATTTTTAGTTTTTAGTTTTAGGTAGACACAATAACTTTATTTATATGGAGCTGAAGATCGAACCCAGTGCCTCACGGATGCTGGGCACAGCACAACACCAGCCCCAGACCTCTTCTTTTTGAGACAGAGTTTTGATAAGTTGTCAAGGTTGATCTCAAAACTTGTCATCCCTTCCTGCCTCAGCTTCCTGAGTAGCTGGGATTATAGGTGTGCAGCACCACATAAGGATCTCATACTGTTTTTACTATGTAAAAAATAAGTACTATATATTCCAACCATGTAATTAGTTCTCCAAAAATAAAAAGGTAAGCAGTGTCTTAACTAGTTTAAGATGTTTTATATTAGGGATGGGAGTATAGCAGAGCTCTTGCTTAGCATGAGGAGGCCCTGGGTTTAACTCCCAGCACCATGCACCCCTCCCCCAAAAATGCTTTGTATTAAACTAACTGAAGTATTAATATTATATAAGTCACTGAAATCACACACACACACACACACACACACACACACACAAAAGTAGAGTGCCTTTGTGAAGATATCAACAAAATTTGAACTAAGTTAGGATTAGGGATGAACTCTGAAAACATGCTAAAATGAAAGAAGTCAGTTCCAAAAGACAACACAGTGTATAATTCATTTATATGAAATGTTCAAAAAAGGCAAATCTATAGAAAAAGAAAAAAAAGACTAGTAGTTACTTACAGCTACGGTTGAGATGGGGAATGACTGTTATCCAGTTATGGTGATGAAATGTTCTAAAATTTTGTAGTGGTGATGACTACATAACTATGAATATATTTTTAAAAACCCACTGAATTGTAAAGTTGTATAGCATATGAATTATATTTCAAAACCATTCAAAAAATTTCTGGCAGACCAAAATAAAGCATCTTGTAAAAGGAATGTCTTTTATTTGCATAAAAGCAAATATAGAGTAGCAGCAGCCCTGTGAAAACCATTTTCAATTAATAGATTTTAATATGGCTAGTTTATTTGATGTATGTTACAACACATCAAATACAATTGGCTATCCATTAAATAAAGTAAAGTTAGGCCCATTCTTTTATGTCATAAACAAAAATAACTCTCTCATGGATTTAAAACTACACGCAAAAGTATTTGAGGAATATTTGTTAACATTTCTATAGCCTATAGTAGAGACACCCTTTGTAAACAAATCAGGAAACTAAAATAAGTCTACAAAAGAAAATCTTGACAAATTTCACTACAGAAAAGCATTGTATTTCTGTATGGCAAGATATTTTAAACAAAAATCAAAGATAAGGCTGGGGATGTAGCTCAGTGGCAGAGCACTTGCCTAGCATGCACAAGGCCCTGGTTCCATCCCCAGCACACCCCCCCGCCAAAAAAAAAAAAAAAATGACAGAGAAGAAGAAAACACAGTATATATGAAAAAGGACTAACTCTAAGATACAAAGTTATTTTTATAAAATAATAAATAAGAAAATACTTACATGAGATATATACAGGCAATTTCAAAAGAGAAATAATGAGGAGAAATGTAAAAAGATTTACCACCTCATTAACAGTGAAGGAGACAATGTAAAGTGTCAGGGGTAAAGTGCTTGCCTAGCATTCAGGGGGGTTTAATCCCCAGTACCAAAATAAATAAATAAAACAAAATTTTTTCATGAGTTCAGCTCAAATTTCAGACTAATAGCATTTAACACTGGTAAGGTATGCGTAAACAGGCATTAATAGCCACCATTATTCTGGAAAGTAATAGTTAATCTATTATATTTTTAAATTTTATATACACTGACTGTAAAGTAATTTGACTTTTGAGACTATCTCAGAGAAAAAAAATATATATATATACATACACATACATACATATACAAAAATACATACAAATACCTTTGTCTGCTCTTTCTCTTTTCTTTTTGTGATGCTAGGGATCAAATCTGGGGCCTTGAGCATGCTAGGCAAGTTTTCTACCACTGAACTATACCTATATCCCCTATGTCTGCTATTTTCAACTTAAAAAAAAAAAAAAAAGCATGGTCTCATATTTATGGAATAGGAAAAACCCAAATGGATTGCACTCACACAGGAAAAAAAGTATGGATGATTATATAAATATTGGTTACTTGACGGAGAAACCTTTGAAAGATAAATGTATATAAATTTTCATATTACAAAATTTATTAGTTTTATAATTAAAAATCCATTAAAACTATCATACATGTACCTTTCAAAATTTTGTTTTGCTTATATTTATATGAAATTGGGAAAAATAATCCAAATACTTCTGGACACACTTACATATTTTTTATTAGTTGTTGATGGACCTTTATTTATTTATTTACATGCAGTGCTGAGAATCGAACCCAGTGCCTCACACATGCTAGGCAAGCACTTTACCACTGAGCCACAAGACCAGCCCTAGACAAACTTTTAAAAACCATTCTATTTAGGAAAAAAAAAAATGGCAATGTCAGACACAGTGGCATCTATTATCCCAGCATATCAGGAGGCTAAGGCAGGAGGATCACAAGTTCGAGCCGCCTTATCAACTTATCTAGACCTTGTCTCAAATAAAAAATAAAAAGAGCTGTATCTGTAGCTGTGTACAGTACCTTTGTTTTCCATCCCCTTCATCACAAAAAAAGAGAAGAAAAAAAAAAGACAAGGTGAATTAAAAAAAAAAAAAAAAGACATCATTAAAAGGCTCCATCATCAAGAATGAAAAGGCAAGCCACACACTGGATGATGACATATACAATGCATACACCTGAAGAAGGAACTGCTTTCAGAATATATATTAAGAGCAGGTACTCCCCAAAAGGATGTCTGAAGTTCAAAAATGATGCTCCAAGCCGGGTGCGGTGGCGCATGCCTGTAATCTCAGCAGCTTGGGAGGCTCAGACAGGAGAATCTTGGGTTCAAAGCCAGCCCCAGCAAAAAGCAAGGCACTAAGCAACTCAGTGAGTCCCTGTCTCTAAATAAAAAATACAAAATAGGACTGGGGGTGTGGCTCAGTAGTTGAGTGCTGAGTTCAATCCCCAGAATAAAAAAAAAAAAAAAAGATGCTCCAAATCACCAGTCCTCAGGGAAATGTAAATCGACACTACAGTGATCACCCACAAGAATGTCTATTATGAAAAAAAATTACACCATCAAATGTTGTTAAGTAATGTAAAAGAATACCTATACATTCCTGGTTATAAAGTCATACAATCAATTTGAAAACTGGCAGTATCTATTAAAGATAAAAACAGACAACTCCTACTGGGTATCCTCTTGCCCTTGTTTCTCCTACTCACTTGAATAAATCCAACTCTTTTTTGATATAAATAAATAAGCTTACCCCGTGGACCAGCAATCTCATAGGTACATGTTCGAGAGAAATTAGTGCATAATGTTCATCAAAAGAGGGGAAATGACCAGCTGAGACTTCACAGCATCATCCTGAATTTTGTCTCTGAAGATGGGTAAGTGTGTTCCCTTTGCAGACAGATATCTAGGAGCAATATGCAAGTTGTGCATATATAAATGAATCCTGTCTGGAATACAGAGACATAAGGCCAAAGAGTAGGCAGGATCTCATAGAGCTTTGCTAAGGAGTCTGATCCCTATAATGGGATCTAGGTTTGGATTTAGAAAAAGCATTTACAGAAATATATGGAGTATAAGCTAAGGAGGACAGGCAACTATAGGCAGGAAGCCAGTAAGAGTAGGATTCAGATGAATGATGATCACTTTGCTGCCACTTTACCAATTCTGGAGAATAATTACTTCCCTTATACTCTCAACTACCTGCCATTCTATGGGGGACGGAATTGAGTTGTTGCTTTAACTGATAATTCTCCAAAAATTACTGATTTACCATAATGGCAAACGGAAAAGTCAGATAACAATCCAGAAAAGATGTTTAAACCTCCTCTAACTACTAACCTTCCTTACATGAATTCATTCCTTTTTTAAGAGCAGTTATCTGTTGAAGAACAGATGCAACTGTCTTTCCATAACTTGCATGAAGTAGTTGTGAAACAAAGAATGTTGGCCTATAACCAAATATGCCAGTGAATCTCCTTAAATTATATGCCAAAAAAAAAAAAAAAAAAAATTGTGCAAGTGTTTACTTTCTGGGAAAGGGTACAAAGGTTTTATCATATTCCTAATGAGATCCATGACTACCCATCACTACATCAAAAGTAGAGTTAATATCTTTTGTCTTTAAGGCCAGCTTCTAAAGTGGCCTTAAAATGGAACACTCAGAACAAAAACAAGGAAATGGCCTTTTAAAATCACCTAGTTATAAGTCTCAATGAAGAGTTTCTGAACTTTCATGGAGCAGATTCATCTAGAAATATTTCTGGAGATTATCTGAACCTTAAATACTGTCTTAGCCAACTCCGTTTTTTTAAAATAAATATTTGTTTTTGTAGTTGGATGCAATACCTTTATTTTATTTATTTACTTTTATGTGGTGCTGAGGCACTGAGGATCAAACCCAGGGCCTCGCAAGTGCTAGGCGAGCGCTGTACCGCTAAACCCCAACCCCAACCCTTAACCAAATCTCAGTTCTACTTAAGCCAACTGCCTCCAAACTATTCAGAAATTTTTTGGTAGTGTTATTTAAGGATACCTGGGAAAGGGTACAAAAGTTTCTCTTCATTTACTTGGAAGAGAACTAGTTCTCTAAAGTACCCAACTGATAGTTTTAACTCTGACTTGAGAAAAAGAAATCATATGTGATACAGATCCTAATTCCCTGAGTTCTATAAAATAACAAGAAGTGAGATAAACACTGGAAAATACATTGTTACCAGAAATGTTTCCCCTCAATGTTCTAGATTAATTTCTTTTCCTGAACTGACAGGGTTCAAAATCGCCAGACTCTCACACATAGTGCCAATTCATCAGATGGCCCCTTTTTTTTCCTAAAAGTGGAGGTGAAATGGCAAATATGAGGTAGTGTACTAAACAAGAGATCCTCTGTTAAGAAGATCTCTGATAGGCTTTGTTTGTTTTTGCAGTACTGGGGATTGAACCCAAGGATGTGCTACAAATGAGCCACATATCCAGTCCTTATTTTAATTTGAGACAGTCTTTCTTGCTAAATTGCCCAGGCTAGCCTTGAACTTGTGATCCTCCAGGACCAGCCTTCAGAATAAATGGGATTATAAATACAAGCACTGTGCCCAGCTTCTAATGGGTTTTTAAATTATCAACAACAAATGATCTATCTGCTGTGACCACGTTTAATTGTTATTTCTATTCCTTTTAATTTCTAATACCTTAAATACATTTAAACAGATACTTATTCACAATGAGAAAATGTGTCCTGAAATATGTAGTCAACCTATAAACTATACTAAGCCCCTAACATTTATAAGTATTTGATCTTATAAAGGTATCCTAGATATTATATGTGTTAACACATAGGTCCATATATGAAAACTGAATTCTTTAAATCTAAATGATGGGCTAAGAAATTAGGAGGCAGCTTGATCTATACATTTTCTTTTTTTTTTTTTTTTTTTTTTAAATATTTATTTGTTTTTTTTAGTTTTCCGCGAACACATCTTTGTATGTGGTGCTGAGAATCGAACCCGGGCCGCACGCATGCCAGGCAAGCGCGCTACCGATTGAGCCACATCCCCAGCCCAATCTATACATTTTCAAAACCAAAAATAGTTCTTGTGTTCATGGGTAAAGAGTTTCATATGCTTTGATATCTCATTCACTATTTTATAAACTTGTATTTATCTCTTTTATGTCATGGCGACCTCCACAATGGATTTACAGGAAGATATGAACCAACCACTCTCACCACTTTCTCAGAGTAATCAAGCAGAGATTATTCACTCAGGTTCTTTCTTTCTTTTTGGTACAAGGGTACCAAAAAAGGGTACATGACCACTGAGCCACATCCCCAGTCCTTTTTTTTGTATTTTATTGAAGGACACGATCTCACTGAGTTGCTTAGTGCCTTGCTTTTTGCTGAGGCTGGCTTTGAACTTTATCCTCCTGCCTCAGCCTCCAGAGCTGCTGGGATTACAGGTGTGCACCACTGTACCTGGCCACTCAGGTTCTTGATTTCACATTAAAAGAAAAAAAAAAAAAAGTGTTTTGATTGCTGAGTCACAAAGCTATTTGACATATATTTTACTTCTGTCTCCATTTTATTTTTGTCTCTATATCTACATCTTGACTATTTATTAAGTTTTCTTAGCCAGGAAGGTATTACTCCTAAAATTACCAAGATTCTCTTCTAGTCTTAGTAGGCTTGGTAAGATTCTTCAAGTGTTAAGAACACCCCACAACTCAGTTTTAAGAACTTCATCTCTTGAACCCAATCTATACTCACTCTCCAGGTAATCATCAAGTCTCATGGCTCTAAATAGCGTTACTACACTAAACACCCAAATTTATATTTGCCCTGACTTAAAGACCTGTACATCCAATTACTACCCAGTATCTCAACTGCCTACTCAGTAGCTCATTCCTAAATGCTTAATAGAAATCTTGGAATATTCAACCAAATTTTTAATTTCGGCACTCCCCACAACTTGCTTCTACCAGTATCTCTAAATGGTATCCAACTGCTCAGGCCCTGAGTAAGGCCTGTCTTACTCAAACCCCACATCCATCAACAAATTATCATCTCTACTACTTTCAAAACATTTCCCAAATCCATCTCACTAAACAACATTCTAGGTTCACTTTTGCCTCAACAATTCATCTTTTGCCTCAACAATCACAAAAGCCTCCAAACTAGACACCCTGGTTGCGACACTCTCGTTTCTAAAAGTTTATATAGTAGATCAAGTCACTTACTTTCCTGCTCAAAATCTCCCAAGAGCATCCTATTAGCCAGGCAAAGTAGCATATGCCTTAAGTTCCAACTACTCAAGAGGATCACTTGAGTAGTTGAGTTCATGAGTTTGAGACCAATCTGGCAACAAATGTAGGGAAACTCGTCTCCAAAAACAAATGAACAAAACAAACTAGAATAAAAAAACTAAACACCTATGCAAGTACTTAAATCCTGTATTATCTAGACTCTGGCTACCTATTTTACCTATTTCCTATCATTTCAGTCCTTTTCTATTCTTTGGGTTTTTTTTTTTTTTTTGGTGTGTGTGTGTGTGTGTGTGTGTGTACTTTTTAGTTGGCAATGGGCCTTTATTTATTTATATGCAGTGCTAAGAATCGAACCCAGTGCCTCATGCATGCTAGGGAAGCACTTTATCATTGAGCCACAATCCCAGACCTTTCACTGCTGTCTTAGAACTTATGCCACAAGAGTTGTTTGGGGTCCTTCATACATATCACTTTATATCTGCCCAAATATCAAGTGCTCAGATACTTTCCTTAATCACCTAACATATCTTTACCTTCTTACATTTATGTAACACTTATCAATAAATTGCTATGATATAATATGCATTTATTTAACATCTCTTACTCATTAGAAAGCAACAACCATGAGGACAGTGATTTTAATGTTTTATTCACTGTTGGATTCCCTAGGATTAACAGCACTTGGCACAATGTAATTACACAATCAATACTTACTGAATGAATGAATGTTCCTTCTGTCACAGGCACAGGAGGCAAAATGCTAGTTTTTATTTGAAAAGAAGACATAAACCACTATACCCCAAAAGAATAACTGTCCAATGAACTACCGGACTAAACATAGGCACCTAGTAAATATTCCTCTAACAGGAAGAGATGTTCATGCCAAAATTGATCTGTTCTAGCATAAAAACAACCATATCCCAGGACATTCCTTCAGGAATCCAAATCTACTGCTTGAATCACATATAATACAATCATAAGCAGCAGATTACAGCAGTGGAAAAGGGAATTAAATAAAATGCACAAATTATGAAGTTCCTAAAATAGAGCAGGCAACCTTATTTGCTTCATCAGCCTGCAATTGACTCTGGAACATAATAAGCAATCAATAAATACATGTTGGTCTTGTTGCTGAATCAAATGAGGTGATTTTTTAATGAAAAAGATGCATTCTGGGGCTGGAGCTGAGCAGCAGCGCACTTGCCTGGCATGTGTGAGGTACTGGATTCGGTTCTCAGCACTGCAGGTAATAAATAAAATAAAGGTCTGTCAACACCTAAAAAATATATATATTTTAAAAAATATATATTTTTTTTAAAAGAGGGATTCTGCTTTAGAAGAAGAATAACATCTTCTTTAAAGAATAATACACTGACTCTTTAAAAAAATAAATAAATAAAGGAAAGCACTTATAATCTTTAAAAAGAGAACTGTCAAAACCAACCCAATTTAGTTCAAAGGCTTCAGGTTTTCCACCCATGAAATTTACACAGCAAGATACATTCCTGTACACTTTCAAAACAAATACTTGATTTGATCAGCAGGTAAAAAAAGTAAATAGAAGCCACACAAAGTCTAGGCTGGAGTTAAGTGAGAAAAATATAAAATTAGAATTTATATGTAAGGAAAATAAGATTTAAAAGTACACTAAAAACTGAGAATTTAAAAAAGTATATATACATTAGGAGGTTGTTTATATATACTTTCATAAACGTATTTACATATTCTTACTACCAACAGAAAATAAATACTAAGGAGGTAATCAGCTTTGATAAATTCTCTTTTTAGGAAACAAGAGAAATAACTAAAATAGCATATATGTATTATGCTCTAAGGGTACATGACATACATTATACAAAGCACTTTAAACCATTTGCCCACATAATCTTTCAACAACTCTATGCTATAAGTATTATAATCATTACCATCATTTTACTGTCAGGGAAATCAAAGACCACAAGACTTTGCTCAATATTATACAGTCAATAAATTAGCAAAATTGAGATTTAAGCTTAGTCAATCTGATTTCAGAATCCATAATCTTAATCACTATCTGGGATTCTCAACAAATGAAGGGGAAATATGCCATATTTCATATATTTTCAATTTAACTAGATACCTATTAAAATCAAAGCTGGATTAACTAACATGCTGAGGAAGTGGGGCATATTCCAGTAAAAATTTCCAGAGTAAAACTAAATATTTTCTTAATTTTAATCTTTGCTAGAAATTATCTTTAGCTGTAACAATATACTGTTTTTGTATGAGTGAAATATGCTGAACATCTTTCATCTTTATCAGTACAAAGATACAGGAAATCATAAAATTGAACTGAAAATATACTACTGATCCAAATCATATCAAACTCATCTGTTATGTTACATTCATTTTTATACCCTCGCAGATTTCTTCGTCTACTTAGACTACCCTCTTTGAGCCTTACTGAATAACTCATTTATCCTTTAAACTCTGAATCTTTCCATTTGTAGGAAGCTATTTTAACCTTTCCTTTCTCCCCTCAGATTTAATAACTTTCTCTTCTTTCCACTGTGAACAAATGATTACACTGTATTGTAATGTTAGTTAAAATGTTCCTCTTTCTAGACTGGGAACTCTTGAGAGACCAAAAAAAAAAAAAAAAAAAAATTTTTTTTTTTTAAACATCTTTTCTCTACCACTAAGCAGAAATGGGCATCAAGGAAGCACTGGAAAAACTTTAAGTTGACTGAATAAATGAACACATAAATAAGTGCACAAGTAGAAGGAATTTCTTGTTTTTGTTTGGATTTTGCCATAACTAAAGACTCTTAATAACTCATTAGTTCTGGACAATACACTTGTTAGTGTAATTTTCTTTTCTTTTTCCAAGTAACAATGTTTTAAAAATGCATTACATCACATTAAGTGGTCTACATTATTTCAATTTATTTTTAACTAATATCAAAACTGAAGAAGAAATGTTTGATAAAGTAAAAAAAAAAAAAAAATCCTGTCTTCATTCTACAGTTATCTAACGTTCTTCCCTTAAAATCAATCACATACATACACACAAATAAAATTAACTTAAATCTCTAAATCGAGGCTTAAAAAGTGATTGCCCTTTAACATCCTACCCTTTGTTATCATTAAGTTAGATAAAATGTCTACTTGTTTGAGATTTGTATTACCTCCAATCTTCTTTGAAGATCTTTATGCTCTTACATGTTCAATTAGTAATCATTATACATGATTAATTCACTTCCCCTCCCCTACTTTCTCAGACGTCAGTTACGCGTTTCTCCTACAAAAACAGCCTGAAATTCTCTCCATTCTGCTCAAATATTACCACAGAATCTTTCACCTTAAACTCATACCAACACTGTACTGCTTAACAAAACTTTTTAAAAAAGTGTGGTGGCAGGGGGATTCAAACAAGACCTGAAATATAACTTAGTTTTATTTCATTACAGTTTAAATTATAGAAATTACTATGCATAATTTGTGACTGCGGTTTATGCTCTTTTTCAATTGTGAGGTTTTTCATCAGATGCTCAGAAGTACATGTGACCCCCCCAAAAAATTAAGAACCACTAATCTAATATATCAATGCATTTCAAAGGAACACAATTCATTTGACATAGTTCAAGCATTCTTCCCTCTTATTCACAGAGGGGATCCTTACTATGAAATTAGTCTTTCGAAGAATTCTTTCAACCCAGCCAAGAAGTTCCAATATCCAGAAGTACATATATCAACAAATTCCAACTCCCAAAAACAGTTTACTCATAAATGCCAAAAGAAAATGCCAAAGGCACACTCTACTACAAACTGGATGCCCTGGATTTTACATACTCCATACTCTTCCATATTAAATTGTCTAGAAGACATAAATTACCTCCAAACTAAATAGTTTTTTTTTTGTTTGTTGAGGTACTGGGACATGTTCGGTAAATGCTCTATATTGAGCTACATTCCAGTCCTTTTTATTTTTTGAGATAGGGTTTTGTTAAATTGCCTAGGTTGGACTCTTAACTTGCAATCCTTCTGCCTCAGTCTCCCGGGTAGCTGGGGTTACGGGTTTGCAATATAGCTCTGAATAGACTTTTAAAAATTTTCTGCTTTCAATTCCACACTGACTTGTCTGCTCATTCAACTCAGTGTATATGACTGTCAAGACAACTACCCTCATATGCATACAAGCTATTTCAACAATGGCATCTTCATTATTCTCACTGAAAGGCAGAAACCATTTATTGAATAAACTCAATAAATATTTGTTGAATGAATGAAAGAGGATAAACTGTCTGGTTGAGGGTAAAGCTCAGTGGCAGAGCACTTGCTGCAAGGTTTAATCCCCAGTACCAAAAAACAAAGTTAAATTGTCAGCACCCCTGAAGCTGTTCTGGTACATGTTAGGCTGTGAAAGCCATCCTTCCCTCAAACATACACTCTGAAGTATCAGAAATGCTCTGCTTTCTCCATAAACACAAAACAATATAGTCATGGATACCCATTTTATACAGGTCAGGCTGGCAAGGAAAACATATATTTCATATATGTGGTTTGACACTATTGGCCTATCCAACCAGTCACAGATTCCCCTATTTTCCCAATATACTCATATTTGCCAAGAAAGATCTCTAGATGAATTATAATATAGTGAATATATTATTGGATTAGTAGTCAAAAATCTGAGTTATAGTCCCAACTTTGTCACCAATTTATCAAGTGACCTTGGAAAGCTTACCTTTATGCCTCAATTTCCTTTTTTGTAAAATGGGAGAAAATATTTATTCCACCATTTTTACAGAAATTTAGAATGACAAATAAAATGAAAAATCATTCTAAATGTAAACTCCTTATACTAATATAAAGTGCTACTATAAACCCACATCAACAAAAAAGGTCACCCATCCTTACAGTCTTAGACTAATAATTCTGTTAAAGATGTTTACATTTACACAATTCATTCAAAGGCACAAACTAACCTGGCGAATTGTTGCAGGCCTGTAATCCCAGCGACTCAGGGGGCTGAGGCAGAAGGATCACAAGTTCGAGGCCTGTCCAGGTAACTTTGCGAAACCATCTCAAAATGAGAAATAAAATAGGTTTGGGGATGGGGCTCAGTGGTAGAGCGCCCCTGGCTTCAATACCTAGTACCTACCAATCAATCATTAAAAGGCACAAACTATTCCTAAGACCACAACTGGCCATACCAAGTTTCTCCCCCCCTCTGACCCCACACAAATGCGCTTTATTGTCTAGAATAATGCCATAACTATTCTTTCCCGACAGGTAATTACGTGCTCCCCATCTCTAACACACACACTTATCAACCTGCAAGGAACATCCCAACATTTATTTTTAAAATAAGCTAACTTATAAGGGGAACTCCATTACACTTTCAGAAACACAAGCAAACTCTTCGGGAGCACTTTCCATCCTCGCGTACACACACAAACACAGCCGCTATACACCAACAGACCATCTGTCTTCTGAACCAAAAACATCTCTTTCCATGTACAAACTAACCAGTGACATTTACTAAACTTCTAACAGTGGGACCGTTCTGTCGTTCCTACATACAGCTCGGCGTGTCAGGGACACCCCAGACCTTCCCATACAGGTAAACTGCCTCTGAAGATCATGTCCCTTAAACAAGCACAAACGGGACTTCGGGAGATGCTCCAACCGTGCTTATCCACACAAACCTGTCAGGGGCACGGGCGGCTCCGCCTCCACTGGCTTACTTTCCCGCCCCCTCCCTCAAGTCGGGAGCCCGCCTGTCAGGGACACCCCTTCACCCCCGCCTGGAGGGACTTCCCAGTAGGCTCAGGATCCCCTGCCCTCCTCTCCCCTCCCCCATCCCTACTACCGCTCTCCTGGAGATCCAGGTCCGGGAGATGACAGTAGATCCCAGGAAACCCAGGACGGAGCCGCCGAGAGAGTGCTTAGGCCCAGAGGCCTGCCCAAACCGTTCTACTCACCGTGTCAGAGGCCGAGGCCGAGAACGATGAGAGTGCAGGGAAGTGGGGAAGAGGGGGTGGCCGCCAGGCGCCTCCGCTTCCCTTAGTCCACAGCGGATCTCTCCTGCTTGTCAGGAGGCGGTCAGAGGGTAAGCGGAGTGGCGGAAATGCGAAAGAGGAGAAGGAAAAGGCGTAGGGCGAAAGGAGGAAAACTGAGGGGAGGCGGGTCCCGCAACGAGAAGGGGATCGTCTCCCCCTCCGCAAAGCGAACCCAAAATGGCGGCGGGAGCGGCGGCAGCGGCAGAGCGGCGGCGGCAGCTCCTCAGGAGGGAGCAGGCGAAGGGCGCCTCGTGCCCCCCCCCCGCCTCCCACTCCTCCTTCCTCGCGCTCTCCCCACCGCTCCCCCCAACCTGACTCCGGCCGCCGAGCGCGCACGCCCGTCGGCACGCGTATGAGTGTATCTGGTCTCGTCGTTCGCTGCTCCCACCAACCACCACCTCGGCCGCCCCGCGCGCCTGCCAGCCCTTACGCGCTCGCTCAGGGGCGCCTTCTCGCGCGGTCCCCC
>NW_026000079.1:2305380-2320533 GCF_001458135.2 Marmota marmota marmota | reverse complement strand
CCCTCCACCCCTCGCGCGTGCGCCTCCCACAATCCCCCCCGCGGGACTGTTCCATTCTTAACTGCAAGGACGGGGGAGAAAAGGACAGGGAAAGGCAAGTAGAGGTTGCTCTTAAGACAAGATTATCCGAGAGGATGGCAATGACCTACGAAACTACCCACTTCCCTGGGCTCCTCGCTGCGGCGCCGAGGCTTGCTGATCACTTACTTCTGCTGGCCACGGTGAGCGGGTCGGAGGCGGCCTAGCGCCCCTCTGCTGACCAGTGGTTGGAGGCCGCGACGGCTGCGCATTGAGTAGCTTCCTGCCATACGACCTGAGGTTTCTTTGCAGTTGCGGGACGAGCGCTTCGGTTGCTGGTAGTGAGTAACAGTCACCGCGTGAGGGGAACTGATCTTCGATTCACGGTGAGGCAATGCACCCGCGCAAGGGGTTTAGGCAAATTCCAAACCTCCATGAGGTAGGGAGTGAGACCAGTAGGGCCGGCGCCCTTCCTGGAAGGGGCTTCCTCTCCAGCTCTGTGTTGCCTACCTGGAGTTCGAGAAGATCTGGCGCGAGGGTCTGTTTGTTGTTGATGTTCTTAACCCAGTTTAGATTTCTCGAATTTCGCGTAACTACATATACGCTACGTTATTGTGCCTTATACGTCCTCCTCAGAAATTGTGCATCTTCAGATCCGTTCGATAGCCTGATATTAAAGGATAAAGCTGCTGTTTCTGGGGGCTGAGGTTGTGGCTCAGTGGTAGTGCGCTTGCCTAGCACGCATGAGGCAGGGTTCAATTATCAGCACCACATACAAATAAAATAAAGGTCCATCAATAACTAAAAAATATTAAAAAAGAAAGAAGAAGCTGTTTCTGATTCAGTTCTGGACATGAGCTTCCATGTTTTGTGTGGCCCCCAGGAAGTTATTATTTTTGTTATCGAAAACTGAACATAAAATTAGCTTAACTCCAAATGTACCTTCAGGGTTGGTCTATAAAATAGTGAGCTAATATATGTAAAATACAATTAGCTCCTAGGCACCGGGGAAGTGCAGAGTATTATTATGTTATCTTTTATAGGGCTGTTGATAAAGTTTGTGAGAGCAATTGGTAGTTTGTGTTATATCCTTCCAAATAGTTAATAAAATAATGTAAAACAAGCCTGTAGGATTCTATGGCTACCGATTACTTGTTTATCAAAATTGCACTGACATTTTAATGATTGAATTCAGGAGACTGATTTGACTAAAAATCTATATGTAATGCCAAAGTTTAGTATTTTTTGGTTTTACTCAAAGCAAAATAAATTAGGGGGTTTCCTTCCTTTTACATTTGTGGAGAGATCCAGGGAATAATTTGAAAATCCCTGCTAGATTGATCTCAAAGGCCCATTCAAGCTCTAAAATTCAAATAGCCTTAAATTTTCTCCCTTAACAATATATGGATAAGATTTTGTTTACTTATTTTGTTCTTTTTAAAGTTAAGGAGAAAGCAGCCTTAATTACTTAATTATATATTTTTCCTAGACAAATCCCAGCTGATTCATGGAGCCCACCTAGGCTTAACTCATCTTTATTTCATGTATTCAAATGTATTGTGCTACTGACAACTTTAGTTGAAAGCAAAGACTGTGTCTTACATTTCTTTGCATACTGTTTATACTCTGTTGCAAAACAAGTCATGGAAATATTAAAATGAAAGTTAAAAATTAAAATACCAGGGGCTGGGGTTGTGGCTCAGTAGTAGAGCGCTAGCCTTGCACATGTGAGACCCTAGGTTCGATCCTCAGCACCACATAAAAATAAATAAACAAAATAAAGATATTGTGCCCATGTATAACTAAGAAAATTTTTTTTTAATTTTTTTTTTAAGAGAGAGGGGGAGAGAGAGAGAGAGAGAGAGAGAATTTTTTTAATATTTATTTTTCAGTTCTCGGCGGACACAACATCTTTCTTTGTATGTGGTGCTGAGGATCGAACCCGGGCCGCACTCATGCCAGGCGAGCATGCTACCACTTGAGCCACATCCCCAGACCAATATTTTTTTTTTTAATTAAAATACCAGAAGAGAATGAGAGAGCTAATGTTGTTGGAATGTCATGCCAAGAGAACATATTTCCTGTTTAATCCTTATAATAAACAACCTTTGAGATAGATAATCCTGTCCTCAGCGATGAGAAGCCTGAGGCTCACAGAAATCAAGTAATTTGGTCTTTAGGCCTGTCTCTTAAAAACCTGACTTTTTCACCATACCTCATTGCCTTCATGCAAAATTTCTTGTCAACAGCATAATTGCACTTGCTACAGAGAAAATAATAATAATAATAATAATGGTATCACCTGTATATTAAAAAAAAAAAAGCTGTAGTCTCTGGATCAGTAGCTTTCAGTTATTATACTGATTCATGAATTGTCAGCTAAGTATGACTACAGATCTCAGAGTCTTTCAGAGACTAAAATACATCTTAAATGCACAATAAAATGGCCTCACAGAATGAATTAACCTTGGATTATTTGAACCTACAAAGATAGAGAAACAGATAATAGTTTCCTCAGATGTGTCCACATACAAATCCCTGGAACCTGTGATATAAATCTAGTTCCCTAGAACTAGATTACATGACAAGAGGGAAATCAGGATACAGATGGAATTAAGGTTGCTAATTAGATGATCTTAAATTAAGGAGATTATCCTGGATTACCCAGCTAGGTCTGCTGTAATTACAAATCCATAAAAGCTAGAAGAGGGAGACAGAAGAGCCCTTGGCAGAATGATATAATGTGAGAGAAACTCCGAACCAGCCATTGCAGATTTTGAGAATAAAAGGGAGCCAGGAGCCAAGCAGCCTCCAGAAGCTAGAAAAGGCAAGAAAAAAAGACTCTTGTCTATACTCTCTGGGAAAGAATGCAACCCTAATACACTTTCATTTTGAATTTCTGAACAACAGAACTATAGTAAAGTAAATTTTGTTGTTTTACACCACTAACTTTGTAGTAATTTGTTATAGGAACAATGGGAAACTAATAAGTTATGGTAGCCAAATCATGGATAACCTCTAAAATAGTCTGCCTTGGATTGTGGATTTTTTATTTAAAATGAAGTTTAACTGAAATTTCTTCAAAGTGATGGACAGCATAGCTACCTAGGTTTCCAATATTTCCTTACTGACATCAGTCCTCAAGCTGTAAATAGGCAACTGGGCTTTGTTTTCTTTGGCCTTGAACATAGTAAGCAAGCTTGGCCACTGGGCTAAGTCCCCAAATCCACAACAGAGCTTTTATACTGCTGTACTGCAGTGGTGTTAGCTTAGGCTTGCCCATTAGGATAGAAGTAATTAAATATTTATTTTATGGTGCTTCCTTGCTGAGTCTAAATGCAATATAGATAAACAGGAAAACTTTTTTTTTTTTTTTTTAGTTGTAGATAGATACAGAGCTTTATTTTATTTACTTATTTTTATGTGGTACTAAGGATCAAACCCAGTACTTCACACATGCTAGGCAATCGCTCTACTGTTGAGCCACAACGCCAGCCCCAGGAAACCTTCTTTGATATTAACTTTGTAAGTAACATTTCAAATGTTAAAAGAATAGAATTGACTATATAGGGTTGAGTATATAATGATAAATTGTGAGTAAATACTTTATAGGCATAAGAGTATATAAATAACTTTACATTTAACAAAGGAAGAACTTTGAAGTTTTTGTTTGGATACCAAGACTTTACTCATCACTTAGATGACTGCCTACAAAGCAGAAATATTGCCCCAGACTGCCTAGATTCAAGGCTTAACATTTTACTGGGTAGCTATGTAAATTTTAAAGACTTAGTAGTAATTGTAAACTGTAATTTATAAGTCACTAAACCTTTAAAAGAATCCTATATTTAGAAACTAACTCTTAGCGGTGGATCACTCGGCTCATGCATTGAACGTAATCTTCATTTTATAAATGGAGAAGCAGACATACAAAAGTTTAAAAAACTTGGTCAAGGTTATACAGCTGTTAAATGGGAAAGCCAGGTTTCAAATCCCAACAGTAATCATTCTGTTACAATTGCCCCACATCTCCTCATCTGTAAATTGGAGATAATAACAGCACCTACACTGTGGGATTGTTGTAAAGATAAATTAATTAACTCATATTAAACACATAGAACAGTGACTGGCACATAAAAGATGTTCAGTGTTAACTGTTGCTATCATAGTTACTTAATGTTTTTGGATTCCTTGGAATTTTTTTCCCATATGCTTTAAACTAGAAGAAAGAAGTCAAAGGAGATATTCCCTATTCCTGCATTTACTGTTTTTTTGTTGTTGTTGTTGTTGTTTGCTTGGTTTTTGTTTTTGGTTTGTTTTTTTGTTTTGGGGGGGGGGGTTGGTACTGGAGATTGAACCCAGAGGCGCTTAACCACTGAACCACATCCCCAGCCTGTTTTTATATTTTATTTAGAAGCAAGGTCTCATGGAGCTGCTATTGTTTAGGTATGTCAGTGAGCCCTACAATTCTGAGATATTAACCCTGGGCATGTGTATTCTTAATATGCTTTTTGTAAAGTGTTTAGGGATCTCTGGAGTTAAACACTAGATTCAGTTTGTTGAGGAATATCCAGAATATTCTTTAGCAATCCCAATCCCATGTATTTCCTTCCTTCTTGCTTTACATATTAGAAGAGATAGTATGCTTACATCATCATTTGCATTGTTATCAAAATTATAAACTAGATGTGTGTCATTCCTAGCAAAACCACCTAGAGGTACAGAGTTGAGAACTTGAAGTTTACACTGTTGAAGTTTATCATTACTATGTTTCAGAACTCCTTTACTTCTATAGTCCTAATGTTGCTCTAGGAATCCAAACCTGGGGAAATAAATATTTTGAAGATTAGAAAATTCAATATTACAAATTGGTTTTTTTTTCTACCTGAAGTTATGAAAGCAATGAGATTAGTCTTGTGACCAAATTTTTCCTATAGGACTCATGATTTAGAACAGTCGTTCTAATCCTCAATACTATTGACATTTGGGACTGGGTCATTATTGGTTGTGAGGGACTCTCTTGTACATTGTAGAATGTTTAGCAGCATCCCTGGCCTCTACTCATTAGATGCCAGTAGGACACCCCCTCCCATCCTCCAGTTTTGATAACCTGAAGTGTACCTTGATATTCATTGCCAAATGTTCTAGGGAGAGAAAACCTAAATCACCCTAGCTCAGAACCACTAATTTCGTAAATTTCTATCAGAGGAAATTGGTCTGGTTTCAGTAGAAGAAAAGTCATGACAGACTAATATATTTTTCTTGTTAGAATTCCTAGAGTGGCAGATAAAAAGAATCTAATTACTTGTATTATGTCTTCATTCATGAAAGTAAGGTACTTGACTGTCTCTCCCTATGGTTTTTTGGAGAAATGTATAGTGAATGTTTAATTGATTGACCATACCCAAAAACTATGGATTAGTTAAATGGTTGAAATTCTCTTAACCATTGATACCTGTCCAGAGGTTCTCAGTGAGGACTGTACACTAAATGAGCTAAGGACCTTTAAAAACTGATGCCTGGGTCACACTCCCAGAGACTGATTTATCTAGTCTGAGATACAATCTCAGCATCAGAAATTTTAAACCAAACCTGGGTATAACTAATATATGGCCACAGTTTTCAACCACTGATCTAGGCTATGCTGCAGACTCTATTCTGTTTATTAGTTGTATGAATGACATATGAATTCATTAAGAATATATTTTTTCAAATTTATAGTTTTCACAAATTTTTTTGTAAGTAATATGTTGGTGGTAGATTTAGAAAAACAAAAAGATCACCATATATGGGGTCTTTGATTAAAGTCTGTAACACAAAAGCTGAGAAAACTCCAAATAAAGCCTGTGGTTTAGTTAATAGTATTGTACCAATATAATTTCTCTATTTTTTTTTTAATTGGGGGGGTACACCACTCAGGTACACCACTGAGCCACATCCCCAGCCCTATTTTGCATTTTTTTTTTTTGTTTTTGGAGATAGGGTATCAGTAAGTTGCTTAGACTTTTGCCACCATTCCAGAGGTGGCTTTGAACTCTCGATCCTCCTGCCTCAGCCTCCAAAACTGCTGGGATTATAGGCATGTGTCACTAAGCCTGGCTACCCAATGTTAATTTCTTATTTCTGATAATTGTATATGATCATGTTAGATGTTAACATTGGAGAAGCTAAATGATGAATATATGATAATTGTATCTATAAGGTTGATTTCTGTGGTGGGGGTGGTTACTGGGGATTGAACCCAGGGTTGCTCTGCTAGTTAGCTACATCCCCAGCACTTTTAATTTTGAGTCAGGGTCTCACTAAATTGTCTAGCCTGACCTCGAATTTGTGATCCTCCTGCCTCAGCCTCCCAAGTGACTGGGATTAAAGGTTGTGTCACCACATCTGCCTTAGTTTAAATTTTTTTAACTAAAAAAAGTTTTTTTTTAACTAATTACAAATGGTTAACAGCTGTCTGTGTGGCTCAAGATTTTTAAGTCTATGGGGCTGGAGGTATATAGGTCAGGGCTTATATAAATCCTTGTGATTATTCACCAAGAAGAAAAAAAATTTTTAATAGTGTGTTGTCAAAAAAGAAGCCAAATTCTATTGGATGCTGAAACGGGTAGGAAACTGCAACCATTCCATAATTTCTGATTTAAAATTTTATCAAAACGGCTTTTTTCCCCTTAGTATTAGGAATTGAACTCAGGGCCTTATGCATGCTAGGCAAGCACTCTACCACTAAGCTGTATCGCCAGCCCCTCAGAACAGCTTTTAGTTGTCTAGTTAACTTTAGAAATAAATGTTCAAAACCATAAACTTATAAAAATTCTATTAAAAAATTTTTCAACAAACTGAAATAAGATTCATAATTATTTAAATGAATTTTATTAACTCAATTATTCTTTCTTTACTAAGATCACTTTCAACATACAGCTGCACAAATGAAGGATTGAAGTTGCCTAGAGGAAATACAGTACAGTGATGCAGAATGTGGGCTCTTGAGTCCAGTTTCCATATAAAACAGAATAAGAATACATATATTGGTCACTACTCCTGGCTCCTGACACGGTTTCTAAAACTCTTCTAATATCCTAAGTAATAGGGAGGGGTGCCAGGAGCAATTTTTGTTCCAGTATCTGGTCTTTGAGCTGGTTCCTAAATTCCTTAGAATTTCTTGAATGGTAGGAATATCTTTTGTTTTAATGAGATGACTTTTGTTGAATTCCTGGATAGTTTCCAGATGTTGGCTGGTCACCAGAAAAAACAAACCATGATTAGAATTTTCAAACCCGTTTCCCAGATGGGGCTATAGACTGAGTTAATGACAAAGCCTCTATACAAATCTGAACAAATAGGGGTAGGAGCTTTCAGGTTAGCAAAAGTATTCACAAGCCAGGAATGCACACTACATTCCAGGGGTACAAAAGCTCTTGCACATAGGATCCTTGTATATTTAATCTAGTTGTTCATTTGTACATTTCATCATATCCTTTGTAATAAACCAATAAACATAAGTATTTTTTCCCCTTGATTTCTCTGAGTCATTTTAGCAAATTATCAAACTTGAAGAAGGGTCCTGGGAATCCCTAGTATGTAGCCAAATCAGTTAGAAGCATGGATAACCTTGGAACCCATTACTTGTGATTGTCTTCTGAAGTGAGGGGCAGTCTTACAGAACAAAGCTATTAACTGGTGGGATCTGAAGGTAAATAGTGTGAGTAGAACATCTAATTAATTGGTGTCCACAGAAAATTGGAGAATTGCTTGGTTTGGAAGACCCATGCATTTGGTGTCAGAAATTTTGGAAGTAGAGGAAACAATTTTTCTTTTATCATGTTTATGTATTCTATGTCGCACTATGCTTTTTGTGTCAGAAAATTGGTAATTTTGTAGTTCCTTCCATTAAGAGGCAGTCTTTTTTTCTGAGTTGGCCTAGCAAAGGGGCTTCAATAGAAGAATAGAAGTGTTACTCTACAAATTTGGAGCCTAGAATTCAAGAGGCCATAAGTCATTTAGCTCTCTTGGACCTTTAATTTGTCACTGCTGTGAGAACAAGTGTAGGCCACACAGCTAAAGGTTGAAAGATGGTATGGAGCAAAATCAGTCATCCTAAACCAGTCCAACAGAGATCACCAAATCAACCCAGGGCCAAAAAATTAACCAGATAACCTATAGCTATAAACTTGTACACAGTAATAAATAGTTATTGTTTTAACTTTTTGAGTTCTGTGTGGCTCCTTATACAGCAGTCACTAAAATAGTGCTTCAGAGGATGCTGTAACAAAATAAAGTATGTAAGGGCTGGGGGTATAGCTCAGTGGTGAGCACTTGCCTAGCATGTGTGAGGCACTGGGTTCGATCCTCAGCACTGCATACAAATAAATAAATAAAAATAAAGGCATTGTTCGTCTACAACTAAAAAAAATTTTAATATGTAAGATATATATTACATTGGCACATTAACCGTGTATGTTAACTGCTACTACTGTTATATATTTTAATATGGCTAACTAGCAACATTTTTAAATCACAGCTTTATTAAGATATAATTAACATACCTTAAAATACACTCTTTTCTAAGTATATTCACAGAAGTATTCAACCATTCCCACTACCTAATTTTAGAACATTTTTACCTAGATTTTGTTTGTGTGTACGCCCACAAGTGTGTGTGCATATGCAGTGCTAGGAATTGAACCCAGTCCTTGTGCATGCTAGGCAAGTGTTCTACCAATGAACAACATCCCCATCTCTTAATAACATTTTTATTACCCCAGAAGAATTGTGGCAGCAGTCACTCCTTATTTCCCCCCCCCCCCCAATACTTTAGCAACCACTACTCAATTATATGATTAATAAGCCAATTCTGGACATTTCATATAATTGGAATCATACTATATATCTTCTTCATTGACTGTCTTCTTTTTTTGTTTTGTTTTTAGGGTTTTTCCATGTCACAACATGTATCAGAACTCCATTTTTTGTTATTGCCAAATAACATTTCATTGCACAGCTATATCAGTTGATGGACATTTGAGTTGTTTCCCCTTTCTGGCCATTATGTATATGACACTCCTGTGAGCATTTGTGCACAAGTTTTGTGTATGCATATTTTCATTTCTCTTATATAACAGAGTGGACTTGCAAGGTCATCTGTTAATTCCATTTTTACCTTTTGAGAAACTGCCAAACTTTCCAAAGTGGCGGCACTATTTTGTAATCCCAACAGCAATGTAAAAGGTGATTGTCTTCTGAAGTGAGGGGTAGTCTTACAGAACAAAGCTATTAACTGGTAGGATCTGAGGGTAAATAGTATGAGTAGAACATCTAATTAATTGGTGTCCATAGAGAATTGGAGAATTGCTTGGTTTGGAAGATCCACACATTTGGTGTCAGAAATGTTTTTCCAGATCCTCTCTAATACTTGTTACTGTCTGATCTTTTGATTTTAGCCATCCTAGTGGGTATGAAGTTATATTACAGATATAAGTTCTTAGTCAGATATGTGATTTACAAATATTTTCTCCTATTCCATTTTCTTTTTTTAATATTTATTTTTTAGTTGTAGTTGGACACAATACATTTATTTGTTTATTTTTATGTGGTGCTAAGGATCGAGCCCAGGGCCTCACATGTTCTAGGTGAGCACTCTACTGCTGAGCCACAACCCCCACCCACCTATTCCATTTTCTTGATGATATGTTTTGAAGCACAGGACTTTTTTTAAAAAATATATTTATTTTTTAGGTGTACATGGACACAACACAATGCCTTTATTTTTATGTGGTGCTAAGGATCGAACCCGGGTCCCGCCCGTGCCAGGCAGGCGTTCCACCGCTAAGCCACAATCCCAGCCCTACTTTTGTTGTTTTTAAAGCATTATAGTTTATACATGTTAACTGAGTTCATTTCAACAAAATTATACATGCATGGAATTTTATTTCAGTTCCTGATCCCTGCTTTCCTTTCCCTCCTCACTTAACCCATTCTCCTTCCTCTACTGATCTTCCTTTCACTCATCTATTTATTTATTTTGATGGGTTCTTTCTACTTACATGGAAAGTGTAATTCCCTGTGGTGTGTTTATATATGCATATAGCATGATTTTTTTAAAAATCATTCCACATTTCTTCCCCTTTCCTGTCCTTCCTCCCTCCCTCTTGATTTCCTTCTACTGTATTGATTATCCCAATATCTTTATGGTAGCACTTCCTCCCCTCCTCCTTTCTCTTATTTTGTTCTAACCTCCACATAGAAAGAAGATATTCAACCTTTGATTTTCTGAAACGGGCTTATTTGACTTAGCATGATGGTCTCCATTTCCATTCATTTGCCAGCAAATGCCATAATTTCATTATTCTTTGTAGCTGAAAAAACTTCATTGTGTATATATATCACATTTTCTTAATCTATTCATTATTGATGGGTATATAAGTTGATAATTTGAACCATAATTTGGTTATTGTGAATTGTAAAGCACATGTTTTAATATTTATGAAATTTAAGTGTATATTTTTACTTTTGTCACTTGTGCTTTTGGTGTCATATTTAAGAAGCCATTGCATAACTTAAGGTCATGAAGATTTCACCTGTGATTTAAGAATTTTATTTTACATGTAAGTGATCTGTTTTGAGGGTTTTTTAAGAGGTGATTTTAGTAAAATGTGTTCTCATGAAACAGTGGTATGATAGTTACAAATAGTCACTCTGAAATGTAATAATTAGGAAAGGACAGATCATATCTCAAGTGTATTGAGATAATATAGAGAGTGGACTTACATTACACAATTATTACTTTAAGTTAAGAAACTGAAGACATTTACCCAGCAACAGAAAAAATTAGGACATAACTACCTTTAATATTTGAAAAGTTGTCATTTGGAAGATAACTTATAAAATCCAAGAGAAAAACTGACAGTAAAAGGAAGCTATAAGGAGACATTTCACCATTCATTGTGAGAGTATATTCAGTTTTTAAACTACATGGACTGTTTCTCGTCACTAGAAATTATTAAACATTGATGATTGATGGTGTAGTATATACCATGGCTAATGGGAAAGAAAGTCTTATATTCAAGTATAGCTTTCAATTCTAAAACTACCTTTGAGAAGTTATATATTCTATTCATACTTATTTTCACCTGGGGATAATAATAATAACATCTGCCTCATAGGATTGTTGTAAGATAATTACTACAAATTGTTTACCATACATCCTGCTTCTTTTTTGGGAATGGGATGGGGGGGGGGGGTTACCAGGGATAGAACCAGGGATGCTCAACCACTGAGCCACATCCCCAGCCCTATTTATTTTTTATTTTGAAACAGTGTCTCACTGATTTGCTTAGGATCTCACTAAGTTTCTGAGACTGACTTTGAACTTTCAATCTTCATTCCTCAGCCTCCTGGCTGATACAGCCTGTTTCTGAAAAATATTCAGTGATCATAGTTTCAATTAATGTAGACATAATTTAGTTCTGAATTCATTCAGTTCTTAAACTAGATCAAATTAACCTAAAGGATCTATGATTCTCTTCACACAAAATCATGTACATGAATGTTCATAACTACTTTTTTCATGATAGTTAAGAACTGGAAACAACCCAGATGTCCTTCAGTGGAAATTTGTTTAAATGCTTAAACAAACTGTGGCACAATATCATGGAATAATATTCAGTAATTAAAGATAACAAACTATTACCTAGTGTGGTGATACATACCTTAATCCCAGCTACTGGGAAGTATGAGGCAGAAGGATCACAAGTTCAAGGCCAGCCTGAGCAGCTTAGGAAGATCCTATTTCAAAATCAAAAAGGATGGGGATGTAGCTCAGTGGTAAAGTCCTTGCCTAGCATGTATGAAACCTTGGGTTCAATTCCTAGTACCTCAAAAAAAAAAAAAAAACACAGTACAAGCTATTTATACTTAGTGGGGAAAAAAATGTTTCAAAAAATGGAACTTAACGATTTTTATGAATACTGAAGTTTTAGCATGCAGTCATTGGTATAAATTTCTAAATTTGGACAGGCTTTTTCTGACTTCCTTCTCGGGTTACATTTGACCTATATAGACAAGTTTACCTTTTTTTTTCTTTTTTTTTTTTTTAAGAAATGTCCTAAATCTAGCTAAATGTTTCATCTGTATAGTAGTTGAAGTTTAAATACAATAGTGACTAGTTGGGTGTGGTGGTGCACACCTGTACTCCCAGCAACTTGGAAGTATGAGGCAGAAGGAGTTCGAATTTGAGGCCAGCCTCAGCAACTTAGTGAGACCGTCTCAAAAGAAAGATTTTAAAGGGCTGGGAATGTGGCTCAGTGGTAAAATACCTCTGGGTTCCTTAATTAAAATGTGTGTGTGTGTGTGTGTGTGTTTTCTAAATAATACAATAGTGACTGTCCTTTCCAAGTACATTTGGTAAAGCTTCAAAGAACTTAAAAGATTAAGGGAACTCACATTTTAAATAAAAAATGACAGGAGGTAGGGGTGGAGGCAGAACTTTTGGAATAGGTGGTTGACAATTGAAAAACAGAAGTATTTAATGATATCTTTGAGAATTTTTTTCATTTTTGCTCCCTGCAATCCTTGAAATAATTATCGTTTACTTTAGTTTTTACTGTCACTCATTTTTAATAGGAAGCCTGTCCTTATCTATCTTCTAGTTACAAGTAAAAACTCCTTTGCTCTGTAAATAAGTCTTCAAATGACATGAAAGCCCAAAAGCAGAAATTAGTGCCCAAGTTTTCATAGAATTAGTGGCTTTCAGCCTTTATCATGCCAAGCTCTGGTTTGTTTATGCCCTGGAAAATAGAATGAGCAAATATCTTTCACATTCATTTGATTTACCAATAGGATTCTTTCTGCAAGGCTTTTTGTTTGTTTTTGCTTATAGGTATTTTAAATGACATTGAAAAATGTGGTTGGAGATTATCTGCTTGGGGATCAGACTTTTGTTATTCATCCCTCCCTATTGTTATATAGTAACAAGATCTTTTCTGTTAAAAACAGTGAGAAAATATTAAAGGATTTTTTTTTTTTTTTTTTTTTAAAGAATTTTTAATATTTATTTTTTAGTTTTCGGCGGACACAACATCTTTGTTTGTATGTGGTGCTGAGGATCGAACCCGGGCTGCACGCATGCCAGGCGATCGCGCTACCGCTTGAGCCACATCCCCAGCCCATATTAAAGGATTTTAAGCAAGAATTCAATGAAGAAAATGGGTTAGAGATGTTCAATGTTAAGACTAGTAGATCTGTTGTTTTAATTTATATACAAGATCATTTTCCTGACCAACATTTCCCATAATGTCTATAACATAGCCAGAATACTAGTCCACTGGCACACCTATGGGAAGAAATAGCCTCAGGCTAGTAGTATAGCTTATTCACACAGCACTTGCCCTGCACATACAGGGACCTGAGTTTGATCCCCAGAACCATGAAAACAAATTGACTAACAGGCAATTTAATAAACTGTAGAGGAAACCTCCGAACTATTACCTATAGATTTCAACTTAAATTAATGGTTTAAGGTAATAGGGTGTTCCAATTTTGTATGATTGTAAATTAGCTCCACAGTAGATGAAGCACATCAAATAGTCCTCTACATTTCTCTGCCTCCNTTTTTTTTTTTTTTTTTTTTTTTTAAATATTTATTTCTTAGTTTTCAGCAGACACAACATCTTTGTTTATTTGTGGTGCTGAGGATAGAACCTGGGCCGCACGCATGCCAGGCGAGCGCGCTACCGCTTGAGCCACATCCCCAGCCCGTGTTGCTCACTCTTGTCTCCAGGACTGAGATTCCCTCCAGAACCCATAACTCTTCCATAGTAGTATTTGTTCCAGGGAGCACTGGTAAGACCTAGGGAGCAGAATTGAACAGATATTTTTAGAATGACACTGGTACTACGAGTAGTTTAGGGATCAGGAGAGATGAGATTGGGTGGGAGGGCTTTGGGTTGGAAATCACTTGCCATGTGGTGTCAGAATTGGCATGAGAGTGCAAGGGAAATAGTGCTAAAGGCACAGGAGAGAATTAATGGGGGAGAATTAAGAATTGGGGTGAAGAAACTTGAGTTTGTCAAAGATGGTATTGGGCACCAGGTAGAGATGAGTGTTGGGTGGTACTGGACATTAGTGCTTGTGTTGGTAATTACCAAGATTGCCCTCAGATTCTGTGATTTGATAGGAGTACTCAAAAAACAGCATATAGTTATATTTATGGCTGTTACTAATTACAGTGAAAGGAAGCAAAGCAAAATCATCAAAGGAAGCTTCCAAGACTCCTTTCCCAATGGAATCATAAAGAATACACATAATTTCTCTAGTAATAAGCTGTGCCAGTACCTGTGAAATGCTGTCTACTGGGGAAGCCTATTAGAAACTCAGTGCCAGGTTTTTTATTGGGGGTTGGTTGTGTAGGCATCAACTGTTTAGCATGTATAAAATTCCAGACTTCCTAGATTCCCAGCAGGAAAGCAGATGTTCACTATAAACCACGTAGCTTTCATAAATTCTTAGCCAGTTGTACGCATGGTGGGTGGTGATCCTGAAATCCAAGTTCCTGGATACCAGCTCAGGGCCAAACTTGCTGCTAGGAATTTCAGACCTGCTAGGTCAACTCTTGTCTGCATAGTTGTATTAGGAACCAAGTGTTGGTAGGCATTGGGCAATTGTCTCCAGTGAAGTCAACTGAAAGTTAAGGACAACAGGTAATAAGTAGAGCAGATGGGTCCTAACCCAGTCTAGGATCTAGTAGAGGTTCATCCTTGGGCTTGGAAACACAAAGCCACCACCTTACTCCTTAGCAGGGGCCCTCTTGTTATCTAAGAGAATGGTATTAATACTACTATTTTTCAATAAAGGATGTTAAGGCCAAGTAAATTTGGGAAACTATAAAATGAACTCTATGATAGTTTTCCCTAAAACTTTTAATGTGCTAAGATGTATTGTAATTAATCAAGAAATTACTTTGTATCAGTTCTCAAATTTCTTCAGCCGTAGATCTTTGGTGCCTTTTATAGGACTAGTTAATATTTACCAAACTTATATTGGGAACTGCGCCTCTAGGCCTCTGGTTCTTAGAAGCAGCAAAGGAGCCCTGGAATCAACAGATAAAAAAGGAGGCAGTCCCTAGAGACTATATATATA
>NW_026000079.1:2292880-2302880 GCF_001458135.2 Marmota marmota marmota | reverse complement strand
GTGCAAACTATCTGTAGGTAGATTTCTTGGTTTTAGGTAGCTTCATTACATCCAGAACAAATACTCTGGAGAACTTCAGCTGACTAGTATTTTAATTTACAAGTATGCACTCAAAAGAACAGGCACAATTCCAATTTTCTACCCATGAACTTCACTGCCAGTTGCTCTAAGTTTTCAGGTAACAGATCTCAGTAGAATAGTTGTGCATGAGAATTTACCGTGTGATAGGATATGTTTTTCAAAAAACATGGTTACGGGGCTTAGGATATAGCTCAGTTGGTACAGTGCTTACCTTGCATGCACAAGGCCATAGGTTCAATCCCCAGCACCAAAAAAAAGAAAAAAAAGGTTAAGTTTAATTGCACTTATCCTTATTAATTTTTTTCTTATTGGACTAATGATTATCTCCCTTAGTGAAGTATCTAAAAGAAAAACAATTTGCCTATTTAGACCTATAAATCTAATGGTAGAATGAAATCATATATTGGGGAGCAATCTGTGGCTTTACTTCATTCCTTTCATTTATTTACCAAAATAGCTTTTTCAGTACCTTTTATATGGCGGGTACTCAGAATTCTAAAATGGCTCATTTCACTATTATAGTTACTATTTAGAGAGCATTTCATTATGTGCTGGATACTGTGTTAACTGTGTTATTTTAATCCTCATGAGCAACCCATGAAGTAGATAATATCCCTATTTCAAATATGTAGGAACTAAAGATTAGAATGGCTAGGTAACTTACCTAAGAAATTGGCTGCAAAGTTATAAAGCCTAGATACCAAATCTGTCTGACTTTAAAGCTTATGACCTAATTATGGGGCCATATTGTACTTTACGATCCACATACTCCAGAACCTCACAGTCCAGTAGTAGATTCACGAATAAATAATTTGTGTGGTATGGTACTGTTGCAGCACCCAGGAGTAGCACCTAACCTAGATTAGTTGAGTCCACAGGAAATCCTCCCAGAACTAAATCCTGAGGATGAGAAATGGCCAGAAGAGCATGTAATTACAGATTAAATTCTCTAGAAAAAGGAGCGCTTCCTCCAGTATATTTTTTTCCTCTTCCTACCTCCAACCCCAGGATTTATTTATGAAGAAGTCTATATACATAAAATAGCATATTATTATAAAATGAAATAAAAGCAAAGATCAACAGTAGAATGAACTTTGGTCCCAGCTGAATATTACAAGGCTAAAATTGCTTCCTTAATACCAGATAACACTTGAGACTAGACTATAACGAGATATTGGAGAAAAGAATTTTGTTGGTGATTTTAGTTTGGTTCAAGTTGATCTTATATATTCGATATTGTTCTTGCAGGAATTGCATGATGTGCATTCTGGAATTGTGCAGAGGCAATTGTATATTTGGTTGTTTTTCCTAAAAACAAGATTAGCTGAGTGATGCCAATTATAACACTCTAAGAATTAAGGAATCCATTTATCTTTTAATTTGCTAGAAAAGGTGTAACTAAAAAGTCATCAGATTACTGTAGAAATAGCACCACCAAGTGGCCTTTGAATATTTTTGGTTTTCCACTTTTAAAAGACATGATGCTTTCTCTCCAGTACATAAACATGAGTAGTATTAGTACAAAGGTAGATTAGACACATTACTTTATTGAGGTAATAAGCCCTTAATTCTTGTTTGTGTTTTTGTGTTCTCTGTAAGTGATCTTTTTTCCTGTTCCTGTATTTCCAAAGGGTTTTGAGGCAAGATAAGGGTTGGGGACAAAGTTTTATCTTCATGGGATACCTTCTCAACATGTAGCTCTTTCCCGCGCCTGCCCCCCCAAGGCAGTCTTGCTGTGTTGTCCAGACTAGATAAAATCCTGTGCTCAATGATCCTCCTGCTTCCCCCTTGAAGTATCTTAGATTACAAGCATGCCACTGCACACAGTAACATGTAGCTTTTAAGGTTGCCACCTCAGCGGGAAAAGGAGAGAATTTAGACCCACTTTTAATTGGTTTTGACTAGAACTGACACACAAGTTATTTCCACTCACAGCTCTTTAGCCAAAAGTAGTCACCTGACCCCAAACTATTTACAGTGGAGGCAGAGAAATGTAGAGGACTATTTGATGTGCTTCATCTACTGTGGAGCTAATTTACAATCATACAAAATTGGAACACCCTATTACCTTAAACCATTAATTTAAGTTGAAATCTATAGGTAATAGTTCGGAGGTTTCCTCTACAGTTTATTAAATTGCCTGTTAGTCAATTTGTTTTCATTGGCTAGATGCTGTATATACTTCCTCATTACATTTCTTTAAGGAAATATTTATTAGTAGGCACATGTACTTAGTATTTGTTGTATGATAGATATATATGTATATATATATGCGACATTTTTTCCCTGTTGTAGATACAGCTTACATCCTTGGTGTTATAGCAAGTATAAAAAGCCTAATAATTTCAAAACACTAAAAATGCTTTCTTTTATAGTTGGATCCTAGATGTTTTTTGCACACTGGGACCCAGGCACCCCGAATCGCTGCTGCTCACCTAGAAAACCAGGCTCCAATTGAGAGTCCCAGAGCCATTTCCCGCACTAATGAAAGTGACCCGGTGAGTTGCTAATGTATATGTGAGGTATTTCATGAATTATACTTTGTGCTGATGTCTTCTTTTTACATATTAGGAAACCTGAAATTTAAGGAAACTAAGCAATTTTACATATATTCAAATCTCTATAACCCAAATATTCCCTGTCCCTGTCTGATATTAAGGTAACATAAAGTACTCAGTAAGTACTAAACTTATTATTGTTATTGATATTGTATGCAGGGTGGCAAAATTCTCCTTAAAGGACAAGCTTAATAGTTTAAGCTTGTGTGCTAGAATATGTCTGTCACGGTTACTCAGTGCCGCCATGAACAAATTAGGTGTGGTTGTGTTCCAATAAAATTTTATTTACAAAACACATGACCAAGGCCCAGCTCTGGTGTACCTCAATGATAGAACACTTACCTAGTGTTTATGGGGATCTGGGTTGGACCCCCAGCACCACCACACACAGACCTGGAAAAAAAAAATAATGACCAGCCTGGCACAGTGGTGCATGTGTGTAGTCCCAGGCACTCGAGAGACTGGGGCGAGAGGATCACAAGTTGAAACCAACCTGGGCAACTTGGTGGGATCCCATCTCCAAATAAAAAAAAATAAAAGGTTTGGAGATGTAGCTTAATGGGCTCAATCCTCAGTACCAAAAAGAAGGAAAAAAGAAAAAAACAACCAGCCATAGCTTACCAAATCCTCATACGGAAAACCCTAAAAAAATCAAACTACTTGCTCAAAACTGCACAGCAGGGCAGGTAAATAACCCAGTTTTCCTAATAACCAATCTGGTATTATTTTCCACCTTTAAAATGGATTTCCAAGTATCTGGAGAGAAACCTAACTTGATTTGTTATTGGAAGAGTGGCATCTGAAATGAAGTTCATCAGCAGAATCCAGATTCCAGCAGGATCCAGTTGCATTTTCCAGTCCGATTAAAGTAGATGGGTCGACTTCCTTTCTCCTTTCCCGGAGTTGTTGCTGCCTCTCATAAGTAAAATTAGTTGTGTGGTCCGTGCTTTAAGGTGAAGGGAACTGACACCTTTTTTGTCCCTGCACCTACCCCTCTGAGTCCTCCAATCTTAATATGGCTGTGTGAAATTTTAAAAAAATAAACCAGGTATGGTGTTGCACTCCTGTAATTCCAATGGCTTGGGAGGCTGAGGCAGGAGGATCACAAATTCAAGGCCAGTCTCACTCAACAGCTTAGTGAAACCCTGTCTCCAAATAAATAAGATCTGGGGATGTAGCTCAGTGGTAAAGCACCTCTGAGTTCAATCCCCAGTACCAATAAATAATTAACTAATTAAACTTTTTAAAAATAACTCCCTATCCAAAATGTCATCTCAATAGAATGTATTTTAAATGCGTCTCTAGCATTCATCTATTTTTCACAAGCACAGAATGAAATAGAATAAATGAATGAAGTCACCGATGTATCTTTCAGCTTCTTCTATAATTGTAGTCCCTTTCCTTGCCAATTCATCTGGGGTTTCTATGGAAACAGCAGCATGCAGATGATTTTGTCACATGACTGGAGCATCTCTATACACACCACCAAAGAATCCAGATGGCAAAAATTATCTCTGTTACCTCCACATCTAGAGTTTATTTGCTGAACAAGTGGCTTTATCATTCAGGTTACAACCTTATAGTATATACAGGATTTAGAGACAACAACCAGCAGTTTTGACTAAGATAAGTAAAAGATATTTTCCAGCTCTGAGAAATGAGTGTTTCCCCAGTGTGGTCTAATAGACCCTATTCACTTTGTAAAGTCAGTATCACTTGTGTGTCCCCATTACAGCTGTTTACATTTTTATTTCCTAGGCCAAGCATGGGGAGCAGCAGGAGGGCCAGCACTATACCATCCCCCTCCAGGATTTGAAGACTGTATTTCCCCATGGCCTGCCTCCTCGATTTGTAATGCAGGTGTGCAAAACAGAATGGAACTGGTGAGGTCCCAGAATGCAAGCCAGTGATAGCAAAGGGGAGGGATTAAATGAGTAGAAAACTATAAAATTTGAACTTGAAAACTGATAAATTTGGGCTGAGGATGTGGCTCAAGCGGTAGCGCGGTCGCCTGGCATGCGTGCGGCCCGGGTTCGATCCTCAGCACCACATACAAACAAAGATGTTGTGTCTGCCGAAAACTAAAAAATAAATATTAAAAAAAATTCTCTCTCTCTCTCTCTCTCTCTCTCTCTCTCTCTCTCTCTCAAAAGAAAAAGAAAAAGGAAAACTGATACATTTAGCTATTTTGTGAATGGTACAGTTTCTTTATTTTAAAGCTAATGTTTTATCTTCTGCCAACTATAAGTTCTTTGTGGAACTAGGTAAATATTCTTATGTAAATAACAAGGCATTTTTTCCTTGTTATCCACTGATGTTCAAATAATTATTTTAAATGAATTTAATATTTGCCTTAGCAGAATATTATTAATGTGCTACACAAAAGCAAAATATATTCCTGAGCTAAATGGAAGCTATTTTGATTAGCTGCTTCATTGTTCGTTTTCATTCTCAAATATTTTCAGAAAATATTGTTTTGTGGCCATAATTTCAACCCAGAAGTATGTAATCCTGGGAGCCAACAGGTGCAATGGTGCATGTTTGTAATCCCAGCCACTTGGAAGGCTGAGACAGGAGGACCACAAATTCAAAGCCAGCCTCAGCAAAAAGTGAGGCGCTAAGCAACTCAGTGAGACCCTGAGTCTAAATAAAATACAAAATAGAGCTGGGGATGTGGCTCAGTGGTCGGGTACCCCTGAGTTCAATCCCAATACCTAAAAAAAAAAAAGGAGAGAGTGTAATCTTAAGTTTGGGATATGATGTAGCTTAGTGGCAGAGTATTTGCCTAGCATGTGTGAGGCCCTGGGTTCAGTTCCTCGCATATATATATATAGAGAGAGAGGGAGAGAGACAGAGACAGACAGACATTGGGAAAATTCATGATTAAATGCAACCCTGGCTTTTTGGCACAATTGTTCTTCCTATTAGCACCTACTGGGTTTTTGTTACTGTTTGTTTTGTTTTTTTTTTGTTTGTTTTTTTTTTTTAGAGAGAGAATTTTTAATATTTATTTTTTAGTTTTCGGCGGATACAACATCTTTGTTGGTATGTGGTGCTGAGGATCGAACCCGGGCCGCACGCATGCCAGGCGAGCGCGCTACTGCTTGAGCCACATCCCCAGCCCCTGTTTGTTTTGTTTTTGAGACATGGTCTCGCTATGTTGCTCAGGCCAAACTCCTGGGCTCAAGTGATCCTCCTGTCTAAAGCCTCCCAAGAAGCTGAATTATTTTTAGCACCAGAAATTATTCCTTCTTCTCCAGGCATAGTGACTTAGCTGTCAATTCCTATACAAACCCAATTCTTTTTCAGGGGAGATTTCTCTCAAAAATACCAGCACTAGTACTGCAAATGTAGCTTATTGGTAGATGGTGTGCTTACAAGTGGGAGGCCCTGGGTTCTGTCCCCAGCACCAGAAAAGAAAAAATATTCTAACACTATTTTAAACTTCATCTGATATATTTGCAAATAATATTTGTTAAATATTTGTTCTTAGTTGATATACATACTTTCATAACATATCAATCAGTGCTTACCAAATTTTTCTACCAAAGTATTCTGGTGGCATAAGGGTAATGAACACAAAAAATCTGATGCATACTGATGTATGCTTGTGATGTGGGATATGTCCTGGTAGGTGAGGGATAGCTAACCAGACCTCCTGAGCTGCCATGTATAAAGTTCTAAAGAAAAGCATAGCTGGTTGTAATGATAAGAATTAACTAAAAATAACTGTGGAAGAATATTTATTGAATGTTCACCATGAATCAAATAATTTGTTAAACATTTTATATGCTTTTAATACTTAAGTATTAAAAGATCTTAGTTATTCCTAGATTCCATTTAACTAGTGTAATATTTAGGCATTATTAACAAAGAATAAACAAAAGCTGACTGTTATGTTATTTGGTGTGGAATAACATGTTTTAGGGTTTTGCTAAATCATATGGGTTGATTTTCAAATTCAGTACCAATCCAACCTTTGTTAACTGAATAAATTTAAAATATTCAATTTAGTGCTCTTAGTTGCCATATTAGGCTTAGTGTATATACTGAGTGATGAAAAGTTCTATAGCCCACCTTCTCCTTCCTGCTTCTCTGTTTTCATAGGTGAAAACATTTGGTGAAGCTTGCCTGATGATACGAAAACCAGCCCTAGAGCTTCTGCATTATCTGAAAAACACCAATTTTGCTCATCCAGCTGTGCGGTATCTTTTCTGTATCCTTTCCTGCCTGCCTGGGTCATCTTGAACCAGTGTTTTCTCCCCTCATGAGCAGAAAGAAGAAATGTAAGAGTGCTGTTGATAGTAAAAGTATCCCTTCTGGTGATGTTTTCTTTAACAAGAAGTACATTAGATGGGGAGAAGGGAACAGGCAAAACCCTCAGTCTTTGTCATGTTATTCATTTCTGTGCCAAGCATGATTGGTTGATACTGCATATTCCAGATGGTAAGAACTTGCTGTGTGTCTTGTGTATGTCAGGGCCAGTCCCCTTACTGTGGCAGCAGTGCAACTTTGATCTACAATAGGGCTCATCTGCTGAAAGAAAAGCCTTTGCTAGTTCATCATGATTTCTTCATGATGTTAGTGTCAAGCAGGTTACAAGGTATAGTCAATGTCACAAGAGGAAATGTGGCTAAAATCTTCCTAAAGCCTTTGATATTTAATGCCCAAGAGCATGAAGTTCCACCTTTAAGATCACCACAGGGTTTAAGAGACAAGGTCTCCCTATGTTACCTGGGCTGCCTTTGAACTCTTGGGCTCAAGCAATCTTCTTGCCTCCACCTCCAGACAACAGTCCTATGCCAACAAGCCCAGCGACCATTACTTTTTTTTTTTTTTCTTGTCCTTAGAATTAAACCCCGCCACATGCAATATAAGCACTCTAGCCCTATTATATCCCTAGTCTTTTTTTTTTTTAATTTGATAGTGAGAACAGGGTCTCCCTGATTTGCCCAGGATGACCTCAAACCTTCCTCAGCCTCCTGACTAGTTGGAATTACAGGTTTGAGTCACCCACCACACCTGGCTCAAATATCCTTTTTTGTTCAATGTTGTGTGCATTCTCATTTTCTGACTTGCCTTTAAAAACTGTCAGTAAGCAGAAGTGACATTTAATCTACTTGGTACGTCTTATGTGTTGATTATAATGATAATGTTTAGTCTCAGGTGGACCAGATCAAAAAAAGTAAATCTCTGAAGCAAGACGACTTTAAAAAATGTATATGGGGGCCTGGGCTGGGGCTCAGCAGTAGCACACTTGCCTGGCACGTGTGAGGCACTGGGTTTGAGTCTGAGCACCACCTTTAAAATAAATAAAGGTCTATCGACAGCTAAAAAACTATTTTTAAAAAAAAATGTATATTGGGAACCAAGTAAATCTGAGTGACTCAGGAGGCTGAGACAGAAGATTGCAAGTTCAAGGCCAGCCTTTTCTGAGCCCCTTTCTCAAAATTTTAAAAGTAAATAAAAAGGACTGGGGGATATAACTCAGTGGTAAAGCTTCCCTGAGTTCGATCCCTAGTATTAAGAGGGAGAGAGAGAGATATGGACGGTCTAAGGAATGTTGTTCTGTGGTAGAGCACTTGCCTAGCATACTGAAACCATGGTTCCATTCTTAGTGCTGAAAAAAAAAAAAAAATAGGGAGATAGATTAGATAGAGATATGGGAAATTGAAGTCTTTTCCCATAACTTAAGATATATAGAGTATTTTGAGTTGATGATAGTCAGTTCCTGCCTAGTTTGTTTCGTCCCCTTTTTAGCTCATCTTTGGGTGAAAAATTGCCGGGATCTTCTGCAGTCTACCTACAATAAACAGCGCTTTGATCAACCTTTAGAGGCTTCAACCTGGCTGAAGAATTTCAAAATTGCAAACGAACGCTTCCTGAGCCAGGTAACTAGACTTGGGCAAGTTTGGTGCTAGATGGTCTTTTTTTTTTTTTTTTTTTAATTAGTTGCTCAGAACATTACAATGATCTTGACATATCATACATTTGATTCAAATGGGGTATGTAATCTTATTTTTCCACGTGTACAGTTTGCAGGATCACATTGGTTATACAGCCTCGTTTATACATAGGGCCATACTAGTGCCTGTTATATTCTACTGCCCTCCCCTCCCATCACCTCTTTCTACCCAATCTACTGTGACACATTTCTCTCTCTTTTTTTTCTTCCCCCTCACACCATCTTATATGTAATTTTGCAAAACAATGAGGGTCTCCTACCAGCTAAATGGTCTTTATATAGATTATCTTCTTTGTGTACTGAAAACATGGTAGACTATGAAGAATTGATAATTTGATTTGGAATAGATATACTATTTTATTTCTTTCATTTATTTTTCTCACAGTGGGCTCACAATTTGAAATTCATTTATCCAGGAGAAATAAAGACACAACAGTAAACTGTTCTCATATAGTGGGGAGCAGAATAAAATCCAAATTGATTCACTGACTTTTCCAAAATATAGCCTCACATTCTTCATAAGCACACTTCCTCGTACATAATTTTCTTCAGATAAGATACTTTGGGGAGCCAGACATGGTGATGCACGCCTGTAAGCCCTGCGGCTTGGGTGGCTGAGACTGGAGAATTGCTGATGCAAAGCCACCCTCGGCAGTAGCAAGGCACTAAGCAACTCAGTGGGACCCTGTCTCTAAATATAATACAAAATAGGGCTCAGTGGTTGAGTGTCTGAGTTCAATCCCCAGTACCCCAAAAGGAAAAAAAAAAGATACTTTGGGGAGCCCAGACAGAAGCACATACTTAGAATCCCATTAACTCAGAAGGCTGAGACAGGAGGATCACAAGTTCAAGGCCAGATTTAGCAACTTAGTGAGACTCTGTCTCAGCATAAAAAGATCTAGGGATGTAGTTCAGTGGCTAAAGTACCCTTGAGTTCAGTCCTTATTGTCATGGGGGCAGGGCGGGGAGATGTATAGATAAAATTGTTCTTCATTCCAGTTTATTGGATATGATCTCTAGCTTATAGCTCTTTAACTCGGAGTACAAAGACTCTCCTAGGCTGAGCATAGTGGCACACACCTATAATGCCAATAATTTGGGGGTCTGAGGCAGGAAGATCAAAGGCCAGTTTGGGTAACACAGCAAGACCTTGTCTCAAAATTTTTAAAAAGGGCTAGGGAATTGTAGAGAACTTGCCCAGCATGTGTGATGCCCTGAATTCACTCTCCACCACAAAAGAAAAAGTTGGGCATGATGGTCCACTCTTGCAGCTCCAGCACTCAGGAAGCTAAGGCAGAAGGGTCATTTGATCCCATGTGTTTGAGACCAATCTGGGCTCACATAGGGAGACCCTGTCTCCCAAAAAAAAAAAAAAAAAAATTTTTTTTTTTTTTAA
>NW_026000079.1:2289578-2292874 GCF_001458135.2 Marmota marmota marmota | reverse complement strand
TTCTCGGGCATGCAACATCAGGGAGAGCCCTGCATCTCCCGAAAAAAAAAAAAAAAAGCAGATGCTAAGGCCTTAAAGTTAAGTTTTGGACTTTTTTTAGTCAGAATCAATCCATTCTCCCTCCCTCCATCTCTCCCTTCCTTCTTTCATTTTCCAAAGCTCCAGGCAGAAATGGTTTGGAAAATATTCCCTTATGTGATGGAGTCTTTTACAGGAACTGAGAAATAGATTAAAACTCATTTCTGTTAACCTTAGCCTCCCATCTTCTAGAATGTGGATGGGTTCCACCTTAGGCAAAACAATCTTTTGTTATTGTTGTTTTTACTTTGCTTCTTTTTAGATAAAAGTTCAAGAGAAATATGTCTGGAATAAGAGAGAAATCACTGAGAAAGGTAGTCCTCTGGGAGAAGTGATTGAACAGGTATAAAAACATTAGCTGTGGATCATGTCATAACCAAAGAAGGCCTCCCATGGCACTCTAAGCCTCTGTCTCCCTGCAGGGTCTGACCCGCGTGAGAAACGCCACAGACGCAGTTGGGATCGTGATGAAGGAGCTAAAGATGCAAAGTTCTTTGGGAATGTTTCGCCTCCTGGTGGCAGTGGATGGAATCAATGCCCTTTGGGGAAGGACCACATTAAAAAGAGAAGATAAAACCCCAGTGAGAAGACTTGATCCTGGTTTCTCTGATTTCTGGCTGCATCATGTACAGAGGCTGTGGCTTAGCCGTGTAGACTTAGACAATGTATTTACTTGCTGTGAGGGTTTGAATTAAGATACAGAGAGGAAATAACCCAGAAGGAGAAGGGGACACGAAAGGTACCACCATGCATTGAAAACTGAGGGAGAGTTCTCTTTTTTTGTTGTTTTCCCTTGCTACCAGGGATTGAACTCAGGAGGATCCTACCACTGAGCCACATCCCCAATCATTGGGATTACAGGCATGCGCCACTGAGCAGCCTTTCTTTTTCTTTTCTTTTCTTTTGTTTGCAGGACTGGAGTTTCATCCTCAGCCAGCCCTTTTTATTTTGAGACTGGGTATCACTAAGTGGGTGAGGATCTCACTAAATTGCAAAGTGTGACGTTAAACTTGTGATCCTCCTGCCTCAGCTTCCCAAATTGCTGGTATTATAGGCATGCACCACTGCACCCAGTTCTTTGTTAATTTTTTCTTTCTGTTAGCTTTTTAAAGAAAAGCTGTGGTTCTAAGTGGAGAAGATCAGAAACATCAAGGAGAAGGGGGTGGGTGTAGTGCTGTAGTTGTTTTTCTCGCTTAGTAAATATTTTTAATCTCCAGAAGCATAGCAAATCTTGGGCCAGAAACTAACATAGCTTGTCCCAAAGGGATATGTTCAGGTACCTTGACTGCATAATAATAATTGAGAATTTTTTTTTATTATTATCAATTCAGTTGTTTCAAGAGAACTTCTAGGAAAAAAGTAATTATCTATTTCTCATTGCCAACATGCAGATTGCTCCAGACGAACTAGCACTTATTCACAACCTGAGGAAGATGATGAAAAATGACTGGGTATGTGCATATGAACGATTTGCACATTGCAGAAAGAATTGGGTTTTCATTTTAAACATATTTTACTACTTCATAACCAATAATACCTTCAGGTCACTAATTTTATGGCCAGAATGTTCTTTTACTTTATGTAATTCCTACAATTGTACCAAGTTAGGAGTTAGGTCTGCATTAAAATCTGTTCATTTGGGGCTGGGGTTGTGGCTCAGTGGTAGAGTGCTCGCCTAGCACGTGCGAGGCCCTGGGTTCGATCCTCTGCACCACATAAAAATAAACAAAATAAAGGTATTATGTCCAACTACAACTAAAAAAAAAATTTTTTTTAAATAAAGATAATTGTATTCACCTAAAACTAAAAGAAAATTTAATATTTTTTGTAGCTATAAATGGATACAATACCTTTATTTTATTTATTTATATTTATATGGTGCTGAGGATCGAACCCAGGGCCTCACACATGCTAGGCAAGTGCTCTACCACTGAGCTACAACTCCGGCCCCAATCATTACTAAACTGGTGCACGATTTTTTTTAAAAAGCTTCACATAATGGTCACAACTTCCCTCCCCCCCGAAAAAAAAAAATAGCATAAAATCTGCAACGATTATACAGTGATACACAGTATTTAAATATTGGCCTAATTTTATTTGCAATTCTACTTTTATGTCTTCTTTGACTTTTTCTTATTCTTCTTTATTTCAGCACGGAGGTGCCATTGTGTTGACTTTAAGCCAGACTGGATCTCTCTTTAAGCCCCGGAAAGCATACCTGCCGCATGAGTTGCTGGGAAAGGTTAAGTTATAGAAGAATTCATTGCCTCTTAGATGATCGTTCTGAGTAGAGAGAGAGCTCTTTTTAAGTCTACTTATTTTGACATTATTTCAGAAAAATCATATTCTTCTACCCCAATATCTTTTTCTTAAAAAACAAAGATAGAATTCTAATACATAACCATAGCATTCTTATCCAGTCAGGAAACTGATATAAACCTTTGATCTAATCTGTAAGTCTTACTCAGAGTTTGCCAGTTAATCCAATATCCCACTATAGAAAAAGAAGAACCTGGATGATGTTCACTTGTCATGTCTGTTTGGTCTCCTTTAATCTGTGGTGGTTCCTCAGCCTTGTATCTTTTATAATCTTAAGATTTCTATTTTTCAAAAGTACATGCCAGGGCCCGGGGCTGTAGCTCAGTGGCAGAGTACTTGCCTAGCAGGTGTGAGGCACTGGGTTCAATCCTTAACACCACATAAAAATAAATAAAATGAAGGCATGCGTCCATCTACAACTACAAAAAAAAAAGTACATCACTACTTTCTTTGTAGGTTATTTTATGAGCTTGTCTGATGTTTCCTCACAAGTAGAAGTGATAATAGAAGTAAAAATGTGCCAGGCACATGCTTGTAATCCCAGCATCTCAGGAGGCTGAGGCAGGAGGATTGTGAGTTCAAAGCCAGCCTCAACAACTTAGGGTCTTGCTGACCCTATCTCTAAATAAAATGTAAAAAAAAGGCTGGGGATGTGACTCAGTGGTTAAGTACGCCTGGGTTTAATTTCCATACCAAAAAAAAAAGTAGTAGTAAAAATGTGTCTTCTCTGTGCAGCTTATCAAAAGGAACATGAGGGGGCTGGGGTTGTGGCTCAGTGGGTAGAATACTTGCCTCTGACTCGTGGGGCACTGGGTTTGATCCTCAACACCACATAAAAATATACAAATAAAGATATTGTGTCCATCTACAACTAAAATATATATATATATATATATATA
>NW_026000079.1:2185405-2289553 GCF_001458135.2 Marmota marmota marmota | reverse complement strand
ATATATATTAAAAAGGAGCATGAAATCTGTTTATCCCATTACTGATAATGTTAATTTTGAACACCTACTTTAGATGATATTCATCTGGCTTCTCCTCGGTAATTATTCTCCCTTTGGAATTAATAAGTATCTTTTTTTTTTTTTTTAAGAATTTTAATATTTATTTTCTAATTTTCAGCGGACACAACATCTTTGTATGTGGTGCTGAGGATCGAACCCGGGCCGCACGCATGCCAGGCGAGCACGCTACCGCTTGAGCCACATCCCCAGCCCTAATAAGTATCTTGAGGAGATATACTTTCAGGCTAGATAAATTTCCTATTACTTCCACCTACTCATCCATTAGATTAGTGATTCTTTGCTAAATGTTATTATGGTAATGACCAAGTGGAGATTTCTCTAAACCTATTATTTCTTCTAAATATATCACTTGGCTTTCTATTAGAAATTTTCTGTTCCCCTTATATATTTATTTGTTACAGTGTAGATTTGTAAATTCATTTTTAATAGGTGCTGAGCCTTTACTATCATTCTTATTTACATGCTCAAATTATTCCAGTGTTACCATGGATGCTTCCTTTAGGCTAGTTGCTATGACCCATCATTTCTTTTAGCACTTCTTTATTTCCTGGCACAAGAATGTTTCCAGATTCCCTTGTACTTCCCATGCCCTCTTCCTAGAATTAGTCATTTCTAGCCTTGGTTTGTTTCAGAAAATGGTTTTTAGAAACCAAGACCTTAGAGCTACTGGGGTATCATTTCTTCTAGCCCTTCTCAGCAAAGCTAGTAACGAGGCGTGGTGTTTACATGTAGTGTGTGTATTCTTCTCTAATGAACTATAAATCCATGCTTACACTTGCCAGTTCCATGCTAGAATAGCATTCATTGTTCCCTTCCCCTTTTCCATATTTGTCTCATCTATAAGAAATCTCTTCTCATTAGCCACAACTTATTTACTTACTAACTTAATCCTAAAATATGGTTTAAAAGTTTCAGATTTGTGGGCTGGAGTTGAAGCTTAGTGGTAGAGCACTTGCCTTACACGTATGAGGCACTGGGTTCAATCCTCAGCACAACATAAAAAAATAAACAAACAAAATAAAGTAATTGTATCCATCTACACAGTATTTTGTATATACAAAAAGTTTCATATTTGCTCACCCTCAACTCATATAGAAGCTGCAAACTAGAGTTCAATATTTTCAAGTTTTCATCTTGAGTCAAAAAAGATGTGTAGTCAGATATTCTTTTCAGAAGTTACTTGGCTTGGGCTGGGGCTGTAGCTCAGTGGTAGAGCACTTGCCTTGAACATGTGAAGCACTGGGTTTGATCCTCAGCAACACATAAAAATAAATATTGTGTCCTTCTACAACTAAAAAAAATATATTTAAAAAAAAAAAGACGTTACTTGCTCTAGTTCCCCTCCCCTTCTCCTATGTTAAATTCAGAATATAATTTGATTGATCCACTATTTCTAATTATGTTCCACTTAGGGTCTTTTTTCCCACTTGTTAATTTTAATTTCCTTTTTTCCCATTCAAAATTTTTTATGAGTTCATTATAGTTATACATAATGATGGGATTGGTTGTTACATATGCATATACAATATAACAATATTTTGGCCTAACTTGATTCCAGAAGTCAGAGCTCTCAAAAATACAGTTTACTCAGACAAGCGGTGTCCCCCATATTTCTGCAGATCTGTAGAAAGTGGGGTAGCCAGAGAAAGAGGAGTAAGAAGAATAGAAGAAAATAAAAACACTGCCCTCAAAGTGCTTAAGTAGAATTTCTCTTTCTCCTGATAGGTCACTTAACTAATATTGTACCCTTTCTCTTCTCCAGGAAGGATTTGATGCCCTGGATCCCTTTCTTCCCATTTTGGTTTCCAGTTATAACCCAAAGGAATTTGAAAGTTGTATTCAGTATTATTTAGAGAATAATTGGCTACAACATGAAAAAGGTCAGTTGTTTAATTTTCTCCTATCAGAGCTTGGTGTTCAAAGTAGAATCCCACTCACTCAGAGCCTCACCCTCTTGTTCCATCAGCACTGAGAAGAAAGGTGTTGGTGGGTAGCTAAGTTGGGGTATTTTCTTTTTCGGGGGAAGAGTCCTAGGGATTGAACTCAGGGTTTACTTGACCACTGAGCTACATCACAAGCCCTATTTTGTATTTTATTTAGAGACAGGGTCTCACTGAGTAGCTTAGCGCCTCGCTTTTGGTGAGGCTGGCTTTGAACTCGCAATCTTCCTGACTCAGCCTTCCAAGCTGCTGGGATTATAGGTGTGCACCACCACACAGCCTACTTTTTTTTGTTTTGCTGTGCTTTTTGTGATGCTGAGGATTGAACCCAAGGCCTTGTGCATGCAAGGCAAGCACTCTACCAACTGTGCTATACCCCAGCCTCAGACTAAGTTTATAATTTACAAAGGAAATTATATCTCTCCCCAAATTCTCATCTGGTCCAAAATAAAATGTTAATGCAAAAAGCTGGAGGCAACGCTGCCAGGCATGGGGGTTTCTCGCCTGTAATCCCAGCTGCTCAGGAAGTTGAGGCAGGAGGATCATGAGTTCAAAGCCAGACTCAGCAACTTAGTGAAGCCTTAAGCAACTCAGCAAGACCCTGTCTCTAAATATATTTTTAAAAGGGCTGGGATGTGGCCCAGTTGTTGAGTGCCCCTGGGTTCAATGCGCAGTACCAAAAAAAAAAATGGAGGCAAAACCCCATCCAGCTGGGGCTGGGGATGTGGCTCAAGCGGTAGCGTGCTCGGCTGGCATGCCTGGGGCCCGGGTTCGATCCTCAGCACCATATGCAAACAAAGATGTTGTGTCTGCCGAAAACTAAAAAATAAATATTAAAAAAAAAATTCTTTCTCTCTTTTAAAAAAAAAAAAACCATCCAGCCACTGGGCGTTTTCCAGGTGTTTGGATTATGCCATACTCTCATTATTGGTTTATTCATTCAGCAAATTTCAGTTGAGAAATTCATGTGCTGTGACAGTCCCACAATAATTCACCTTGTGTAAGAGGCTACCCCAACACCAAAGCAAATCTTTGCCATAGCGATCTATTATATGTAAAGAAATTGTTGCTTCTTAATACCAAATGTTTTCTTTTGTTTGTTTGTTATGTTGTTGTTGTTGTTGTTGTTGGTTTTACTCAATATATTTTATTTTTATGTGGTACTGAGGATCGAACCCAGGCCCTTGCAAACCGCCTCCCCCCCAAAATGTTTTTTTTTTTATATTTATTTTTTAGTTGTAGTTGGACACAATAGGTTTATTTTATTTATTTATTTACTTTTCTGTGGTGGTGAGGATCGACCCTACGGCCTCACACATGCTAGGTGAGCCCTCTACCACTGAGCCACAACCCCAGCTCTCTTACTACCAGATTTGATGCCCTTTGACTGGAAGCATTTTAGGTATTCATTTAGGTTTGCCTCACCTCTGGATATCCGAGGGTATATAAAGGAAAAATAAAGGGTTTTTCTATCACTAGATAATAGAGAGTTAGGATATTGGAGAGGAAAGAATAAAAGTAGCTGCAGCATTGTAGGTGGGAAGCACAGAGACGTGTGATCTGGGGAGGAATATGTCTGAACATAATCTAGATAAGGGAGGCTCTGACCACTGGAGTTTTCTGGAGGGATACAGAACAGCAGGAGGAATTTTTGACTTCACTGTGTTTGACTCCATTATAGCTCCTACAGAAGAAGGGAAGAAGGAGCTGCTATTTCTAAGTAATGCCAACCCTGGGCAGCTGGAACGTCTCTGTGCCTACCTATGAGCCATGGTCATTATGTGGATGGAAGACAGTGGACATTTCCTTAATGCTGCACCCAGTCCCGGAGAACTCCCTAGCACTCAGGTAGAACAGCCAGGCCCCTGTCCCTATGGGATTAGCCAGGACTGCCGTGGGCTATGCACCTTCTTTGAAATGGGTTCCTTACAAAATGACTGTGAACATATGGTAAGATTTCCCCTTGTTCCTAAAAATAAAATCATCTTTTGAATGTGGTTTTCATATTTAAGATAACAATGGTTCTTTTCCTTAAAAAAATAAAATTAAATGTTTTTCTTAAAGTGTTGTATTCAACTTAAGAGCCTTCAGATTAGCCAAATTGAATTTATCTGACTCAGTTCTATAGAAGTTTCCAGTAGTTCTGACTACTGATCAAGAGATCAAGATTCACAGCCTAACTTCTCCCACCCAAACACACCACTCACTTCCTACTTACACTTTTATCTTTGATTCCAAGGGGGTGACTGAGCCCCAGCTGAGTATCTGGCAGCTTTAATATGGTACAGCTCTTTCCCATGTGTTCCTGGGAGAATTAAGTACTAAATCCCACCCGCATACATCGTGTAGAGTGAATTATCTTTAATGCCCTCAGAGCAAATTATCTGTGTACTGCCCAGGGGAGAATAGAGAAAGTAGTGATTCAAATCACTTACAGTGGAGTTTGATCCTCTTGTCATATTCAGGTTATCAGTATTGTTTAAAGGGTCGGAATTTTTTTTTTTTTTAAGAGAGAGAGAATTTTTTTTTTTTTAATATTTATTTTTTAGTTTTCGGCGGACACAACATCTTTGTTTGCATGTGGTGCTGAGGATCGAACCCAGGCCCCACGCATGCCAGGCGAGCGCGCTACTGCTTGAGCCACATCCCCAGCCCAAGAGTCGGAATTTTGATTCCCAGATCTGCTACTTATTGGCTGGCTAATTGGAGGTCTCTTAGTTCTTTGCTATTTCCTTCTCTAATTTCACCTTATCTTTATTTGCTCTCATCTAATGATGACAACAATTGAAGGATATGGAAAAACAATCCCCAGGAAGAAAAGGAGGACATTGGGTCCCAGGGAGAGAGAGAAAACAATGGGCTGTGGACTTTCTCCATTTCCCAGCATCAGTGGGCTCTGGACTTTGACCATTTCCTGTTCTACAACTGTTCCCCTGCCTGCCAACCCACGCATTCTGCTGGGATGCAGTCTCGCTGAACCCAATAAAACTCAGACCCCTATTGTAACCAGTCGTCATTTTCTCTCTTGAACCTCTGCCTCTCTGGTGCTTAACAAAGCATCACTGATCCTTTGAGGTCTGTCTCTGTTTCTTTTTCTTTCTCCTTCATTTTGCTTTCAATAGTGCTAAACTTGCAGAGGCTTTGTGAGAATTAAACAGCATATTCGGCTGGGATTGTGGCTCAGAGTCAGAGAGCTTGCCTCACTTGCATGAGACACTGGGTTCAATCCTCAGCACCACATAAAAATAAATAAATAAAATAAAGGCATTGTGTTCATTACGACTTTAAAAAATATTTAGAAAGAAACAGCATATGTAAAGCACCTACCATATAAGTAGCTATTTTTTTATAATGTATTATCTCTTTTTTATACATACCTTTATTTTGTTTATTTTTATGTGGTGCTGAAGGATTGAACCCAGTGCCTCACATGTGTGAGGCAAGCACTCTACTGCTGAGCCACAGCCCCATCCCATGAATAGCTATCTTTATAACATGGGTTTTGTGCTTTATTTGAAGAAATTCTTGTCAGAAACAGAACTTCCACCCGTAAGTCAATCCCCAGTCACCCATGGTGGTAACTTTGCTGTGCTGTAGTTTAACCAGACTCATTTACTAGCATCAGAAACAGAGACAACAGTCGTACTGAGAATGCTTAACCAGCTCCTACAGCGAGGAAGGGTGAATTCATGTGTCAGATCCCTTTGTATGTGTCTCCTAATGGTCCTCTTCTCTATGAAGCCCTGATTGCTATACCTCCCAATATGGCTTATTAAGCCTGTGAATTTATAATATCTCAGACCACTTCCTCCTCTTTATCCTCATTACCACTGCCTATCGCTTCTTTTTTGAGTTACTGAAAACATTTATTAATTTGTTTTTTGGCCTTCAATCACTCTTCCTCCTATTGGTCTATCTTTCACAAGTTGCCAGAGCGAACTTTCTAAAATTCTCCTAGTTGGTGATGTTCAGTTGCCTCCTCTGTGCCTTCATTCTAATTTATTTTGCCATATATGTCTTATAAATTTCAAACCATACAAAAATATATAATGAACCAGGGCTGGGGTTGTGGTTTAGTGGTAGAGCACTTGCCTAGCATGTATGAGGCACTGGGTTCAAGTCTCAGCACCACATATAAATAAAGGTCCATCAATACCTAATAAAAACAGTTTAAAAACAAAAGAGAAAAATCGGGCACCTTCCCTTTCCCCTAGTTCTTTGGAAGCAACCTCTATTACCAAGTTCTAGAGATAAAATTATACACTTTTTTATACTAGGTATGCTTTAGCACTGATGTACGTCCTCAGCCCTTTGTATTTTGAGACAGGGGCTCCTAAGTTGCTGTATTAGGGTTCTCTAGAATCAGCAGGAAGTATAATTATCAAAAGGGACTTATTAGGTTGTCTTGTGCGACCAGAAGCTGGATAGTCCACAATGGCCGTGTGCAGGCTGGAGAGCTGGGAGAACCAGTAGCTGCAGACCAAAGAGGCTGAAGCCCCAGAACCAGAGGGATCCAGGGTGCTACCCTGGTCTGAGACGTAAGCCTTCTGGAGAATCTCTGTCAGAGTCCACTTGGGAAGAATGAAGAGGCAAGAATCCGATATCCTATCGCAGTAGCCATCAAGAACCCATTCAAGAAGGAGTGAGCTTCATCTGCTGCTGCTGCTTTGTTCTTCCAACTTTTATTCCATCAAGCCATCATCCTATTGGTTGCTGCTGCCCACACTTAGGGAGGGTCTTCATTTCAGTTGGCTATCCCACATGCCAATAACTCCTAGATACACCCTCATTGACACACTCATAATCCTCTTATTCCTTGGCATCTCTTAATCCAATCAAGTTGACGATTCAAGTTGTCCATTAAGGTTGCCCAGGCTGACCTCCAGCTTGTGATCTCTTGCCTCAGCCTCCTAAGTCACTAGAATTATAAGGATGCATACCCCACCTTCCATCCCCACTTATTTTTCAAATACAAAAAGAAACCCACTGGGGCTGGGGATGTAGCTCAGTTGGTAGAGTGCTTGCCTTGCATGCACAAGGCCCTGGGTTCAATCCCCAGCACCACACACCTCACACACAAAAGAAAAAAGAAAGAAACCACACTTTGGTTTTTTTGCATAACTCGGAAATTTTATCTGTCACCATTCTTGTAAATTTTGGGGGCGGGGCTGGGGAGTACCAAGATTGAACTCAAAGGCACTCAACCACTGAGCCATATCCCCAGCGCTATTTTGCATTTTATTTAGAAATTGGGGGGGGGGGGTCCTCACTGAGTTGCTTAGGGCCTTCCTTTTTGCTGAGGCTGGCTTTAAACTCAGAACCCTCCATCTCAGCCTCCTGAGCTTCTGGGATTACAGGTGTGTGCCACCGCGCCCACCCTCTTCCTCATAAATTTCTTTTTATTCTCTGTAAATTTACATGCTCATTTGAACCAATTTATTTAAAAAGAAGGCAAGAGGGCAACATCATAAGCTCTGCAGCTAGACACCACCTGAGCCCTACCAGAAGAGGCAGTGTGGTAAAGACAACGCTGACCCTATAACAGTCTCACCTTAGCCTGTGTTAATGACAGTTGCAGCAAGTCCCCAGAAACAGGAGATTTAGGCAGGATCAAATCATGTTGACAAATTTGGTCCTTAGCTGCAGATGAGGCTGGGAAATACTGCCACCTTAGGACCTTGGGAGCTTGTTTATAGGTTCTGGCAGGAGGTTCTGGAGTACATCTACTCCTATAACCTTGACCAAAGAACTGTCCTCTTATTGGGAAGGTCATTCTCTTACCAATTGTGAATCTTCAGGAGATCACCATATCACGTGAATCTGTGGCCAGATCACTCTCACATCCAACACGCAGCTTTGGGAGGCTAACCATAAGAGTAAACTCAGGCATGTTAAGTCTGTCTATATCATCACTGATACACAAAGTCCTATGGAAGAATAACCCCACTTTTCTAATCACTAAATACAGATTCTTAATTGTTTCCCAAACATTCTATCATAATCTACCCTATGCAGTCTTTTTTTCATAAGATTATTCTGTAGTCCTAATGTTCATACCCATTTTTTATTGTCTTCATGCCAAGGTACTACACAGCTAGATTATTGAGGCTCCTTCTCATCACTCAACTGGACATGATCCAGATCAGGAAATAAGACTTCCTTTATTTTCAGATAGCATTAGCTTGGACATGTAGAAAACCTTAAGCTGCCCCCCGAAAATTATCTACTAAACTAAAAGCAAATTCAGCAAGGGCACAACAATACAAGACCAGTACATAAAAATCAATTGTATTTATATTATTAAAGAACCATCCAGAAATGAAGTTAAAATAATTCTATTGGCAATAGCAGTAAAATATTTAGAAACAAATTCAACAAAAGAAATACCAGATGTGGTGGTATATGACTGTACTCCCAGCTACTTAGGGAGCTGAAGCAGGAGGATGGCTTGAGTCCAGGAGTCCAAGACCAGTGAGGCAACATAGCAAGTAGACAGACAATCTTCTTGATCTTGAATTGGGTGAATATGTCTTAGATATGATGCCAAAGATATCCATAAGATGTGATTTTAAGAAAAGATCTAATAATAAGTGTTGATGAGGATATCGGAGGGAAAGGCCCACTCATACGTTGCTGGTGGGACTGCAAATTGGTGCAGCCAATATGGAAAGCAGTATGGAGATTCCTTGGAAAACACACACACACACACACACACACACACACAATGGAATTTTACTTACTCAGCAATAAAAGAATAAAATCATGACATTTGCAAGTAAATGGATGGAGTTAGAGAAGATAATGCTAAGTGAAGTTAGCCAATCCCCCAAAACCAAATGCTGAATGTTTTCTCTGGTATAAGGAGGCTGATTCACAGAGGGGTAGGGAGGGGGAGCATGGGAGGAACAGAGGAACTCTAAATAGGGCAGAGGGGAAGGGAGGGGGCAAGGGGGTTAACAATGATGGTGGAATGTGATGGTCATCATTGTCCAAAGTACATGTATGAAGGCATGAATTGGTGTCAACATACAGAGATATGAAAAATTGTGCTGTATACATTCCGCTGTCATTACTTTTTTAAAAAAAATCAATTAAAAAATCTAATAAATTGAATTTACATTCCGCTGTCATTACTTTTTTAAAAAAAATCAATTAAAAAATCTAATAAATTGAATTTCATCAAATTAACTTTTGCTCTTATGTGCTTTTAAAGGTTATAGTTATAATTCACTAATGAAGGACTCACTAATAAGACAAATGACAATATAAAAATGAGTGAAATGATTTGGACCTTTTTGTAAAAAAAGATGGATGAATGAAAAGCTCATGAAAAGGGACTCACCAGCACTAGTTATTAGGGAAATGCAAGTCCAAGTCAGAAAACATACAGTTTTATACCCACAGGAATGGTATGAACAATAACAATTATTAGGATGTGGAGATATTGAAATAAACCACTTTGGAATATGGTTTGGGAGTCCCTCAAAATATTAAACAGATTATCATGTGACCCAGCAATTCTACCCTAAATGAACATATGTCCACAGAGAGTTATGTTCAAGTAGCATGAGACTGTTCACGGTGACATTATTCATAATAGCTAAACATTAGAAATAATCCAAACATCCATGAAATTGTGAATTGATAAGCAAAAGGAAAATAATGCTACAAAATGAAGAGTCTTAAAAACATGCTGGAGGGCTGGGGTTGTAGCTCAGTGGTAGAGCTCTTGCCTTGAATGCATGAGGCCCTGGGTTCAGTCCCCAGCACCACATAAAAATAAACAAATAAAAATAAACAAAGATTAAAAAAAAAAACATACTGGAACAAAAGGCCATATGTGATATGATTATGTGACATGTTGAGAAAAACAAAATCTGTAAAGACAGAAGGTAGATTAATGGTTCTCTGTTGCAGGGAGGTAGGAACAGGGAGATATATGATGTACAGAAAACAAAAAATTTTAAGCAAAAAATTTTTAATTTGTTTAAAGAAATTTAAAAAAATTAAACCTCAATAAATAGCAGAATATGGATTAGAGGCATTGATTCTCCCCAAATTGATTTATGAAGATATGATGCTATCCTGACCCAAATACTAGGAGTTTTTTAATTTTGCTGATCTTGACAAGATGATTTGAAAATATTTGTGCAAATACTGCTGTGGTTGTAGCTCAGTAATAGGAGCACTTGCCTCACATGTGTAAAGCCCTGTGTTCAAACCCCAGTACTGCAATAATTTTTATTTTAAAATGTTTCAATCCTACAGGAATGTTGGAATACTCAAAAAAATAATAATAAAGACAATGTAATCTTCACCTACATTCAGTTGTTAACATTCGCGTTATTTTTATACACATTTATTTTGTTGCACCATTTGGAAGTAAATTGGAGCCACAGGACAACCCGCAAGTACATCAGTACATACATCTTAAGAAGGGTATTCTCAGGCTGGGGATATAGCTCAGTTGGTAGAGTGCTTGCCTACCATGCAAATAGTCCCTGGGTTCGATCCTTAGCACCACAAAAAGGGGGGGGGGGGGTTATTCTACATCATCATACCCAAGAAACTCATCTTGATGCACGACTCACTTTCTCCAGTTCAGGTACCAATCAAGGATTTCACATTATAAACTGTCCCACAGTCTAGATTTGTTTCCCTCAGATTAGATAAAAGTTGAACGGTTTGGGTATGCATAAGTCATGGGTTATATGTTGTACTTGCCACACTACGTCATTTTAGTTTGTTGCATTATTGGTGATGATAAGGTGATCACTTGGTTAAGTATGATATCCATTAAGTTTCTCCATCAAAATTTTAGCACTTCCCCAATTGTTAATTAAACAATCTGGAGTGTTACTTTGATATCCTCTCACTGTCCTGTTTCCCAAGAAATTATCACATGATGGTTTTAACATCCACTGATGATAAGCACCTGAATAAATTCTTAACTTGATAAATGCAATTTAAAAATTTAAATCTACCATTTTTAGCTCTTTTTTTTTTTTTTCCTGGTCACTCCTAACACTTATTTTCCTCCTCCCCCAAGCTTTCTTAGTCTAATTATGTATATTTAGGGATGTAAGGTACCTTTTTAAGCAGGGCATCAGCAGACAGATCAGGCAGAAGGATCACCAGTTCAAAGTCAGCCTCAGAAATTTAGCAAGGCCCTGAGCAACTCGGTGAGGCCCTGTCTTGAAATAAAATATAAAAAAGGGCTGGCGATGTGGCTCAGTGGTAAAGTTCATTGACCAGCTGGAGAACCTAGGGAAGATCCCGTCTCAAAATAAAAAGGGCTGGGCCGGGCGTCATTGCAAACACCTGTAGTTTCAGCATTTCTGGAGGCTGAGGCAAGAAGATCACATGTTCATAGCCAGCCTCAGCAATTTAGCAAGTCTCTATCTCAAAATAAAAAGGGCTGGGGATGTATATAAATACAAAAAATCATTTGTGATATATTCATACAACGGACTAGTCTGCAGCAATGAAAATGAAGTAGATACGTGATGGAATACGGATGAATTTCATAAACGATATTGACAGAAAGAACACATACTCTGTTACCTAATGTCCTAGCTAGACCAGTCCCCTGGGTTAAAATCCAGTAAGGCTGACTTTGGAAGGAGTGTGTGGGAGGATTTAAAGGAGCTTGTTTCCTGGCAAGGTGTTTTGTTCGCGAGTTTGTTTNACAGGGTCTCGCTGAGTTGCGTAGGGCCTCGCTAAGCGGCAGAGGCTGGCTTTGAACTCCTGATCCTCCTGCCTCAGCCTCCCGAGCTGCTGCGATTACAGGCGTGCGCCACGCGCCGGCTCTCACAGGGCTTTGTGTTGTCTGTGGAGTTATTTATTAGCTGGCATAAGTGTGATGGGACAAGAGGTGAGAACCTTTGTGACCCTAGTCATTGGTGGCGCCAGATGAGGCGCAAAGAAAACCGTCGAAGAATGCGCGATGACGCGCAGGCCTGTAATCACGGCGACTCAGGCAGGAGCATCAGAAGTTCGAGTCCAGCTTCAGCAGTTTAGCGAGACCCTGTCTCAAATTTAAAAATATTTCATTTGGAGATTTAATTTAGAGACAGGGAGACAGGGTCTCGCTGAGTTGCGTAGGGCCTCGCTAAGCGGCAGAGGCTGGCTTTGAACTCCTGATCCTCCTGCCTCAGCCTCCCGAGCTGCTGCGATTACAGGCGTGCGCCACGCGCCGGCTCTCACAGGGCTTTGTGTTGTCTGTGGAGTTATTTATTAGCTGGCATAAGTGTGATGGGACAAGAGGTGAGAACCTTTGTGACCCTAGTCATTGGTGGCGCCAGATGAGGCGCAAAGAAAACCGTCGAAGAATGCGCGATGACGCGCAGGCCTGTAATCACGGCGACTCAGGCAGGAGCATCAGAAGTTCGAGTCCAGCTTCAGCAGTTTAGCGAGACCCTGTCTCAAATTTAAAAATAAAAAGGTCCGGAGATGGGATGTAGCTCATGGTGGAACATCCCGGGTCCAATCCCCAAGATCCAAAAAAAAAAAAAAAAGTCCGCAGCAAGGCGCCGCGGCGCACGACTTCCGGCCCAGCCTGCGGTCGCGGGGCCGCGGGGCAACTACGGGAAAGCGGGACTGGGCCACGTCAAGGAAGAGGGGCGGGAATGATGGGCAGGGTCTCGAAGTCATTTACCCAATGGCAAGGGACGTGTTTGTGGACCAATAGGATGCAGAGGACGAGGCCACGCCCACATGCCTGTGGAGCCAATCGGCTAGGAGCAGCGAGCGGACTGGCAGGGGCGGTGGGACCGAGTGGAGTGGCGAGGCATGGCGGCGGGGCCGGAGAGGTGCTTACGCTGCAGTTGGGACATTTTGCGGGTTTCGTGGGAGCGCACTGGTGGAACCAGCAGGTGAGGTCTCCTAGTGGCTGTCCCGGCGAAATCCTTGGGGATCCACAGTCCTGACGTGCGGCCTGCGCCGCTCGCCTCCTCTAAGTGCAGTCCTCCCTCCTGCCTCCCCCAGGATGCTGCGCTGGGCCGAGGAACCAGCGCCAAGGAGTCCCTGGGAGAACTGTGCCCTGACGTCCTGTACCGGACGGGCCAGACGCTGCATGGCCAGGAAACGTACACGCCGCGACTCATCCTCATGGATCTGAAGGGTGAGACGGTGTCAGGGGTCGGCCAGTGCTCAAGTGTTTCCATTTCGCATCCCCTCTCTTAAATTAAAACTCTATAGTTAGGCGTGGTGGTTCACGCCTGTAATTCCATCTACTAGAGAGGCTGAAGCAGGAGGATCTCAAGTGTGAGACCAACCTCAACAACTTAGTGAGACCCTCTGTCAAAAAAGAACTAGGGATGTAGCTCAGTGTTAAAGCGCCTCTGGGTTCAATCCCAAGGATCCACCTCCCACCCCAACCCACCCCCAAAATGACCTCTAACCATTGTAGGTTGAAGGACTAGAAATGAGTATTCTAACACCAGAGGTACGCAGGAAGGCAAAACTTTGCTCAAAGAGCCATCTCTAGAATAGACTGCTTGCCTGGAGACAGGTGTTAAGAAATGCCACACTCCTGTATGACTATTGGAATTTTTTTTTTTTTTTTGCTCCAAGTACCACATCTACTGATTAAGCCGGGATCAGAAAGAGGAATTCTCCTAAACCAGCTCCCCACCCACCCGTGCAAATGGGCACCTAAGAAAGCCTGGAAAGCCAGTGCAGGAGGGATGTTGACAGCAGGTTGTCAGGAGATCAAGATTACCCCTTCCCTGGGAAGAGAGAGGATGCCCTAGGATTTGACCAAGCATTGCTTATTCTCTCTGTACAGGCAGTCTGAACTCCCTAAAAGAGGAAGGTGGACTCTACTGGGACAAACAGCTAGACGCAGCAGTAGCTTGGTATGTACCTAATGTATGGAGAGGGGTGGGAACAGGCATGTGCACAGAAAGCTAGAGCTCTCATCACAATGAGTTTCTTTGATTAATCTTGAAATCTTTTCAAGGCATGGGAAGCTTACCACACACAAAGAGGAAGTCTATCCCCAAAACCCTCATCTCCAGGACCTTCTGAGTGCGGAGGTGAGGGCCTCTATCCTGAACCTTCTCACCCCATGCTACAACCAGAGTACCTCCACTGGGGTAGAGAAAAGAGGATTTTAATCACCTTAAATGCCTTAGAATGGTATTTTGAGAAAAAGCACATCTTTTCCTAAGGATTGTTTCAACCTAAACAGGAGGAGGCTGCAGGGATGGCCAACATGCTCAGGGAATATAAATCAGCCTTTGCTTCTAAACTATCTGAAACTAAATATAGATTTTTCTCACCTGTGCCAGGGAGTGCGGAGTAGTGATGGTTTCTGGAGGGTCAAATCCATCCCTAATGGCAAAGGTGAGAATTCTGCAGATATTAGATTTTCGCAGTACAGATGGGGACCTAAGCAGAGAAGGAACATGGCAAAGGTACATCTCTCCGGCTTTTTCTTCAGGTCCCCCACCAGTCACCACTGCTGCAATTCCAAAACCACTAGAGAGCAGTGTCAGAGTCTGGTCAGACTTCCTCAGAGTCCATCTCCATCCCCGGAGCATCTGTATGATTCAGAAGTACAACCATGATGGGTATGGGGACCTCAGAGGCTGTGAGGCAAGAGGCTTACCCACCACCAATGCTGGGGATAAGATTCTTTGAGGCCATCTTTCCCCAAAACAAGAGATCTGGGAGTTGGAGTAGGGAGAGGATTGGAAGTCTTGCCTCCTATTCGTTTGTGGCAGGGAAACAGGTCGGCTGGAGGCTTTTGGCCAAGGGGAGAGTGTCCTGAAGGAACCCAGGTATCTGGAAGAGCTGGAGGACAGACTGCACTTCTACGTAGAGGAATGTGACTACTTGCAGGTAGCTGTGGGCAAGGTGGACAGCAAGGAGAAATTCTTCTCATCCTGTTCTCTACTGCCTTTGATCCTTTGCTTCTCTCCAGGGCTTCCAGATCCTGTGTGACCTGCATGATGGTTTCTCTGGGGTAGGTGCCAAGGCTGCAGAGTTGCTACAAGACGAGTATTCAGGGCGGGGAATAATAACCTGGGGCCTGATCCCTGGTTCCTGCAGTCTTGGGGTGAGTAGAACATGGGAGAAAAAGAAGTCACAGTGGGGAGGAGCAACAAGAGAAAAGTCGCCATTGAGAAAGTTGCCTGATGCACACCCCTCATTTCACCAGGAGCCTCAGAAAAACATCTATCGCCTGTTGAACACAGCATTCGGACTGGTGCACCTGACTGCTTACAGCTCTTTCGTCTGCCCCTTATCCTTGGGTGGGAGCCTGGGCCTGCGACCCCAGCCACCTGTCAACTTCCCTCACCTGCATTATGATGTAAGGCTCAATGCTTGTTCTGACTACAGCTGACCCTCATGTTCCCCAAAGAAGCCTCTGTTAGGAGGTCTCTTCTTAAACTTAGCTTGAACTCAGCTGTGATGTGGCCTCTTAGATCTGTCTTGTGCTTGTCCACTCTTGGGCCAAGCACACCCTTGCTTCACTCTCTGGACCTCTCTGTCATTAATGCCCTACCTCCACACATCCTTTCCCAGGTCCCAAAGGCTTAAGTGCTCCTCTTGTATCCTCTTTGTAGGCCACTCTGCCCTTCCACTGTAGTGCCATCCTGGCCACAGCACTGGACACAGTCACTGTTCCTTATCGACTCCGTTCATCTCCAGTTTCCATGGTCCACCTGGCTAATATGCTGACCTTCTCTGGGAAAAAGGTATGAAGCTCTGTGTGGGGCTTGGGTCAGCACTGAGAAAAAGATCTGTAATCTTATCTCCTCCTGCTCTTTAGGTGGTGACAGCAGGAGCAGTCATCCCCTTCCCCTTGGTTCCAGGCCAGTCCCTCCCTGATGCCTTGGTGCAGCTCGGAGGAGCCACCCCATGGACCCCACTGTCTGCATGTGGGAACCCCTCGGGAACACACTGCTTTGCTCAGTCAGTGGTACTGAGAGGTATAGACAGAGCGTGCCATACCAGGTGAGCACTGTTGGTCCTTAGGAGCCCTCGTCAGGTTTTTGTTTATGTCCTCTTCTCCCTAATATCCAGGCATTCTAATGACATTGCTTCCTCCCACCCCCCCCCCCCCCCCCCCCCCCCCCCCCCCCCCCCCCCCCCCCCCCCCCCCCCCCCCCCCCCCCCCCCCCCCCCCCCCCCCCCCCCCCCCCCCCCCCCCCCCCCCCCCCCCCCCCCCCCCCCCCCCCCCCCCCCCCCCCCCCCCCCCCCCCCCCCCCCCCCCCCCCCCCCCCCCCCCCCCCCCCCCCCCCCCCCCCCCCCCCCCCCCCCCCCCCCCCCCCCCCCCCCCCCCCCCCCCCCCCCCCCCCCCCCCCCCCCCCCCCCCCCCCCCCCCCCCCCCCCCCCCCCCCCCCCCCCCCCCCCCCCCCCCCCCCCCCCCCCCCCCCCCCCCCCCCCCCCCCCCCCCCCCCCCCCCCCCCCCCCCCCCCCCCCCCCCCCCCCCCCCCCCCCCCCCCCCCCCCCCCCCCCCCCCCCCCCCCCCCCCCCCCCCCCCCCCCCCCCCCCCCCCCCCCCCCCCCCCCCCCCCCCCCCCCCCCCCCCCCCCCCCCCCCCCCCCCCCCCCCCCCCCCCCCCCCCCCCCCCCCCCCCCCCCCCCCCCCCCCCCCCCCCCCCCCCCCCCCCCCCCCCCCCCCCCCCCCCCCCCCCCCCCCCCCCCCCCCCCCCCCCCCCCCCCCCCCCCCCCCCCCCCCCCCCCCCCCCCCCCCCCCCCCCCCCCCCCCCCCCCCCCCCCCCCCCCCCCCCCCCCCCCCCCCCCCCCCCCCCCCCCCCCCCCCCCCCCCCCCCCCCCCCCCCCCCCCCCCCCCCCCCCCCCCCCCCCCCCCCCCCCCCCCCCCCCCCCCCCCCCCCCCCCCCCCCCCCCCCCCCCCCCCCCCCCCCCCCCCCCCCCCCCCCCCCCCCCCCCCCCCCCCCCCCCCCCCCCCCCCCCCCCCCCCCCCCCCCCCCCCCCCCCCCCCCCCCCCCCCCCCCCCCCCCCCCCCCCCCCCCCCCCCCCCCCCCCCCCCCCCCCCCCCCCCCCCCCCCCCCCCCCCCCCCCCCCCCCCCCCCCCCCCCCCCCCCCCCCCCCCCCCCCCCCCCCCCCCCCCCCCCCCCCCCCCCCCCCCCCCCCCCCCCCCCCCCCCCCCCCCCCCCCCCCCCCCCCCCCCCCCCCCCCCCCCCCCCCCCCCCCCCCCCCCCCCCCCCCCCCCCCCCCCCCCCCCCCCCCCCCCCCCCCCCCCCCNATATTTTATTTCAAGACAGGGCCTCACCGAGTTGCTCAGGGCCTTGCTAAATTTCTGAGGCTGACTTTGAACTGGTGATCCTTCTGCCTGATCTGTCTGCTGATGCCCTGCTTAAAAAGGTACCTTACATCCCTAAATATACATAATTAGACTAAGAAAGCTTGGGGGAGGAGGAAAATAAGTGTTAGGAGTGACCAGGAAAAAAAAAAAAAAGAATGAACAACCTGATCCAGCTGATTGTATTCAAGAATTCTTAGTTCTTATTAAGCAGCCACAGACTAAAGGTGGTTTTGGCTTTGTTCTGATAGTCAGCTCACCCCAGGGACACCTCTGCCTTCTCCTCTCCATGCGTGTACCACTGGAGAAGAAGTCTTGGCTCAATATTTACATCAGCAGCAGCCTAGAGTCACAAGGTCAGTGTGATGCTTGCTCTGCCCTCCTCAAGGACCTCCACCCTCCCCTGACTTCTTGCTCATCGAACTGCCATTCTCTGTCCCCAGTTCTTCCCATCTGCTGCTGACTCCCTGCAGGGTGGCTCCTCCTTACCCCTACCTCTTCTCAAGCCTCAGCCAGCAGGGTATGGTTCTGGATGGTCCCCCCAGGGGCACAGGTACGTAGGAGGTGAAGAAACCTAAGATATCAAGCGTGGGAGCAGTTTTACTCTCCCTTCCTGGATTAAGAGTGCTTAAAATGTTCACAGTTAAAACATTTCTTTATTGCCCTAGGGCTCCTGAGAAGTGTTCTTCCTCGGGAGTACTGATATACTAAGGGGGACAGCAAACAAAATTCACTGAGTGTGCTTTACAGTCAAGTCTTTCAAGTGCCCAGACTTCCCTATAGACATGAGAGTCCCAGGAAAGAATATGATCCATTTGGTCTCACTCCTCTCTCCCTCCACAGCAGTGCACAGCATCCCAGTGTTTGGGGCTCTGTGCTCCTCTTCGTCCTTGCACCAGACCCTGGGAGGCTTGGCCACAGAGCTCACCAAACTGGACCTGCGACGCTGGGCCAGCTTCTTGGATGCTGGGGTGGAACAGGATGAGATGGAGGAGTTGCTGCAGGAGCTCCACAGTCTGGCCCAGTGCTACCAGGATGGCGGTGGCCTCATGGACTAGAGTTCCCGGGCAGGGTGGGGGGAGGGCCAGAGCTAGTTGGCAATAAAAGCTGCTGAATTTAAGAGCCCAGTGTCCTCAGGCAGAGGAGCTTAGTGTCTTGGGACTGGCAACACGACACAGGCATTTATTACACTTGGAAACACTGTGAGTAGATCACAGAACAATAAATATGTACCATCAGAAAAAGAAAACTGTCGAGTAAGCCCCACTGTCCCTTGATGCTATTTACACAGTGGATTTATAAGTTCTTCATGAAAGATCCTGAATGAGGCCCAGGATGTGGAGCTCCAAGGCCCTCCTCCAGCCTTGGTGTGTCCGTGTCCTCAGCTCTGCTCTCTAGTTCCGAACAGCACAAGCAAAGTACAAGCAGCCTCTCCTGGAGTGCAGGGGCCTGCTGGGCTGGTCCTATGTGATAAATCCACGTGTCCCCAGAGTCTCACTCATCTGCATCCTCCTCAGAGAACAAGTCCCCATGATCAGATAGTTGGTCCGTGTTGCTGGTGCTGGTCGCATCGTCCTCATCCTCAGAGCTGGCCTCACAGGCCGTGTGGAAGAGCTGCATGAGTTCTCGGAAACGGTGGGCAACCTGGCACAGGAGAAGGGCTGCGTTCACTGTTCCCAGTTGGTAACATTGTGATATTATCAAGCTCCAGGTACCAATTTTTAAAACTTTTGTATTTGTTTACACAGTAAGGTTGTGAGAACTATGTCCTCCTTCTACATAAGGAAACTCCAGGGACTAAATATTTCCCCAAAGTTATACTCCCCAAAACAACTAGTAATGGAAACCAGATTCTACCTCTGAATCCAATGCCCTTTCTTTTCTAGAATCACCACCACCCAAGAAGTCAGGCCCTGAGGTCACCCTTAACAAAGCCCTTGTCTCTCCAGTTGGTACCCCTTCCCCTCCTTGCCATACCTTCTTGGTTCCTCTGGGCTTGAGGCTCAAACAGGACATCCCCACCTTCACACACACACACACACTCTCACACTTACCTCAGCAGGGGTCTTATTTCCCAGCTGCTGAGAGATGATGCTAAAGGTCTGTGGCTGTGCTCCTTGTTCCTGGCACATGGTGAGAATCACACGATCAGCTTCCCTGTAACCCACACAAACAGGATTAATCCTGTAGAGCCTCACAGATGTGTTCTATACTCTTCTCAAATACTTCCTATATCCTCACCTACCTTGTCCATAGGACAACCTTCTCCCCAGTGGAGCTGACCTTGCTGTTGTTGGCACAAACTGTAGCTTCTGTGGCTTTTGGCTGCTGCTCCCACTCTGGACCCCTGCCCTGTATTCCACTGTCTTTAGCCAAAACCCCTCCTGGGGCTTCAGGAGAAGCCTTTGAGGTGTCAATTCCTGATGAAGATTCAGGGACGGGAGACATCCGGTTTGCTGTCTTCACCTCAGCTCTACTTGAGGGCTTCCAGCTCTCTTGAGTATCTGGTTTCCCAGACACATGTCTTCTCCCTACATCTCTGGTCCTTGAGGAAACAGGACTCAGGAAGGAAGCAGGGGTCTCAGCAGCAGTAGGCAATTTTTCAGTTTCTGGTGCATCCCAAACCAGCATGGAATCCTCTGAGTCACCCACCACCTTTTGGCCTTTCCCTTCATTCTGAAGTCCAGAATGTGCACTGGGGCAGGAAAGAATCTCAGGCCCAGCCTGGTTCTTCCTCCCAGGGTGCAGTACAGCTCCAGTTTGTAGGGGAAGCTGAGGAGACTCTGGTGAGCAAGATGGTGGGCCGTCCAGAAGCTGTTGTGTAAGGGTCACTTCTTCTTGAGGGGATGAAAAACTGCTTCCCGCTAATAATCCTGCTTTGGAGGAAAATTAAAAATATCTGAGGCTACGGACAGGATCAGGATGCACCCAGGGCCTGAAAACTACCAGAGAGACATTGTGGTGAGCTACTGTGATAAGGTTTCCACTGGAAAGAGTGGGTTGCAGGTGAGGGGTAAAGTCACTGACATAAGGATACCAAGCTGATAAGGATCCAGCCATTAGAATATAAGTAGAAAGGATTTGTATATAAGGGCAAGGGCATCAGAATTAAACACAGAAAGAGAATGCTGTAGCATGTGGACTCAACAGCACTCTTGATTCTCCAAGAGAAATAAAGCCTTAGAAGAGAAAATGCAGGCAGAGTAGCAGTAGAGTTCCGTCGGTCTACCAGGGAGAGAGAGGCTATGGCCACTCCTGGAAATTCTGCTCCTCATCCAGGCTCAGAGGTTCCTGCTTGAATTATGAGAATGAAACAGAACTAAGGGGAGAAGGGCCAGCAGTGAGATCACTCACCTGGAATGGACGCCTCTCCCTTCCTGGTGGTCCTGCCAGTCCTGCTCTGGGTTACTTCAGTGCTCTCCTGCTCCTCGGGGACTTCCTCTTCCACCACATCCGTGCCCTGCCCTGCTTCCTTAGCACCAGGCATAGGACTGGCCTCTCGGTGGGGGCTGCTGCCCACCAACTCGTGGAGCTCCTTGCTCTTGTAGGATTTGCTGTCATAGACCTGCAGGGATGGCTTTCTGGTCAAGCGTATCCAAACCTCCTATGTCTCAAGGACCCACCAAAAAGAAGCCCTGTCCCGCTGCTTAGCAAGTCAACAAATATGTACAGGCTCCAGGGACATTTAAATGGCTCGGAGTACAGTGTGGGGTTCCACCCGTCACTCCCTCTCTTGGGTTGCCTTTTTGCTGCCAACCAACTCTAAAGAACCAGAATGACCTTAAGAATCTACATTCCTGGTTTATTTCATTAAAAAATAAGAAGGAAATATTCGAACTGTGACTTTTTTCTTTTCCAATTCCAAAAGCTTGCCTTACAGAATTCTCTTTAGAATGCAAAATCCAGGAGCTGGGGCTCTAGCTCAGCGGTAGAGTACTTGTATGAGGCACCGGTTCAATCCTTAGCACCACATAAAAAAATAAAGTAATAAACAAAGACATTGTGTGTCCCTCTACAAACAAAAAAAAAAAACAAGATCCATCATGTATTTCTAAAAGATTCTATTTATTTTACGTATGTACACTTATGTGTATACTGCTTGTTATTTGTAGATGTTATATGTTTTAAGAAATCAAGAAGGTTCAAGTTTGTGGTAGCAAGCAATACCTCAGAAAGCATGTCCCAGAGTTGCCCTGATGTCTCTCGATACCCTGAGTCCTAACACCCTGGTACCTTCCTCACCTTAGTGCTACAGTGGCTACAATTTCTCCTCTTGCTCTTCTTAAGCTTGGAATCAGGGCCTCCTTCATGGCAGGAACAGGAACAGTCCTTGGCCCCATCTGTCCACTCAGTCTCCTAGGAGATACCTGGGCTTGATTAGCAATCATGTATTTTCAGTACTATAAGAGGAAGCTGGGCTGTGAGCCATCTGAAGAGGTCCCTTCCCACTACCTCCTCCCCTTTCTCTTTCATAACACACCATCTCATTACATTGCCTGGTAAAATCAATGCCCAACCTGGATTGAAGCCTATTATGAATCCCTGAAACAACCTCTAAGTGACCCAAAGACACATATCCCAATTGTCCAGATGTTTCGAGACACATATAAGTCAAACAGATTTTGAGGCAGTCCCTGGAGAGCTCCACTGTGAGATATGATCTCATCTTTGTTTCTGACTCCCTGTGCCTTGAGTTCCCTGCCCCTTCCAAGTCCCTTGAGAGAGCGCTTTGTACATACTGAAGGCTCCCAGAACTATATACTCTCTACTTAATAAATCCAAGACATAAGTATCATTATTATCCCAATTCACGATGAAGAAACTGAAATACAGGTTAAATAAAGTCATCCAACATCACTTAGCTACTAAGAATCAGTTTCTCCCCAAGAAAAAGTAAAGACATACAATAATTAAAACAAAACAAAAAAAAAATCATGGATTTAAAAAACTATTTCTTAGAGCCTGGTGTACCTTATCATGATTTTGAACCCCAACTTCTTTTCTTCTCTTGTTCTTGGAGGCTGAGGGTATCTTGGGAGGTTCTTCTTCCTCTTCCACGTCAGGCAATGCCACCTCTTCAAAGCCATCAAACTAAGGAGAATTTGGCGCCACTGAGTGCAGACTCTAGGCTGATTTCCCTCCTGAAGGTGGCGCCAAGTAACCCCCTCATTCCCCTTCACACCCCTAGGGCAGCCTCAGGGCCTGCACCTCATACTCTTTCTCCTCAGTCCAGTTGATCTCTTCAAAGTCACCCATCCGGCTAGCTGCTGGGCGCAGATGGTCAAAGAAGACAGAGAACTCATCCTGTAAGTGGTCGTGGCCCTTGAGGAGCTGCCACATCTGTGTCTTGAGCTGAGGAAAATTGTAGAGGCAAAGATGGGTCTCCAGAGCCTCCCCAGACCACCCTTCAAACCACTCTCTCCACTCCTACATTCTGCTTTCCTAGACACATGGAGGCCTCTCTTTGATAAGTAAGAATTGTCAAACTTCTCTCTGCTTGCTCACCCACAGGAGAGGAGTGTTAGTCACAGATGTGATTCCCAATGATAGCACTCTTTACTGCTGCCTGACTGGTCCCCAGCTAGGGTAGAGCTCAAGCGGAGGAAGGAGGCTGAATCCCTTCCAGTCTCATCACTTCCTTCCTGGAACATTCCTTCCTTGAACATCCCTTCCGGAGCACTGAAAGCACGCCTGAACCCCTGAGGGTCAGTCAGGCTCTGGATTTGAGTGGCCAGCCTCTCTGTCCTTATGCTTTATGCTTTAAGTAAACCTAAGAAACCCCTACCTTCTTCGTCTCCAGGAATCCCTGGTACTCCAGGGGCAAAAGGATATGGTACAGGTTAAGGAGAAAGAAAAGGGAAGGGCCTGAGGTCCAAATGACGATAGTAAGGAAACAGGACAGGAAGGAATACCTCAGTGATCTCCTGAGGAAGACAGTCTGCACAGCCCTGTAGGACCTTGATGATCTTCTGGTGATGGGAAGGGTTCTCTGCAAAGCAAATCTCCAGCTGCCGAAGGAACTTGCGACTCTTCTCAAAAGCCTGCTGCTCCTCAAACTACCAAAGTGGAAGGAGGGCAAGAGAGGAGTCACCCACACATCTAGAACGGGACTTGAGGGCTCTATGGATGAGAACTAAGAGCAATGACCTGCAGGCTTAGGGGATGACAGGACTCTAATAAATTCTAACACCCAACTACCTTGGGCCCCTGGCATCTACCAACTTAAGAAAACTAAGATGTGAATGAAAGATTCAAGAGATGTGCATGTCTCAAGTTGTTTATTATTTTATGGGTTGTGAAATCAAACACACACTCTCACATGGTACTTCACAATTTACAAAGAATTTTAGCATATGTGTTCATCTGATCCTCACAATAATGCCAGAAGAGAAGATGAACATTATATGATCACTCCAATGTCATTTAGCTGCCATAAGACTATCAGAATGCCCTCCTATTCCCTTTATTCCTATTGTCACCCTTATGAAAAAAAGCCCAGGGCTACGAGAATATCCCTCATGCTTATTTGTCAACATTGCAAATATCATCTTACTGCAGGGGCCTTGCCAACATAGCCCATTCCCTTTACTTACAACTCACTTGTCCCCTTTTCTTTAGTTTTCTATAAACCATTATATTCTAAATTTTATTCACTGCTTTTTTTTTTTTTAATATTTATTATTTAGTTTTCGGCAGACACAACATCTTTGTTTGTATGTGGTACTGAGGATCGAACCCAGGCCACACGCATGCCAGGCGAGCGTGCTACCGCTTGAGCCACATCCCCAGCCCCTCACTGCTTTTTTTTGTTGTTGTTGGTACTGGGGATTGAACTCAGGGGTATTCAACCACTGAGCCACACCCTCAGCACCATTTTGTATTTTATTCAGAGACAGGGTCTCTCTGAGTTGCTTAGAGACTCGCTTTTGCTGAGGCTGGCTTTGAACTTGTGATCCTCCTGCTTCAGCCTCCCGAGCCACTGGGATTACAGGCATGTGCCACGGCGCCCGTCTATATTCATTTTATTTTCATAACATAGATGTAGCAAAATTTATATATTGTACATATTATCACCTGAGTTTCCCCATGAAAATGTAAGCTCCATGAGGGCAGGGATTTTTTTTTTTTAAAACGCTATATTCATAGCACCTGAAACTTTGCCTGACATTCCATAAACATTTATTAAAAGAATGCCTGTTATACAACTGTGAGGAGCAGAGAGCACATGACTTACCTAAGGTCTCCACTGGCAACTCAAAGTAAAATGCTCTCATTTCCCAAGTAAAGAAAATGGAAGAATGGGGTTGGAGAGAGCATCTCCCGAAGACAGGGGCAAGGGGCAAGGGATAGGCCTGTCTGGAAGCAGTCAAAAGACTGGGACAGTCTTACTTGACTTCATCCGACCCCAGTCACTCTGACTTATGAGTCCTGTGTACTGTTTCTGCCCATCAACTTACTAATCCACAGGCCAAAGCTTGCTCAGGCAACAGGAAAGCAGCAAAGTCCTTCAACAGTTGAGGCCAGTCTTGGAGCAGAATTTGCAAGCTTCTGTAGAGATCCACAGCAGTCTGCCTCTGGGTGCTCGACTCAAATTCATAGATGACTTGAAGAAAGTCTTCATACTTGCCAGGGATATGCTGTAGGGCTTCTCGTACCTACACAGGGAGACTTCCAATCATGACCACCCTTTCCTTGGGCCCCAAGAAGAAGTAAGGATACAAGGGAGAAAGAGAGGTCATAATAAAAGAGCTCCAAGAAGTATCCTTCAGAAGCAAGGCCCTGAACACGTTTTCAGATCTGATGGTTAATAGAAGACACAGAGAAATGAGCAGGGTAGAGTTCTTTTTCTGATAGTGGGCAACAGGAGAACCTTCATTTCCAGAGGCCAGAACCCTGACTTCAAAACCGATAATGCTTTTCTCTAGGCTCTAAGTTCTTCTTCCTGATTTCGGTCCCATAATGATATAGAAAAGGAGTGTTTCGTATTTCAGCATAGTGTCATCTGAGGGCACATAATACATACATTTGAAATGTTGGTTGACCACTGGGAGATAAGAAAAAGCCTCAACTATGCTGCTACTACCTTCCTTTGCTGGAAGGATAAAGGAACCAGCTAGTTACTGAAAGAGAGCTACTAAGGCACAACTAAACACAGGTGGGCTCCCATCTGAAGACCAAGGTACTTCCCTGAAATCTGCTCTCTGGCCAGTGTACCAGCTGTCTTTTTTCCTCAGGCCAAAGGGCTCAGTGAAGGTTTTTATTACTCCATAGATAGTAAAGACACAATGTTCTACTGATGATAAGGTATCACTCCCCCCCCCTCAAAATCTGCACAAAAGGGGATGATTTTTGGTGTTAATCATCAACTCTCACTAAGCTCTGTGCCTTTGGCTCTCTCACAAGACCTCTTTTGGTAGTTCCACGCAAGCTAAGGCAAAGACAGACAGTGCCAGCTATATAGTCTTTAAAAACAAAACAAAACAAAAAAAAAAAAACACCTTTTTTCTTCTTTGCAATACTGGGGATAGAACCCAGGGCTTTGTGTATGCTAGGTGAGTGCTCTACCACTGAGTTATACCCTCAACCCCAGACTTCATTTTTCATTTTTTTTAATGTTTTTTTTTTTTCAGTTGTAGATGGATACAATAACCTGATTTTATTATTATTATTATTATTATTATTATTATTCTTTTTTTTAATGTGGTGCCAGGGATCAAACCCAGTGCCTCACACATGCTAGGCAAGTACTCTTGCACTGAGCCACAACCCCAGCCCCTCAAACTTCATTTTTAAAACATCTCCCTTGCCAGGCAAGGTGGCACACACCTGTAATCCCAGAAGCTCAGGCAGCTGAGGGAGGAAGATCACAAGTTCAAAGCAGCCTCAGTAACTTAGAGAAGCCCTAAGCAACTTATAAGACTGTCTCTAAATTTAAAAACAAAAACAAGAAGAGGTGGGATGTGGCTTAGTGGTTAAGCACCCCAGGTAAAATCCCCAGTACCAAAAAACACAAAAAATAAATAAATAAATAAAGCATCTCCCTTAAAGGAGAAGAAACCACATTCATAGGGATTAACAGTAACAGAAGCAGCATTTGCCTACCCTAGTCAGATAAGCCTGGGCAAAGGCCAAGTCCTTCTGCTCCCTCAGTGGATCCCGCTCAAGAATGTCCTCATCGTAGAGCAACAGCAGCTTGGAGGTGTCCTTGCTGGCCCGAGCCCGACTTCCTCGCTTGTTTCGAGCTCGATGATTGCTCCGGGCCTTTCCAGCAGCTTTGATGCTTTCTCCTTGGAGTACATATGAAAAGGATTGTTTCTTGGTCCCTGCAACCTCTGCTCCTCCCATCTACCACATGTGCCCCCTCTCCAATCCTAGTCAATGTCACAGAGCAACTTGGGAAAAGAGTGGCAGGGAAGTGGTAGGAGAGGCAATTTGGCCTCTATCAAGTCGGCTCCATGCAGAGGCTCCAGCAGAAGTGGGTTAACTAGGACAATAAGGAGAGGAATTTCAGGGTTTTGTTTTTTTTTTGTATTTTTGGTTTTTTGCTTTTGTGGTAGTGGGGAATGAAGGGTGCTCTACCACTGAGCTACATTCCAGACCTTTTTATTTTGAGATGGGATCTCATTAAGTTGCCCAGGATGTCCTCAAGCTTTGATCCCCCTGCCTCAGCCTCCTCAGCAGCTGGGATTACAATTATGTGCCACCACACCTGGCAAGCCACATCTTGAGAAAGGAAGTCTAAAAGTAAGTGTGGCTTTATGCTGGGCTCCCAAGAGACTTGATGAGGAAACAAGCAGTGTTTTCTGATACAAACACAGCTCTTTGCCTCATCCATGATAAACGAGGGAAGAAACAGTATGAAAACTTAGAACAAACTATTACAAACCCTGCGGCTGATGAGAATCAAAATTTTCTAATCATCTCTTTTCTGCAAAGGTACCACATTAAACATCTGTTTGGGGGAAGGGAGGCTACAGGAAAGATTCAGATTTCCTCTAGAATCATCCAGCTGATTTGTAAGCAACCCACTCTGCACACCCTCACAATGAGGCCCAGTGAGACCTGACTCTAGGCACAGGCCTGCCACTCTCACCTGGTGGGGTTCTGCTGGTCTCCACTTCTGGAGCAGTCTTTGGGGAGGCCAAGGTGGAAGGGGGCTTCTCAGCAGCATCTCCAACTGCTTCATCAGTCATCTCATCCTCTTTCTGTAGATTTTCCATTCCTTCAGCTTCTTCTTCCTCCTCTTCTTCCTGCTCAGAGTTCTCCTCCTGGGAGTTCTCTTCCTCAGACTCACACTCCTGACTCATGCGCCTTTCAGATGCCAGCCAAGTCAGCTTCTCCATTGTTTCCTGCCATCCCCCAAAAGAGTATTTATAAGGGCTCCTGGTAGCTCCCAAATGCTGAAGCATAGAGCTGTCTAAGGAGAGTCTGAGGTTAATCAATGGGCCCACTACTCCCTGGGTTAGGAAATGGGCCTGAGAGAAGAGGAGAGAAAAAGAATGTGCCTTTTGAAAGGGTTCTATATTCCCTTAAGATAAGTTTTCCTTTGCCACCATCCACACTTGTTTTTAATTTATTTTCTCCCTTCTCTTCTGTATTGTTGGAGGTCAAACCCAGGGCTTTAAATGCTAGGGATTTAAGTGTGCTCAAGTGATTATATTTAATGTTTTAATGAGTTTAGCTCAAACATCATGAGTGAAATTCTACCCTTTCCCTCAACCTCAATCCCAAAACTATGTCCTACATTCAAAAGCCAAATACAAACCGATTTGGAACTACCTGTAGATAAGAATAAGCAAGCAGATGGCATGTCAATAAATTAAACATACTACTGAGTCCCCAAATCTTTTAAAAGTATTCCCTGGCTCTTACTTGTAGTTCAGGGACAGAAAGCACAGATTCCTCAGAAGCCGATGACATCTCGTCTTCCTCATCTTGGGTGAGGTCATCAAAGTCTTCTTCTTCCTCTTCCTCTGGCCCATCCTTCTCTCCCCCCGTTTCTGGCCCAGCTGGGGTCCCCACTGAGTGGCCATCAACACTGGATGAGTCTTCAGGCTTCCCTGGGGGACTGCTTAGCACCATGTCAGGGTCCATGGAGGAGGGCACATTCTTTGGAGACCCTTTGTTCATGTCTCCCCCGGTGTTTCCCTGGGCAGTAGGCGCTTGCCAAGTGGCAGGGGGTTGAGCTGACTGTCTCCTCTCCTCCTCTTCCTGCTGGCCCGCCTGTTTCTTCACCTCTCTAGCATCACTCAACTCTTCCCTTAGGGAACCAGTGTCCAATTCCAAAAGCTGCTCTTCTTTGATTTCATTACAAATGTCCTGCTCAGTGGACCTACTGGAGATCTCCTCCCCAGGGTCTTCAGGTTCCATCTTGATGATTGTCTTTAAATCCTCACACGGAGACTTTAGAGATTCCTGGAAGCCTTGAGGCACTGGCTCCAGAGCCTGCCTCCCCTCCTCTGTTTTCACAAGAGTCCAGCGATAGGCACTGTTCTCCAACAGTGCCTCCTGGCTTTCTCCATCTGCTGGCATTGGCCCTGGGCTGTGCTCCTCCTTGGGGAAGATAGGAGTACACAAAGGAGCTAGTTCCTGGGGTTCTAATTTGGGCTCCAGGGTTTGAAAGACATTTTTCCTTTCAGTCAAAGGACAAGCAATGTCCACATTCCTTTGGGCCTTATCTTCAGGGGTGGATGGTACAGGAAGATTCACAGAATTGCCAGAAACAATTAAGGGTGAGATGGAGGAGGCCACAAGAGGCTGGTTCAATGGACAGGAAAAGGAAGTAGGGTTGACCAAGAGGGTGGTGATAGGAATGGTCTGGGGACTTGGGGCCACAGCTGCATTGACAGGCTGGATTACATTACAGCCACTGGTAAGGCTCACCACCTTCACAGTGGTGGCAGGAACAGTAAAGATAACAGGTGCAGGGTGGATGAGGTGGGCAGTTTTCAGACAGGGAGAGGCCTTGGTCCCCTTTCTTCTTGAGGGTTTCCGTCTCACACATGGCTTTCGAAACTTAGAAGGGGCAAGTGCAGGCAGCATTACTTTGGGCACAGGGGCAGAGGAGAGCAAGGTCTGTGGCTCAGACAGAGGGAAGCCAGTCCTAGCCTTAGGGGGAACCGTAGACATTGCTACAGGAGACTCAAAACTGTCGTCCCCAGTGACCCCCAGTGTAGGGACACCTGAAACTGGCTGTAAGACAGTGGCTGGCTGGATAAGGTGAGGGAAGCGAACAACCATTTTGCTTGGAGGGGCTTCGCATTGAGTTGACCTGGCTGGTGTTTTCCCAGGGTTGAAACTAGGCTGGAGAGAGGGGCTGGGTCGGATCAAGAGGGGCTTTAAGACCGATGATCGCTTCTGTCTCCAAGCCTTCCTGGAAAGACGGTCAGCAACTGGCTTCAGTTTCAGTACTACACCCTTGGGCAACAGCAGTGGGTACTGAGTTTCACTTCCCAACTCTGATCTGGCTTTTTCAAGGTCTTGTTCTGCTTTGATCTCAGTGGTTCCAGTCACAGTTCCTAGCTCTCTAGCACGATCAGCCATGTGCCGCAGTTCATCCTGGATAGATGGCAGACTGGCCTATTGGAAACAAGAATACTCTGATCAAGCACATGTCAGAATTTGGTGAGAAAAACAGGGCTTTCTTCATTTTAGGAACCTTTCAAACAGTTTCAAGATAATTTGAAGAAGAAGGGTTTTTCTGCATATCAAATTTCTAGGATGACCTCATTCTAATCATACATTCTACATACCTCTTCTCTGAGTTTCCTTTAGAAAATCTGTTATTTGAAAAAGGCTATAAAATCAGCTGGAGGAAGGGAGGAAAGGAAGGAAGGGTGAACGAGGAAGATTTCTTAAGTCCTAGTTTTATGACTCAAGTATTAGAACCTTAAAGTAGCCCTCTACAGACTTTGAGAAGGAGAACTGTACCTTTAACCAGAATGGGAGCCGGTGTTCTTCCCTCTCTACAGGTGGCTTCCACTGATGGGGCTGGATCTCCTCACAGCACTTTACCAGTACTGGCAACTGTTTGGTCTTCTTATAAAACTGAGTATAAATAAAGCATGAGTTATATTCCTTCCAGAAATATCACCCTCTGTCAGGCTGGGGCATGGGGTGGGTATTGAGTACACACGCACACACACCAGTAGCATATGCTGAATGTTTCTGCATTTCAAATTAAACTCATCTATAACTAATAATGATTATATAATTACTTGATCTTTCCCACCTGACAATCTCCATTCCAGATACCAGGAAGGGGGGAAAAAGTTAAGGTCAAGGAAACACATGGTCAGAATATCTTACATGAGATTTGCTCCTGCTTAGCAGCTGCAATAACAGAATCTTAACTGTCATCTTGGACACATGAAAGCTTCCTTTTATGTAAATGATTGTGTGAAGGGCAATAGAAGGGAAGGGAAAGAAGAAAAAAGACTGTGGCAGTCCTGTTTTAAGAGTAAATGGAAAGGAAAACTGAATTTAAACCTCTGACAAGAAGCACCATGTATTCCACATATAGTGAGTGCCTTCTATGTGCCAAACCCTGTGCCACAACCTGAGCATACAAAAAGAGAAGCAATTCATACTCAAGGAGCTCACTTGCAGGCTGGTGGGGACAGTCAAGCAAGTAGACCAAAAAAAAAAAAAAAACATTCTAGCAGGGTGAGGTAATCCCAGTGGCTTGGGTGACTGAGGCAGGAGGACTGTGAGTTCAAAGCCAGCCTCAGCAATTTTGGGAGTTCCTAAGTAACTCAGTGAGATCTTGTCTCTAAATAAATATAAAAATAGGGCTGGGGTTGCTGGGGTTGTGGCTCAGTGGTAGAGTGCTTGCCTAGCATGTGTGAGGCACTGGGTTCGACTGTCAGCACTACATATAAATAAATAAAGGTCCATCAACAACTAATAAAAATATTTTTAAAAAATAGGGCTGGGGATGTTGCTCAGTGGTTAAACACCCTTGGGTTCAATCTCTGGTACCAAAAGTTAAAAAAAAAAAATCTAAATAATAAAGAAAATACAAAGATGCTCATAAAAAAATTACACAATTCAAAATCGAACAAAAAAGTTTTTTCTGCAACAGGTATAACTAAAAATTGATCTTTTTTATTATTATTATTTTAATTATTATATTATTTAATTGTACACAATACCTTTATTTTGTTTATTTATTTTTACGTGGTGCTGAGGATCGAACCCAGGGCCTTGCGCATGCTAGGCGAGTGCTCTACCACTGAGACACAATCCCAGCCCTAAAAATGAATCTTAATGGAATAGAATTTGCTACATGAAGCATGAGAAGAAAAAAGTCTACAAAATGGGCAAAACCATGAATGTGTTTAAAGAACCGAAAGAGATTGGTCTGGCTAGAAATAAAGCAATGTGGAGGAGAAATTTCAGGAGACAATGTCACAGGGAGGGCGGTAGGATAGTAGGCCTATGTGCCAGGCCAAGCAAGCTGATCATTACCCTGGAAGTAGAGCTGTCTATGGCATCCACAGGAAGGACAGAATCAATGGAGAAGAATTAGAAACACCAATAAGAAAACTACTTCATTAATCTAGATATAATAAAGCCCTAAATAAGGCAGTATGCAACAAATCAGAAAACAGAGTAAGATCACTGAGGATTGTGACAGACAACCTGTGAGTGATCAAGCAGAAAGCATCGAGGATAAGGCCCAGGTTTATGGACTGTAATGACACAAACAAGGACAAAAAAAAAAAGAAAAAGAATACAACTTAACACCAAAAAAACCCAAATAACCCAGTCAACAAAAGGGCAAAGGAACTGAACAGACACTTCACAGAAGAATAAATATGAATGATCAACAAATGTATGGAAAAAATGTTCAACATCACTAGCAATTAGAGAAATGCAAATTTAAACTACACCGAGATTTCATCTCACTCCAGTCAGAATGGCTATTATCTATAATACAAGTAACAATAAATATTGGCAAGGATGTGGAGGAAAAGGTATACTTATACATTGCTGGTGGGATTGCAAACTGGTGCAACCACCCTGGAAAACAGTATGAAGTTTCCTCAGAAAACTTGGAACGGAACCACCATCTGACCCAGTTATCCCACTTCTCGGCATAAACACAAAGAACTTAAAATCAGCACACTATTGTGATCAGTGACATCAGTGTTCACAGTAGCTCAATTCAAAATAGCTAAGCTATGGAACCAACCTAGGTGCCCTTCAATAGAAGAATGGATAAAGAAAATGCGGTACATATACACAATGGACTATTAGCAATAAAGAAGATAGCCTCCAGTTCTATCCATTTATGAGCAAATGCCATTTGCTCATAAATGGATAGAACTAGAGGCTATCAAGCTAAGTGAAGTAGGCCAATCCCAAAAAACCAAAGGCCAAATGTTCTCTCTGATATGCGGATGCTGACTCACAAATGTGGGGGCGGGGGGCAGGGGAGGTTCACCGGATTAGACTGTGGGAATGGGGGATAGGAATGGGAAAGACAGTAGATGGATTCAGACATAAATCTCCTATGATCATATATGAATTCACGACCAGTGTAGCTCCAAATCATGCATAACCACAAAAATAGGAAGTTATACTCCATGGATGTATAATATTTCAAAATATACTCTACCTTCATGTATAACTAAAAATAACCCAAAAGAAAGAATTAAACTGGGAGTGGAGGGAAGAATAGAAGTTCATTGGATTAGACAAGGGGAATGAAGGGAAGGGAGAGGAGATGGGCATAGGAAAGATAGTACAATGAATCAGACATAACTTTCCTATGTTCATATATGAATACATGACCAGTGTAACTCCACATCATGTACAACCACAAGAATAGGAAGTTATACTCTATGCATGTATATTATGTCAAAATATACTCTACACTCTACTAAAAAGAACAAATAAATTTTTTTAAAAAGAGAGAAATCATAGAAGTTGAGAAAAAATTTTGATTACTATTAAATAGTCGACTGTCCTAAACATTGTTTATGTATTTGAAGCAATATAATGATACACATAGAAGAGTTTTTTTTTTTGTTTTTTTTTTTTTTTTTTTTTAATATTTATTTATTTTTTAGTTCTTGGCGGACACAACATCTTTGTATGTGGTGCTGAGGATCGAACCCGGGCCGCACGCATGCCAGGCGAGCGCGCTACCGATTGAGCCACATCTCCAGCCCCATATAGAAGAGTTTTTGACCTTCAATATAACTGTGTCCTGGATTGGCCTAAAGGAGACTATTTCTCTGATCTGAAAATTTATTTATTTATTTATTTATTTATTTTATTTATTTATTTTTTGTAGTTGTAAATGGACAGAACACCTTTATTTTGTTTGTTTATTTTTAGGTGGTACTAAAGATTGAACCCAGTGCTTCACATATGTTACACAAGCACTCGGCCACAGAACTACAGCCCCACCAACCCCGATCTAGAAATTTTGATTGGAAATAAAAATGTCTCAGAGACTTAAAAAAAAAAAAAAGTGACAATTATTAACTTGCTACCTAGATTATATGTGGAGATAAACACCATTCCCCCCCCCCCAAAAAAAATGCTGGTTAGCAGAAAAAAAAAATCTTTTTTTTTCTCCATAACAAGCTTCATAGAACACTCTTAAATCATTTAAATATTTGACCTTTGATATATACAGAAGTTTGGTATAAATATCTAAATAAAAATGCAGAGTTAAGGGGAAGAATATAAGTGGAATATTTTCTACATTTATAAAGTTAAAGTAAAAGAAACAGACTAGGCTGGGAATGTGGCTCAAGTGGTAGGGCGCTCGCCTGGCTTGCGTGCGGCCTGGGTTCGATCCTCAGCACCACATATAAATAAAGATGTTGTGTCCACCGAAAACTAAAAAATAAATATTAAAATTCTCTCTCTCTCTTAAAAAAAGAAAGAAAGAAAGAAACAGTGACTGGCCAGAAGGAGTCAAGGATTTGTGAAATCTTTTAAGACTTGAATATCTTCATACTTAAGGGAAATATCCATAAGAATATTGAAGGTATTCCACAGGAAAATAATGGATTAATGCCCCCAAAAGGGCAAAAAGGGAATTAATCTAGTGTATACGTGGGAAGAATTAGTCCTACATATAAGAAGGTCCCTCTTTTAAAAAGAGAGAAGGATAGACACACAGAGGTGAGGTAGTGGATGGAGCTTTCTGGAAGCACTCACTTTAATGATGTTGTCGGGAGCTTTGTTCAAGTTGAGGTTCTTGATTCTCACCGTCAGCTGGTGGGCAGTCTTGCAGGTTATTAGGTACTTGCTGATTAGAGGCTTTGGAGACTCAGTCCCTTCAAAATGCTTCAATCCTAAAGCTAACAAACTGAGAAAGGTACAATGAGGCTAAATCTCACCTTGCAGTCCTTTCTTCTAAAAACCCTCCCCAGACGACTCCATACATTTCACAATCCACTTTTTTACGTTTTCTTCCTTCTGCTTTCCAGTACTGGGGATTGAACACAAGGATGCATTACAAGTGCACCACTGAACTACATTCCTAGTCCTTTTTATTTTTTGAGACAAGGTCTCAATAAGGTGCTGAGGCTGGCTTTAACCTCCTGCTTTAACCTCTCAAGTCCCGGAATTATAGCCATGTGCCATTGTACCCAATTTTCAGTCCTCTTCTTTACATCTAATTCTTATACATGTTGATGGCTACTCTATATAAAAGTTCAGCTATTTAGAAAGCTCTAAGAACTATGAGTAAGCCGGGAACAGTGGCACATGCCTCTAACCCAAGGAACTCAGGAGAAACAAATTCAAGGCCAGTCTCAGCAACTTAGTGAGACCTTGTCTCAAAATAAAAAATAAATAGGGCTGGGAAAGTAGCTCAGTGGTAAAGATCCCTTGGTTTCAATCCCTAGTGCCTCTTCCTCCCGAAAAAAAATAATAATTAAAAACTGAGAGTAAGACCAAACAAAAGGGCTGGGGATGAAACTCAATGGTTGAGCTGAGCTCGGGGGCACACACCTGTGATCCCAGCAGCTCAGAAGGCTGATGCAGGGAAGATTGAGAGTTCAAAGCCAGCCTCAGCAACAACAAGGTGCTAAGCAACTCAGTGAGACCCTGTCTATAAATAAAAATACAAAATAGAGCTATGGATGTAGCTCAGTGGCCAAATGCCCCTGAGTTCAATCCCTGGTACCCCCCAAAAAAAACAATAAACTCAATGGTAGAATGACTGCATGGTATGTGTTAAGTGCTGGGATCAATTTCTAGCAACACAAAAAAAGAGTGGGATGGGAGTAGGGGTGGAGAGCTTTTGCAAAAGAATCAAACAGGAGTTTTCACAAGTAAGTATGAAAAGGAGAAATAATGCATAAAGCATTAATAAGCCAGGCACAGTGGTGTGGGCCTCCTGTCCCAGCTACTCAGAAGGTTGAGAAAGAAGGATCACATGAGCCCAGCAGTTTAGGTCCAGCCTGGGCAACTTTTTTAGGAAGTTACCAGGGATGGCACTCAGGGGCACTTGACCACTGAGCCACATCTGCAGCTCTATTCTGTATTTTATTTAGAGACTGAGTCTCACTGAATTGCTTATCGCCTGGCCTTTGCTAAGACGACTTTGAACTCATGATCCTCCTGCCTCAGCCTCCAAGCCACTGGGATTACAGGCATGTGCCACCACTCCCAGCTCTGGGAAACATTTTTAAAACAGAAAAAAATCATTAATAAATATAAGATCATGATGAGTTTTACGCTTTTTTAAAAAAAATTCAGTAGTAAGACCGAGCCTAAGGCTTCACACATGCTAGGCAAGCACTCTACCACTGACTTAGATGAGCTTTATATTAACCATACAAAGAAAATTCAAAGGGAATACAAAGGAAAGAGAATTATTCTAACAAAACAAACATAAAATTAATAATGGGTGCCACTGACAATTAAATCAACAACATGATCCCTAACATCACATACAAGATTATAATTACATGGGGGTGACAGTTTGGTTTATATATCAAGAACCATGATAACAGACTTTATTTAATAATTCCACTATTGAAAATTTACCGACAGGAAAGAACTTAAAATAATTTAATGCCAGATATAGTGTTATATGCCTGTAATCCCAGTGACTTGAGAGGCTGAGGCAGGAGAATTGCAAGTGTGTGGCCATTCTGGGGAACCTGGCAAGACCCTGTCTTAAAATAAACAACTATATAGCATTGTGTAGCTCAGTGTATAGCAACCCTTGGTTCAATCTCCAGCACTGAGGGAAAGAGAGAAAAGATTTTTTTTTTTTTTTTAGTTGAAGATGGACACATTACCTTTATTATTTTATTATTCTTTTTAATTTTTTAATATCTTTATTTATTTTTATATAGTGCTGAGGATTGAACCCAGTGCCCCACATGTGCAAGGCAAGCGCTCTGCCACTGAGCCTCAATCTCAGCCCAATTATTTTATTATTTTTATGTGGTGCGGAGGATCAAACCCAGGGCCTCCCATGTGCTAGGCAAGCGTTCTCCTATTGAGCCACAACCCCAGTCTGAGAGAAAAGATTTAAAAAAATTTTTTTTTTAAATTTATATATGACAGCAGAATGCATTACAATTCTTATTATATATATAGAGCACAATTTTTCATATTTCTGGTTGTATACATAGTATATTCACACTAGTTCGTGTCTTCATACATATACTTTGTATAGTAATGATCATCATATTCCATCATAATTAAGATTTTTTTAAAATATTTTTTTAGTTGTAGATGGACACAAGACCTTCATTTATATGTGTTGCTGAGGATGGAACCCAGTGCCCTCCACATGCAAGGAGAGCACTCTACCACTGAGCTACAACCCCAGCCCCGAGAGAAAAGACTTCTAAAAGCTGTATGCACAAAGATCCTAGAGTAAGCCTCACATACAATAAAAAAGGTGGAGGGAAAGCTAGGTTGTGGCTCAGGGAAGACAGCTTGCCTAGTATGTGTGAGGCACTGGGTTCCATCCTCAGCACCACATAAAAATAAATAAAATAAAGGTCCATCAACAACTAAAAAATACTAAAAAAAAAAAAAGAGGGAAAAAGTGGTCAATGAAAGGATTATAATGGGGCAATTTAAATGGACAGTAGTTATACAAGAAATACAAAGAGTAAAACCATTGTTTGGGGTGGTATGAGAATAAAAACTTCCTCATCAAAGCTTTTCCTTGCATAGTATTTTTTTATTTATATATGACAGTGGAACATATTACAATTCTTATTACATATATACAGCACCATTTTTCATATCTCTGGTTATATAAATAGTATATTCACACCAATTTGTGTCAAATGAAAAGTCTGAATTTTTTTTTTTTTCTTTTGGTGCTGGGGATGGAACCCAGGGCTCTGTGCACGCAGGGCAAGCACTCTACCACCTGAGCTACATCCCCAGCTTCCTTGCATAGTATTTCAAGGATGGTCTTATGGTAAGTAAAAGATAAAACAATGATTCTTAAACATTTCAAATCAGCAGTATTTAGCACTGCTTGAACAAGTACACACTACAGAACTCAATCCACTACACTGCTTTTCTTTTTGTTTTTGTGTCCCTGACTTATTATACATGTTTTATTTCCCCTAACCACCTGAAGAGGAACTGCCTTCTTAAAATAGTTGGTTCTTCTGAAGCCCCACAGTAAACACTTACTTGTCCTCAGCCTTGGTGAAGATGATCTTATCCTGAGGATTCTTTGCCTTCAAGGAACATACTGGAAGTAGCTCTGGATACATGAAAACCTTACTTGTGGCCAGGACCCAGGCCACTTGCTTGGGCAGACAGGGCAATTCACAGGCTATAAGAAAAAAATATCTGTGATAAATAGAATTCTAGGACTAAAGAGGACTTCAAAAAAGCTTATGAATGCATGTTTGTATTTACGTAGAGCTGCCCTTATCTGACTTGGTCCCCTCCCACCCTCCTTCCCTCACCAAAATGTGTCCAGTTTTTCTCGACCTAATATACACCTAAGGGAAGTCCCAAAGTCAATAAAAAGTTGATTCTTTCTTTCCTATGTGGGATACTTAACACACTAAGTAACATAAACACAAAGCATCTAGTAATACCTGGCACATAGTGGATACTCAAAAAAATTTTACCTCCTTCCCCCTTTAAATCCTTGAAAGATAAGAGACCTTCAACAATGCTTTCTTTCTTCCAGGATAAGATTCCAACTTCTTTTATCTCCCTCACAAATCTGGTATTCCAAATTTTTATTTTTATTTGATTCTTACTTAACTTTCATTAAGTTCTCCCAGATTCCTCCTGAAGTTGGGAACAAAAAAACCATAAAAGGAATGAGACAATTCCGTCTCATTCGTTTCTGTCTTCCTATCTTAGCCTCTTAATTTAAGGTACCTCTGACTTTCCAGAGACAGAAACTACTATATTTACACTTAGACCGTAAAACAAGCAGTCAGGGCAATGAGCCCCATAAAGCCTTTTCTAAATGTAAAAGTCACTCCCTAAAATTAACCTGTATAAATATTCCAAACATTCCAGCTGACTGCTTTGTTCTAGAGTGGTGGGAAAATTAGAATGGGCCAGACCTGAGTGAAGGCTATAGACTCAAGGGCTAGGAGGGCACAACTAATCAGGAGGTCATGGGCCAAATCAACAGCCTTAACTAGCACTCTTCTAATAACTGTTTATCTTTATAACTTTTATTTTTATCAAATAAAAATACCTATTTAGCACTAGACAGTAATCAATGACCCTACCTGCTAGCTATATTAACCCCTAGACTAGCACACCTGGATGGAAACCTGCTATCAGGTCCCCTCTCGCCTGGCAAGACCTCTGTTTCTTTTCTTGCTGGAATAAATCCTACTCTTTCACTCCCACCCTCAACTGTCCGTGGGTTTCACTCTTTGAATTCATGAGACAAAAACCTAAAGGTCATTGGCAGGTGGCCTGGGTTTGCTGTGATGCTAGAGAACTGGAACACAGGTCCAACTCGCCAACACCCAAGAATCTGTCCTGTCGGCTGAGACCAGTCACTATGGTGAGGGTACCACTTGTAGCAAACAGCTACAGCTACAGCCAAGGGGTCTAATCTAACTACAGAAGGAGAGGTTGATTATCCCTTTTCAATACTTCTTCCAAAACTGTTATTTTTAAATCACCAATAAAAACACAGAACACTAGGTGTAAAAATTATTACTATGTTTGGTATTTAGTCAAGTTTTCATTACCAAAATACAGCTATGAAAGCAGGTTGGCATCAGTGCCACATTTAAATTGAACTATATTCAGTTACTATAAAACTCATGGATATATTTATTTTATTTTCATTTTTTTTGAGACAGTGCCTCACTAAATTCCTTAATCAGGCCTTGAACTTGGAGTTCTCCTGCTTCAGCCTTCCAAGTCACTGGGATTACAGGTATGTGCCACCACACCCAGCAAGATAGGGATTTAAAATCAAATCCATACACAACCCCAAATCCACAACAACACACAAATAATTTGCTAAATCAGAAAACAAATAAGAAGCAAATATTTGGTGTTAGGGAACAAAGAAAATATTTTCTTAAAAAATTTTAAACCTACACAAGATAGAAACTAAACCTGAAAATTTCTTCAAAATATTGAACATGGCAAATGTATAACATCTCTAACTTGGGAATCTAACTGCCCTATCAGCATTTCATTCAAAATGAGGATATTACCTTCTCTCTATAATCATTATGGGAAATAAAATAATATGGTCTTATGAGGAAGAAAATAAAAATCTTAACATGGACAAATTTCACCACTTGACTTACATCTTTACCAGACCCCAATTTTCTAGACAGGATAACTAATACCTACATATAATTCAAGTCCACTTATTAGCAGAGTCCCACATCTCTACTCGTATTCTGTCCACTGACTCCATGCCTTATCAAAGCACAAATCTTATGTAACTCTACAATACAGATAGAGTGCAAAGGAAGGATAAAAGAGAAAAGAAAGAAATTATATGTATTCTGTGTCCTCCCTCCTAGGAAATTATCCCTAGGAAATTATTTAAGGCTCCCATCTTTTGTTGCAAATAAAAACTTGAAGTTGACATATTTGTCCCCTACCAGTCTTTTTGACAGTTTTACGAGGGCTCCAGTCAATGCTGACATGTGTGTTGAAGTCTTCAATGAGCTGCATAGCTCCCATTAAGTTACAGGGTTGAAACAAGGTCTGAAACTTGGGGTTGAACTGATGATGCAGGGCAATGGAGCTTTGAGCAAAGGTTCCCAGCTCTTTCTGGGAAAACAGAACATAAAGAAGAACATAAGAAATTCCTGACAATTAATACCAGCAGCCCTTGGCCTTTGAATGATAAATTGTCCCTCCTACTTCAGAATAAAAACAGGTAGAAATTATAAACTCTTTCATAATTAATATTATTCCATGAAGAATTCTCTCTTTTTTCTTTTGGTACCTGGGATTGAAACCAAGGGCACTTAACCACTGAGCCACATCCCCAGGCCATCCCACCCGTTTTTTGTTTTTAATTTAGAGTCAGAGTGTTAGTTGATTAGGACCTTGCTAAATTGCTGAGGCCAGCTTTGAACTCACAATCCTCCAGCCTAAGCCTCCCAAGCCACTGGGATGACAGGCATGTGCCAAAAGACTTCTCTTTTGCTGAGTTCTCAGATATTAAGGGATTGTGTAACAAATACTTGATTTGTTCATGTTTTATTCTCAGATTAGATGTTCAGCAGACTTGTCAATGTATGGTCTAATTACCAAGGTAGAATTAAGACTCTTAAAATTAAAGGTCATTATTTTTATTTATTTTTTTAAATCTTTTGGTTTCTCTAACACCTAAAAAAAAAAAAAAATTCTCCTCATGATCTTCTGAACACAGAGGTGAATACACCCTGCTGGACCACCAAGGGACCTTGGAGCACTAGCAAATACACTACTCAAATCCCAAAGAGGTTTATCCAAGGAGCAGAGAATATCATCATTATCTATCCAAAATTACAGAAAATTTCTCCAAAATACTTTAAAGTATCACGCAAAATTAATTCTATACATAAAGCACTGATATTGAGTCTAACAAATGAACGATTATTTCAACATCTATAAATATATCAGTACCTAAATAAATAAGAAGTCAGGATAAATCCAAAGATAAGGAAATTGAATACACATCTATCATTTCCCTGGAATCAATGGCTTATGTTCTGTAAGCAAATAGGAAGCTGCAGGACAGAGTAGGAATAGCAACCAAAGACATGCAGAAAAGAAGAACAAATGTAGATTATAATCAGTGAATAACATGAGAAATGACTTGCCAAGCTAATTTTACACTCAAGTCTTTAGAGTTAGAAATATCTGGAACCTTACAAGAAATATCCTGGTGGTACTGGCCTCCAAACTGAGGTTGGGGTTGGAGATAGCGAGAAGGTGGATTTGGGTCAAAAGCTGAACATGCTGGGGAGGGAAAGAAAATAAAACATTGACATGTTATGTTACCATTTCAGGTACACAAGGAGACCTTACCAAGATGTTGCAAATTTATCACACATATTTTGCTTTCTGGAGAAAATATGAAGAACAATGCAGGATCTTGGCATGAATTTCTCAGACATATTCCCTTGAGTAAAATGATAGAACCAGAGAAAATTTAACCTCAAACCAGAGGGACTGAGATCAGAAAGAAGAAGAAAAAACAATGTCTGATATTGAAGGCTATTAAATTTCAGAATGGGTTAAAGATTCTTTGTAATCTCCAGTTCTGAATACTATCAGGATCCTTATGTTCATTCTTGCCTGAGCCATCTAGGAATGAACATGAGGATCTCTCCAAAATCCTAAGTGATGTGAAAATGAGATGCTCCCCAGTTTCAATGGGTAGTAAGACGGCCATCTCTGACTTTTACAATGTTGCTCATTTGGGGCTTCAGTGTCAGACCATGAGATAATCCAAAAATCACATGACCAAGAAGAGTGTTACCTGCTGCATCTGCTGTTGGAGTCTCTTTCTTTGTGCAGAGTCTAGAATCAGAGTCTGATGAACTTTGTCACTCTGAGGCTTAAGCCTCTCCACCTCCTGTTGCTGTTTGGCTGAAGATTTCTTCATCTTCAGTTGTTCAAGTAGCTCCTTCACTGTCCGATGTTGTTCATTTAGCAGGTTGGCCAGTGGTTCCTCAAAACTATCCCCAAAAGGGAGATGATTTATTTAAATATTTCTCTAGGTCATCAACACATTCAGTTCCTCCTAATAGTATGCTAAAATAACCTGGAAAATGTCTACTTACTGCTAATCCTCAAATCCCATTTTAGACATCAAACTCCCAATACTGTTACACAGATTCAGTAAGATGATTCTGGGGCTGGGAATACAGCTCGGTGACAGACAGCTTGCCTAGCATGGTTGAAGCTCTGGGTTTGATCTCCAGCACCCACTTGTATAAAACTTTCTAAATAAATAAAATGATTATGAATTGTGTCCCCATCATATTTTTCTACAATTACTCCTCTAAGTAGTATACAAATAGAGAGGAAATTAAACAAGCAAGGAAAGAAAAATAGGAACAACAAAACAGCAAAGAGGCTGTGGTCACTCATTATTCTTGCATTATACTGACACATCCATATTACTCTGTGACTTGTTCTAACAGTGATACAGAATCTTCCAAATGAACAGCATTTGTTCTCTAATTTACCTACTACTCCCATCTTAGGTCTAACTTCTCCCATGTACCTCTCCATAAGGCTTCCTAGCCTTCCCTTCTTAAAAAGTCAAAGCCCTTCTTGAATAAAGTAGAAAGAATATTATTAAAACATATGATTTTATATACTGATTACTATATCTTGTCTCTTCCACTAAACTGAAATGTTTATGAATGCGTAGCTTTCAGAGGAATCCCAGGCTTTTTACTAAGGTAATATTGTTAAGTGAAACCACAGGACAGGGGCTGGGGCTATAACTCAGAGGTAGAGAACCTGCTTCACACATGTGAGGCAGTGGGTTCAATCCTCAGCACCACATAAAAATAAATAAAGATATTGTGTCCATTACAACTAAAAAATAAATTAAAGGGCTGGGTCTATGGCTCAGTGGCAGAGCGCTGGCCTATCACGTGTAAGGCTCTGGGTTCCATCCTTAGCATCACATACAAATAAAATAAAGGTGATCTGTCCATTTACAACAACCAAAATTTTTTTTTTAAATAATAAATTAAAAAAAAAAAAAAAAAAACCACAGGACAGCTGGCACAGTAGTGCATGCCTATAATCCCAGGGCTTGGGAGGCTGACAAAGGAGGATCCTGAGTTCAAAGCCAGCCTCAGCAATGGGAAGGCACTAAGCAACTCAGTGAGATCCCGTCTCTAAATAAAATACAAAATAGGGCTGGGGATGTGCCTAAGTGGTCAAGTGCCCCTGAGTTCAATCCCTGGTACCAAAAAACAAACCAACACTGGACAAATGAGAGGTCTGCTAGCTTTTGCTGTGCTCCACCCATGGTACACACTGCATCCTAGCCTTTAGCCATCCACCTAATAATTGTATGCTGCTACTCACAATGGATAACAATAGATTAAAGTATAGATTCAAAACTATTACAAAATTATTTTCTGGGTTTAAGAATGCCAACTTCACTGGGCGCAATAGCACATGCCTACAATCCCAGAGACCCAGGAGGCTGAGGGAGGACGACTGGCAAGTGCAAGACCAGGCTCGGCAACTTAGCAAGACCCTCAAGCAACTTAAAGATACCCTGCTTCAAAGTTTAAAAGCACCTCTGTTCTGAAAAGAAAAAAGAAACACCAACTTCCTGTGAAAAGGTCAATACATGTGTTTCAGGCTCCTAGGACATTATTGCAGGTGCTTCATGGTTTGCTCAATCAATGTGTAGGTGACTAATAATTTTTAATAACATCTACTAGATATTAATGGCAAATAAAGAAAACAAAAGGGACACACTGAATATTATAATTTAGGATAATTTCTGTGGCTGGCCACACAGAGTCCTTCACACCTCTCCAGTACCACTCACCTGGAAAGGTTGCTCTGAATGCCAGCTACTGTTTTCTCTCCCTTCCCAAACAGATACAGCTTGCACTGTAGCTGCACTGCCCCATAACAAGGAGACTTTTTACTTCACACCTAATTTCCCACAGGACTCTGCATGCTTATAAAAGTAACATGTGGTAGTTGAAGATGGGGAAACTGTTAATTATAATTTTCTAAAAACTTTTTCAGAAATAGACTTTTTCTCCACTCTTAAGCCTCAAGGTCCTTGGCTAGCCTACCGTAGGGCTTGAGGGGTATTGAAGTTAGGACGAGACTCAGCCACTCGTTCTTCCTCCTCTGGGCCATCATCTTCCATGTTGGAGAATCCCATCTCATCTTGAAACTATGGGCAAAGAAAAATTAAGTTTTCCTGGGAAATGGGCCTATTTAAGTCACTCCAGCAGTTACATGATTAAGTGAAAATTAATAAGAAAGATCAACCAAGATAAGAATGACCAAAGGTGGAGGAAAAGACATTGGGACACAGTCACAGAGGTGGGTAAAATCAGCTTTCTCAAGAAAACAGATGTGTTGTCAGCTGCCTCAGGAGAATAGTCTGTCTCAACCCTGACACACAGGGGTCCTACAAACCTCAAGGGCATAAGAAAGACTAGCAAATATGTAACTCAGAATCATCAATCTTTTACACAGAAATATCTTTCATGAGACAAATTTATGAAAAGGTTATGTATTTGTGCTCGAGTATTTAAACTATAATCTATCTTTAAGGGAACACAAAATGATAGTTGCGGAGGACATCAAAAATTTGTAAGGAAAATCTCACTAGGAATAAACTACACATGAAAAATCAAGAATTTCCTAGTTAGTAAAATGTTCTCCACCACAGTATTTATTTCTGGATGGACTAACAGGGGAATTACTCAGGCAGACCACCTTGTGGAGAAAGAATTCCATAGACCAAAGGTCAAAGCTTGCTAGAGAATCTACTTTCCTTTCTTTTTCTTTTTTCCCCATTATAACAAATTTTCAATTTATTTGAAGCAATTCAGTTTCAAAGACTTTAAATTATAGCAGTCACAGAAAAAAACAAGGCAGAGTCAGAAACAATAAAAGAATGATCAGGAATACTGTTTTATTGTTTTTAACAGTCATGGGCTTATTCAAAAACACAGTTGCACAAAAGTATTAACTTTGAAGTTTTAAAAGGGAGATTCTTTTTTAAAAAATTTTAGTTGTAGATGGACACAATACCTTTATTTTAGTTTTGTGGGGTTTTGTTTTGTTTTGTGTGTGTGTGTGTGTGTTTTTAATGAGGTTCTGGGATCAAACCCAGTGCCTCACGTGTGCTAGGTAAGCACTCTACAAATGAGCCACAACCCCAGCCCTAAAAGGGAGATTCTTAAGGAGCTTAACATACCACATCCATACTGCAATATGAAGAGCATTAAAATGGGACCACTAGTCATTTACATGAAAATACCGACCACAGGGAAGGAGCAGTGATACTGGGGAGTGATACTGGCCAAATTCTATTGTTAAATTGTGTACATGTGCAAAGACATAATGACAAATCCCCATCATTATGCACAACTATAATGCACCAATAAAAAAATATGGAAGAAAAAGAAAACACCACCCACAAAACTAAATAGGCTGTATATGTGGAAGATTTGTTTTAAAATCAAAAAACTCTTAATTTTGATTGGACAATAGGATGTTTGTTAAAAAATCAATATATACATTTCATTTTAAAATAAGTATTTTAGCCAGTGCGGTGGCACATGCTTGTAATCCCAGCAGCTCAGGAGGCTGAGACAGGAGGATTTTGAGTTCAATGTCACCCTCAGCGATGGTAAGGTACTAGGCAACTCAGTGAGACCCTGTCTCTAAATAAAATACAAAACAGGGCTGGGATGTGGCTCAGTGGCTGAGTGCCCTGAGTTCAATCCCGGTACAAAAATAAATAAATAAATAAATAGGTATTTTATAATATGGCACAGCATGTAATGAGAATCTTTGAGATTAAAACAGGGCATTTGGGGGCTGGGGTTGTGGCTCAGTTGTAGAGCGCTCGCCTAGCACATGCAGGGCACTGGGTTCGATCCTCAGCACCACATAAAAATAAATAAAATAAAGGTATTGTGTCCACCTACACCCCCCAAAAAATTAAAAAACAAACAAACAACAACAACAACAACAAAAAAAAAAACCAGGGCATTTCAATTGTTAAAATTAGGAGCAAAATGTTAGCTTTTTGTAGTTTCCAATCCTTCCATAAAATTTATTCCAAATGTCTTCCTTCAGTCAATTGTACAATTGTTTTAGTTTCTCCACAAATAATCTAAAAAATTTTATTTTAAAATACCAAACCCTACATTTTAAACTAAAAAATAAGCAGCAGCAGTACCATACTAAGTATTTTAAATATGTTCCAGTACAGAATTATAACTTCAAATAATTTGCCTTTTTTTTTTTTTGGTACTGGGTATGGAAGCCAAGGATTCTTTGCCACTGAACTACACTCACAGTTTGTTGTTGTTTGATACAGGGTCTCACTAAGTTGCTCAGGGCCTCACTAAGTTGCTCGCGATCTTCCTGCTTCAGCTTCCTGAGTCACTGGAACTACAGGCATGTGCCACCCTGCCTGGCACTAACTTTTTAAAAACTTATAAATACTTGGGCTGGGGTTGTGACTCAGTGATAGTGCACTTGTCTGGCATGTGTGAGGCACTGGGTTCAATTCTTAGCACCACATATAAATAAATAAATAAGGGGCTGGGGCTCAGTGGTAGAGCACTCATCTCGCATGTGTGAGGCCCTGGGTTCGATGTTCAGCACCACATATATAAAATAAAAAGGTATTGTGTCCACCTACAACTAAAAAAATATTTATTAATTAAATATAATAAATCGTGTCCATCTACAACTAAAAAACATATTTTAAAGAAACTTACAAATATTTAAAGAGAAAAAACTTTAGATAGTCAAGAGTAAGCACTTATCTTAAACATGGAGCTGGCATGACAAGAAGGGAAAAGTACTTATCTACTCATTATATTTTATTTTTTTAAATGTTTTTTTAGTTGTAAATGGACACAATACCTTTATTTTATTTTTTATGTGGTGCTGGGGATCGAACCTAGTACCTCACGCATGCTAGGCAAGCATTTTACCACTTAGCTACAGCCCTAGCCCCTATTCATTATATTTTATAGTAGCCATGTAAGGAAGCATACACTTACCCTTAGGCCAAATATTTTTTTATATTTTTAATGGACATTTGCTTAAAATATATCTGAATTTTAATATTTAGCCCCAAATAGTTTTCCAACATCTATTATATTCCAATTAAATGCTGGTATCTGGTAATGCTTTAAAACAATAATAATAATAACTAATGGTTCTATTCAGAAATTATAAGTATTGTGCAGGGTTCGTATCCATATCATTGGTGAAGCCAACTTAAAAATATGATTTGAAGCCAGATGTGGTAATGCATGGCTGTAATGCCAGCAGCTTGTAAGGCTGAGGCAGGAAGATCCTGTGTTCAAAGCCAGCCTCAACAACTTGGTGAGGTGCTAAGTAACTTAGCAAGACCTTGTCTAAAATTTAAAAAAAGGCTAAGAATATGTCTCAGTGGTTAAGTGCCCCTGATTTCAATCCCTTGTACAAAATAAATAAATAAATAAATAAATTTTATATATATATATATGATTTATGATTTGAACATCTCATTAATTATCAACAGGCAATCATTCTGACTATTGAGAAACACTGCTGCTGCTTCCAAAGCCTCCCCTGCTTTCCTTCTTCCTACTAATTCAGTCTTACATGTTGTCAGTCAAGAAAGATTTACAGGGCTGTGGATGTGGCTCAAGTGGTAACGCGCTCGCCTGGCATGCGCGGGGCACTGGGTTCAATCCTCAGCACCACATAAAATAAAGATATTGTGTCCATCTACAACTTAAAAATAAAAAAAAAAAATAAAAGATTTACAGTAAGGAGAGCTTGCTACATAAAATTGTACCTATAGCAATATTCATTATCTCAGAAAATTGTCAATTTCTTCCACTTTATTTAAAACCCAAACAGGTCTGAAAAAGTGGTAGAGGCATAAGACTAAAGGTTGTCTGGGTATCCATAAGTGCCTAACATTCTTTTGGTACAGAAAAAGGAGAATGAATCAAGAAGGTTTTAAGGTGACTGGGCTGGGGTTGTGCCTCAGTGGAAGAGCACTTGCACATGTGAGGTGCAGGGTTCATTCCTCAGCACCACATAAAAAGAAATAAAATAAAGGTATTGTGTCCATCTACAACTAAAAAAAATATTAAAAAAAAAAAGAAGGGAAGGTGATCATAAAAAAATTGTTAAGAGGAGAAAAATGCAGACCCAAAACAAACGAAATAAACAACCATCGGCATGTTATGATTTGCAACCTGAAGAAAGGGCACACCTGCCTGTCTCTGCACTTAATATAAGCAATTTTTCTTTAAAAAAAAATCTTATCAATCATTGCAAAATCCATGAACTATTCAATCTCCAGCACATCAAAAAAAAAAAAAAAATCCATGAACTATATTACTGACTAGAACCTCCTCCCAAATCCACAAACTCTATTGCTGAATAGAACCTTTATTATTCTACATCTATTTTCTAACTAAATTTGTGTAGAAGGGTGGGGGGTACCACTCAAACACACTTAACCATAAAAAAAGCCAATGCCTTCAAACTAAAGATCCCTGGATCACCTCTAAGAAAACAATCTACTTCTTTACAAGACTACTGTCTTTTCATATTATGGTAAGTCAGGTATCGTGATACCCCCATCATTGCTTTTTTGGCTCTAGTTGCTTTGGCTATCCTGGATCCTGGGCCTTTTATTTTTCCAAATAAATTTTAGGACTGTTTTTCCTAGTTCTATGAAGAACACCATGGGTATTTTGATGGGGACAGCATTGAAAATATATACTTCTTTTGACAGTATGGCCATTTTTAACAATTTATTCTGCCTATCCATGAACATGGGAGGTCTTTCCATCTTCTGAGGTCTTCCTTTCTTCAATGGTCAATAGTTTTCATTGTAGAGATCTTTCACCTCATTGGTTAGATTTATTCGAAGCTTTTCTGTCGCTGTTGTTGTCTTGAATTTGAGGCTACTATAAATCGAACGGTTTTCTTGATTTCTTTTTCAGCAGATTCATTGTTATATAGGAAAGTTATTGATTTTTGTATGTTGATTTTGTAATCTGCTACTTTGCAGAATTTGTTTATTAGCTTTAGTAGTCTTTTGGATCTTCTAAATATAGTACCATATCATATGCAAACACTGATAATTTGACTTCTTCCTTTATTATTTATTATTTTTGTCCCTTTTATTTCCTTCTCTTGCATAATTGCTATGGTTAGAATTTCAAACACTATACTAAATAGGAGTGGTGAGAGTGGACATTTGGTCTTGTGCCAGATTTTAAAGGAAATGCTTTCAGTTTTTCTCCCTTTACTATGAGATTGACTTTGGGTTTTTCATATATGGCTTTGTGATGTTGAGGTTAGTTCCTTATATTCCTAGTTTCTTCAGTGTTTTGTTGTTGTTGTTGTTTAATCATGAACGGGTGTTGAATTTTGTCAAAGGCCTTCTCTCCATCTATGGAGATGACCATTTTTACTAAGTGATTTTTCTCTATTGCGGTGGTGAATTACATTTACTGATTTGCATATGTTAAACCATCCTTGCATGTCTAGGATAAAGCCTACTTGGTCATGATACACAATCTTTTTGATATGTTGTTGAACACAATTTGCTAATATTAAAAAAATTTTACATCTAAGTTTGTCATGGATATTATTCTATAGTTTTCTTTCTTTGATGTATCCTTGGTTTAGTTTTGGTATCAGTGTGATACTAGCTTCATATAATGAATTTGGAGGTATTACATTCCTTTCTATTTCATGGAATAATTTGAGGAGTATTGGCATTAGGTCTTTTCAAAGTCTGGTAAGATTCAACCAAGAATCCATCTGGTCCTGGGCTTTTCTTTGTTGGAAGTCTTGTTATTACTGCTCCTATCTCGTTAAGTCACCAGTCTCCCTATGTTTTCTATCTTCTAGATTGAATTCTGGCAGATGGTATATGTCTAGATTTGTATTCAACATAGTCCCTAATGATCTGTGATGTCTGTGGTGATTTCTTCTTTTTCATCTCTAATTTTATTAATTTGGCTCCTCCTCCTCCTCCTCCTCTTTTCCCTCCCCGCTTCCTCTCTCTATAATACTAAGGATTAAACCCAGGAGTGCTTTAACACTGAACACGTTCCCAGGCCTTCTTATTTTCTTTGTACAAGATCTCACTAAGTTGCGTAGGGCCTCACTAAGTTGCTGAGGTTGGCCTTCCTTATGATTCTCCTGCCTCACCCTCCTGATCGCTGGGATTACTGGCATGCACCACTAAACCCAGCAGATCTTCTCTCTTATTTTGGTCAGTAAAGCTAAGGGGCTTATCAATCATGCTTATTTTTTCAAAGAACCAATTGTTTCATGATACTTTGTTTTTTTATTCTCAATTTTCATTGATTTCAGCTCTGATCTTAATATTTCCTTTTTTCTACTGGTTTTGAATTTTTCTCCCCCCCAAGGACCTTGATAAGCAACACTAGGTATGTTGCACTTAGGATCATTCTGACTTTCTCATGTAGGCACTCAGTTATGAAGTTTCCTCTTGGAATTGTCTTCATAGTGTCCCAGACATTCTTGTATATTGTATCACTGTTTTCATTTGAGTCTAAGAATGTTTTAATCCCCCCCGCCAATTTCTTCTACTACCCATTCATCATTCAAAAATGTACTGTTCAATCTCCATGTATTTACATAGTTTGTCATGTTTTGTCATATTGATTTCCAATTTCATTCTGTTATGATCTGATAACATACAAGAAATTATATCAATTTTTTTGGATTTGCTAAGAGTTGCTTTGTGATCCAGAATATTGTGGTCTATTTTGGAGAAGGTTCCATGAGCTGCTAAGAAGAAAGAGTACTCAGTTGTTGTTGATAAAACATTCTATAGGTATCTGTTAAGTCCATTTGATTAATACCATTTTTCAGGTCCAGAGTCTTTACTGAGTTTATATCTGGAAGACCTATCTAATGGTGAGAAAGGTATCACCCAGTATTGAAATCATCCAGTATTATTATACTGGAGTCTGACACTTCAATTTGAGTAGTGTCTCTTTTTTGCAATTAGTTGCCCCTTTATTGTTATTGTTATATCATATTTTATTATTCCCTTTGCCAGTATAAAGTGACCCTCTTTGTCTCTTCTGATTAATTTTGGTTTGAAGTCTGCCTTATCAGATATGAATAGCTTATTCCTGCTTATGCTGGGGCTCCATTCACATGGAAAATCAATTTCCATCCTTTCACTTTCAGCCTGTGGCTGTTTTTGCCTGTAAGGTGAATCTCTTGCAAACAATATATAGTTGGGTCTTTTGTTTTGTTTTTGGTACTGAGGATTGAACCCAGGAACACTTAACCACTGAGCCACATCCCTAGCCCTTTTTTATATTATATTTGGAGACAAGGTCTCGCTGGGTTGCTTAGGGCCTCAATAAGTTGCTGAGGCTGGCTTTGAACTCATGATCCTTCTGCCTCAGCCTCCCAAGTTACTGGGATTACAGGTATACATTACTGTGCCTGGCTGGGATCTTATTTTTTAATCCATTCTGACAGCCCATGTCATTTAATTGGAGAGTGAGACCATTTACATTCAATAGTATTATAGAGAGAAGTTTATTAATTCCTGACTTTTTGATTTATTGATAATGTTTAATTTGGTCCTGTTTCTCATTTGCTTAGTTACTCTTGAAATGCAATTTCTTCTTTTGTGAGTTCTAGGTTTATTTTTATTTCTTCTGCATTGACTATTTTTTTTAACATTTTTTTAGTTATAGATGGACACAATACCTTTTTTTATTTTACTTATCAATTTTTTTTTAATGTGGTACTAAAGATCGAACCCAGCACCTCACATGTGCTAGGCAAGCATTCTATCACTGAGTCTTCCAATCCTTAAGTTTTTCTTAAGTTCTGTAGTACTGGCCTAGTAGTTTCTGCTTATTTTGGAAGGCTTTTATTTATTTTTGATTTATTATTTTGGTACCGGGGATTGTATTCAGGGGTGCTTAACAACAGAGCCAAATCCCCAATCCCTTGTATTTTTCCTTTGAGACCGGGTCTCACTAAGTTGCTTAGGCTAATCTTGAACTCATGGTCCTCTTGTCTTAGCCACCCTAGTGGAAGGGATTATAAGTATGCACCACCATGGTTGGATCTTTTACAATTTTGAAGGATAGCTTTGCTAGCTATAGGAAACTTGGTTGACAGTTATTCCATTCCCCCCACCATAACCCCCTCAGGACTTGTAACGTCATTCCAAGCTCTTCAAGGTTTTAGATTTTGAGCTGAAATCTGAAGTAATTCTGATTGGCTTATGTCTAAATGATACCTGATGTTTTTCTCTTAAGGCTTTTAAAAATCTGTCCTTATTTCTATATGTTATATGTCATGGAGAGGTTCTTTTTTTTAAACTTATCTATATGGGGGTTAATGCCTCCTGTATCTGGATGTCCATCTCATTCTTAAGGTTTAAAAAATTTCCTATTATTTCCCTAAAGAGGTTATCCATTCCATTGGCCTGCATCTTACAACCATCTTCAATTCCAATCATTCTTAAATTTGGTCTCTTAATGTGGTCCTAGAGTTCTTGTATAAGCTTTTAAATACTTTTTTTTTAGTTGTCAATGCACCTTTATTTTACTTATTTATATGCAGTGCTGAGAATCAAACCCAGTGCCTCACATGTTAGGAAAGTGCTCTATAGCCCCAACCCAAGAATTTTTTTTTTAATATTTATTTTTTAGTTGTAGTTGGACACAATACCTTTACTTTATTTATTTATTTTTATGTGGTGCTGAGGAACGAACCCAGGGCCTCGAACGTGCTAGGCAAGTGCTCTACCACTGAGCCACAATCCCAGCCCCGAAGAATTTCTTAATGAGAAAAGGATTGATGAAAAATTTTTCTCTACATACAGACTAGTGAATCTTGGAATGATAAGCAAAAATAGTAAAATCACACTTTTTCTATAACAAATTACACATTATCTTCTATAGGAATAGCTGTTGTACATGAAAAAATAAAGATGTAACCACTATGTTGCACACCCAGAAACATTAGGGAATTTGGTCTTAGAATGATTTAGTTACCTTTTCCTGTCCATCATCTTTTCTTTTCCTTTTTTTTTTTTTAAAGAGATAATTTTTTTATATTTATTTTTTAGTTTTCAGTGGACACAACATCTTTATTTTATTTTTATGTGGTGCTGAGGATCGAACCCAGCGCCCCGCGCATGCCAGGCAAGCATGCTATCGCTTGAGCCTCATCCCCAGCCGTCTTTTTTTCTTTTTTTTTTTTTATTGTTGTTTTTAATTGTAGATGGACACATACCTTTATTTTATTTAGTTAGTTTTATGTGGTGCTGAGGATCAAACCCAGTGCCTCATATGTTAGGCAAGCGCTCTACTACTGAGCTACAACTCCAGTTCCCTATCTATTATCTTTAATATCTCATTTCTTCTTCTTCCCCAAAAGACCTTCTTCCTCTTCTTCTTCTTCTCCTTCTTCAAAATAATCATCATCATCTCCATCCTGAATTCCTTCATTAAATATAATAAGTTCACTTCCTCTTCTCTCTCTCCCAATTCTGGCTCTGCTACATCTTCATCCTCCTCCTTATCTTCCTCTTCTTTCTCATACTCTTCAGATGAACCAGCTTCATCTTCTTCATCTCCATCCTATTCATCTTCCTCTTCTGAGTCTGGTCCTTTGTCACCCTCCTGACCAACTCTATCTGAGCATGTAACTTATTGCAGCAGTTCAAAAATACTTTCTCTATAATTTTCTAGGTTTGTGATCTCAAGGTTAAACAAGTCAAAACTCTTCAAATTTTTAATGTTTTGCAGAGCTTCTACTATATTGAGATGTTTGATTTTATTTCCATTCAGACTGAGGTAGATAAGATTTGGACATGGTTCTGCCAGGACTTCCAAGCCTCCAGAAATTAAATTGTCAATAAGTTCCAACTTTCAAAGTTTAGATAAGCTGATAAGTTGGGCCAGAGAACTTAATTTCATGTTGGCTATACTCAAAAAATCTAGTTCTTTAAAAGTGTCATTCAGGCCCTCAATTTCCCCACTGACACACAGGTAATTATCAAGAACTAACTCCACCACCTCCTCCACACTTTGTTCTTTAATCCTTGCTACTCTCCTCCTTCCCCCATTCCTGCCACTCCCACTATCCCCTAACCCTAAAATTTTAAAACATTTGGAAATCAATGAAAAAAAAAAAACATAAATATAAATACACACTACCCCCAGATAGGTGTGGGGGACAAAGAAAAGAATTAGCATATGGAGCCAAGGAGTTGGGACTCCAGCGGCCCACGCCTCCTTATATACACATGCATGCATGCACACACACACTAGACATTCCTTCCCCTTCAATGGCTGAGCCTCCAAGACAGGGCAGTGCCAACCAACCCCCTACTCTACATTCCCAAGAATCTACTTTTGCCATCCCATGTTCTCACTCAAGGATCATTACTCACAGTTTCAAACAGTTCTTCCATCAGTTCATTCACTTCCTTTTCTGTGAAAAAGCCAAAAAGTAGGTTGTTGGCAGGAATTATTTTCATTTTGCAGTAAGGGAATATGTATGGAGACAATGGATGCTGTTTCCCACAAAGCATCTAACAAAATCCTCATCTCTATCCTTCATTTATTCAAATCAAAAACACTTATGGAACAACAACTATACTACCCGTTCAAGGTATCTGGGATACAGAAGAGAATGAAAGAGAAAGTTCTCCTTTCATGAAGCTTAAATTTTAGTGAGAAGACATCAGAAAATCTGACCTGAATGATTTTACAATTAGATACATTCATAGTTGGTTGGCCTGTTTAATTATACAGCACTGACTGGATTCAAGAAGCAAGTCTTACAGGGCCCGGTATATATACCTGTAATCCCAGAATACCTATCATCCAGGATACTGGGGAAATTGAGGCACGAAGATCACAAGTTTAAGGACAGTCTGGACAACCTGGTGAGACTCTGTCTCAAAATCAAAAATAAATAAGGGCTGGGGCTATAGCTCAGTAGCAGAGTACTTGTCTAGCAAGTGTGAGGCAATGGTTTTGATCCTTAGCACCACATAAAAATAAACAAAAAAATGTATGCTGTCCATATACAACTACAAAAAAATTAAATACATAGATAGAAAGGTAAATAAATATGACTGGGAATACAGCTCAGTGGCAGAGTATTCCTGGGTTCAATCCCCAATAATGCAAAAAAAAAAAAAAAAGAGAGAGACAGACATAAGTCTCCAAAATTGTGTCACAAAATTGATGCATCTTTGAATCTAAACCATTCAGCAACTACATCAATGATTTAGAAGATTCAGAAAAAACTCTTATTAAATCTGTAGATAACAGGAAGCTAGAAGGAAATGCCAATCCAACTAATCACAGATTTAAAAATCAGTATTCTCAAATCACCTAAATAGAATGGGTGGGGATAAATTTACAGTCCTACATTTAGGATTTTAAAAAGTCAGTTTCTTAAGTACATAAAAAGTTGACATGGTTTAAAAACAATTAGTCTGAAAAAGACCTAAAAGTTTCAGTTTACTTCAAGGTCAGTATGATACAGTTGCACCAAAATGATGCTCATATGCAAGAAGATAGGCATATCACTAACTACAGCAGAGCCTTAGACCACATCTAGAGGACTCTGAACTATAAAAGTCCTTCTTCAGAGAGCATAAAAAAGTGTAAAACTGCTAGGGATATAGTTCTGTGGTATAGCACTTCCCTAGCATGTATGAGGTCCTGGGTTTGATTCCTAGGATTGGAAAAAAAGAAAAGGTTAAAATCCAAATGTTTATTTTTTTAAAAAAATGTTTAATAGTAAGTAACAAAAGCTAAAATTCATTTTAAAAGTTAAAAAAAAATTGAAAAAAAAAAACACCTTGGTGAGGATGTGGAACAATTAGAACTCTAATAATAATATAAAATGGAAAACTGCTTTGGAAAATGATCTGGAAATTTCTTATAAAACTAAGTTATATAACTATCAAGGATTTACTGATTCCTCATCTAAAGAGTTGACTCAGGAGAAATTAAACATATAAGCACAGAAACCAACACAAGAAAGTTGAGCAGAATATATTAATGATAGCCAAAAACTGAAAAGAATCCACATGCCCAGTAACACAAAAGTAGATAAACTGTTGTATATATACATGAAATTCTGTAAAATTCTGTAAACTGTTGTATATATACATGAAATTCAGTAAAAGGGGACAAACTAATGACATATGTTATGAAGGATTCTTAAAAATATACTAAGTAAAAGAAGCCTCACACCTAGAGCACATATAATCTGATTTCATTTATATGAAGTTCTGAAATAGGCAATTCTTATTTGTGATTAAAAAAAAAAAACAGAAAGCGGGGGAGGCGGGGGAGGGGGGGAATGACTGACTTGGAAGGGGCATGAGGGAACTTTCTACAGTGATGATTCTATGTCCTGATAGGAATATGAGTTACACAAATAAAGGTATGTCAAAATTCATTAAATGGTATACTTAAGAAACGTGTGATACGTTGTATATAAATTTACATAAATGAGAAGTCACAAACAAATATTGAGCTCTAGTTCATGATATGCAAAGAGAAGTTTTTTTTTGTTTTTTTTTTTTTCTTATTTGGTACTGGGGATTGAACCCAGAGGTGCTTTACCATCAAACCACATCCCAGTCCTTTTTATTTTTGCTTTTTTTATATTGAGACAGGGTCTCACTTGAGTTGCTTAGGGCCTCATTAAGTTGCTGAGGCTGGCCTCGAACTTGCAAACCTCAAGCCTCAGCCTGAGTCGCTGGGACTACAGGGGTGCACCACCACATTCGGCTGGAGAAGTGCTTGAAATCAAAATATAACTCACTCTTAAATGCATTTTTTAAAAGATGAATTCATAGATGAACAGAGATAAATGGAGAGCTGCATGATAAAACAAATGCATATTCAAAGTTTCCCCCAGGGCTGGAGTTGTAGCTCAGCGCTTGCCTTGTATGGGTGAGGCACTGGATTCGACCCTCAGCATTACATAAAAAATAAATATATAAATACATAATTAAAATAAGTTAATTTTTAAAAATAAGTAAATAAAAATTAAAAGAAAGATATTGTGTTAATCTACAACTAAAAATATTTTTTAAAAAAGGTTTCCCGGGGTTGGGGATGTGGCTCAAGCGGTAGCGCGCTCGCCTGGCATGTGTGCGGCCCGGGTTCGATCCTCAGCACCACATACAAAAAAAGATGTTGTGTCCGCCGAAAACTAAAAAATAAATATTAAAAAATTCTCTCTCTCTCTCAAAAAAAAAAATGTTTCCCACTTATTCATCCTTTATAGCTATGCTAAAACATTTATATTAAAACATGTTCACTATACAATTCTTCTAATTCTTCTACATGTTTAAAAAAAAATTTAGCCAGACATGGTCATGCAAGCCTGTAATCCGAGCAGTATGGGAGGCTGAGGCAGGAGGAATGCAAGTTCAAAGCCAGTCTCATCAACTTAGCGAGGCTCTAAGCAATGCAGCAAGACCCTGTCTCTAAATAAAATATAAAAAGGGCTGGGGATGTGGCTCAGTGGCTATGTAACCCTGGATTCAATCCCTAGTACCATAAATAAATAAATAAATTCTTAATAAAATGTAACGGAGAAGTTTAAAGAAAAATAAAGGTTAGAATCCAGAGGAAGTAACATGGATGGTGCCCTTTGGAGAACTAATGAAACTTGGCATGTTTTACATAGGAAAAAAAAACCAACACTTAGGAAAAGAAACATCTTTGTGTGTGTATGTGTGATACTAGAGACTAAACTCAGGGTTTTGCACATGCTACACATGCTCTACTACTGAGCTACAGCCATACCCCCAGCTTTTTTTTTTTTTTTTTGTAACTTTTGAGACCAAACCTTGTAGTAAAGTTGTCAAGGCTTGCAATCCTCCTGCCTCAGCCTCCTAAGTAGCTAAAGAAACATCTTTTATATGCACAAGGGCTGGGGATGTGGCTCAAGCGGTAGCGTGCTTGCCTGGCATGCGTGCAGCCCAGGTTCGATCCTCAGCACCACATACAAACAAAGATGTTGTGTCCGCCGAAAACTAAAAAATAAATATTAAAATTCTCTCTCTCTCTCTCTTAAAAAAAAAAAAACACAAAAAACAAACAAGAATATGGAAATGTTAATTGAGCAGTTGTTCAGACTAGAACACACTGTATTTGCAGAACTGATGCACTCCCTCTCACTGAAGATATACAAACAGAGATAAAAAGGTCATATCACAGAAATTATAAACAAATTCTCAAGTGGGAAAAAATATGACCCCACAGAACTTTTAAACTATGATTTTATGCTTTTTTATTATTTTTTTTATTTTAGTCTACCCATTATAAGGATAAATCCTGTTGAAGGGATTATAATTGAATAATATCACAATGTCACATTTGTTTTATGACAAGGAGTATGAAGAAAATTTATATTTTACCCTAGTTTTCACAGATCTCTCACTAGAAAGATGGCTCTTCATTCAGGCATCTCAAAAAAGTTCTTTACTTAATTGGCAAATATTGCCAGCACTGTGCTAAACGTTGACTTTACAGCAGTAAATAACACAAAGCCGTGGAGAAGCTCCCAGTCCAGGGGAAAAAGAGAGATGCTAAATAAGAAATTATCAGAGCAATGAGTATATAAAAAAAAAACATTAAAAAATGGTATGAGAATGCAAAGCAAGATGATCAATTCTAATTGAAGAGAGTGTCGCTAAGAAATTATATGTAACCAGAAATAACAGTAGATAAACAATAAGGGAAAACAAGTATGTTCCAGCTGACGGATGAACAGAAATAAGATAGCCTGATTTTCTGCTTGAAGCAGAAAATTTCCTTACCTGCAAATGACACTACAGACAAACTCCTTTTAAAAAGATTCTTTCCTTGTCTTCTATGACACTACATTTTCTTGTGGTTTCCTAGTCCCTCCTTCGATGTCTTCTCAAAGCCTAAACCCTCCAGCCTTTTCATTCCACGCATCCTCTTTAACTTCTGGTGCTTTCTTTCCAATGCTTCCTCTAACTCTTTTTCCCCTTGCAGTACAAGAGATTGAATCCAGAGACTCCCCACATGTTTAGGCAAGCATTCTACCACTGAGTTACATCCCCAGCCTTTTTTTTTTTTTTTTTTTTTTTTAGTTGTAGATGGACACAATACCAAAGGTATTTTATTATTTTTATGTGGTGGTGAGGATCAAACCCAGGGCCTCACATGTGCTAGGCAAGTGCTCCACCACTGAGCCACAACCACAACTCTCCCCAGCCCTTTTTATTTTGAGACATGGTCTCACTCAATTGGCCAGGCTCAAACTTGCAATCCTTTTGCCTCAGGCTCCAGAGTTGCTGGGAATACAGTTGTGTGCCACTAAGTCCTACTCCTCTAAATTTAATTGTTACAATAGATAATTTGGATAATTTATCAAAATAAATAGAAGATCTTCATAAAGGAGATGGTATTCTAATCTCAAAAGCAATAAAATAGAAAGTCTAAAGTACTGTAGGAAATATACTGCATTATTTAGACACACAGTAAATATTTTTGGAGGCCTAAAAAAAATCTCTGTACAACTTGGTCAAAAGGTAAGACCTTGCTTTCTCCACATTGTACATATTACTCCAGCACAGGGTCATGTAGACCCTTTGTAAAAATCAATGGGTTTTTTTTTTGGATACAGGGTCTCACTATGTTGCCCAGACTTGACTCCAACTCCTAAACTCAAGTGATCTTCCACCTCAGCCTTCCAAGTAAAAATAAATGATTTCTGAAATATAAATTTTCCATGACTGGAACACTAGCCAATGATACAATTTTTTAAATAAATTACTCAAAGTTATCAAGATTATTTTATATACTACAGTCTTGCAGCAGGTTGTGGCAAAAGTGATCTGCCATGGAATTTATCTGGGCCTATGTCCTCAGACTAGTTTAATATATTAATTTTACCCATCAAATACATTAAACTAGTATTAAATCAAATACCAGTTTAATCTTTCTAAAATCCAACTCAGTTTCTATTGATTTTCTACTTAAAACTTCCCCATAATCTGAACACTACTTATGTTTAGTACCACCTCTCACACAACTCCACCTAATTAGATATTTTCTAAACACATTTTTTTGATGCTTTATAATTTTGTGGTTTGCAGATGCTCTTGTGTTTGCATTATCCCTCTTTGTTCCCAATCATCAAAAATCTCTCATATCTTCTTGAAAGCTTGGTTAAAACATCTCATCTTATGAATCCTTTCCTAAGCCTCCTACCCTATTCCATACCATACTCTAGGAGATGACAATCTCTTTAGGTGACCAAGTGTACTTTACACTCAACCTGTTTGGCACCTATCATGTTATACTGAAATTCTTTCCCTTGACTAGTCTCTCACAGGGCAGGGACTGCTCGAATTTTTCTTGGTATCCCAACTACAATCTTTGCCAAATAATAAGAACTCAATACATCACTATGGGATATAAAAATAAAGTACTGCATTCTGAACATATAACTAAATTTAAAGAATTACAGAAATAAGCAGTAGAGGAAACTTAAATGTCTTAACTTAAACATGGTGCAAATTTCACCAACAAAAATCTACAAAATAAACAAAGGTAGATGCAGAACAGACAAAACTAGGATTTGATAAACATACTCACTGGTAATTCTCACTGCCCGGTCAGTACGGAAATCCTCTGTATCTGGTTCATCAAGATCTTCTAGAAAATTATATTCTGGATCGTCATCATCATCGGCTTCATCTAGGGGGAAAAAATGTTTTATACATTTATTCCCAAGTTCTGAACTCATTACCAATAAAATCTTAGTATTTTCGCTTTTTAAATTTTTTATTCTTTTTAGTTTCACATGACAGTAGAATATATTTTAACATTATACATACATGGAGTATAACTTCCCATTCTTTTTTTTTTTTTTTAAAGAGAGAGTGAGAGAGAGTAAAGAGAGAATTTTTTAATATTTATTTTTTAGTTATTGGCGGGCACAACATCTTTCTTTGTAGGTGGTGCTGAGGATCGAACCCGGGCCGCACACATGCCAGGCGAGCGCGCTACCGCTTGAGCCACATCCCCAGCCCTAACTTCCCGTTCTTGCGGTTGTACATGATGTGGAGTCACACTGGTCATGTATTCATACATGAAAACAGGAAAGTAATGTCCAACTCATTCTACTATCTAAAATCTTGGTATTTTCAACACCTTAAGAATCTGTTCCAATAAATAATGTACATTTTTTAACTTTTTAAAGAACTGGTTTTCTCCTCAGTGCCTCTGCACAGATCATTTCCCACAGCTGTCATCTCACCTACTTTCTCCAATAAACCAGGTTCTGCCCCTCCTTTCAAAATAAACTTAAGGCTATCAATATGCAGCAGAAGACAGAAAGCTGCTAATCTCTCTTTGAGTAGTACATCCCATGAAAATGAGACACAGAAAGATAGACCACCCACAGGCAGTTAGGGAAAGGGTCTCAGAGAAGGAGGAAGACATGATTAGAAAATCAAGCTTCAGACCCCACCTAGTCCTAACCACAGGATATTTCCTTAACTACCCCTAGCAATGACTTACCTAGAGAACACTCACCCCCACTGTTATGCTAATAAAGGCTCAGACACTACTCTCTCCAGGGGCTGGAGTTGGAGCTCAGCAGTAGAGCACTTGCCTCTTACTGTGAGGCACTGGGTTTGATTCCCAGCACCATGCATAAATAAATAAATAAAAATGGGTCCATCAACAACTGATATAAAAAAAAAAGAAAAAGAAGAAAGAAAGAAAAGAAACTGCTCTCTTCAGATTAGCTGAAGTCAAAATAGAATTGATTGGTCCCTTTCTGAATCCTATATTTACATGTCATCCCACCAATCACCTACAGAGACAGATCAAGCCCATAAAACCCCCTAGACAGAAGACAGGCCCCTGAGACTGTACCTTCCCTCAGAATCACTCCTGTATTCTGGGAGCCTTTTCTGCTTTAAATAATCTTGCTTTTCTACCCTTCACTTGTACATTTGTCTATGGATCTCATTCTTTGAATTTGCCAAAGAACTCACCTGACATCACACTCTGTTTTTCAAAATTAGTACTTTTTAGCTGGATGCAGTGGCATATGCCTGTAATCTCAGGAGGCTGAGGCAGGAGGTCCTAGGTTTGAGGCTACCCTCCTCAACTAAGTGAGATTCTGTCTCAAAATTAAAATTTTAAACTATAAATAAATTACTAAAAAGGGCTGGAGATACAGCTCAGTGGTAGAATACTTGCCTGCCATGTGTGAGGCTTTGTGTTCAATCCATAGTACCATCAAAAAAAAAAAAAAAAACTTTTTGTAAAAGCTATTTGTACACTATTGATAATAATAATAATAATAAAAAGGAATGGCATAAATTACATAGCCACTCCCAACAATTAGGGAGTGGCTATATAATTATAATATCTTGGTGTGATAAAATAAAAAATGTGAACATACAGCATTCTATAAATGCTTAATACATGCATGACAGTAGAGCATAATTTCTGCATACATAATAACAATAAGTATGAAAGTTATATATCTGCAATGATAAGAATCATAAATAAAAATGTACAAAAATAATAAATGTTATGCTAGGGTAGTAGAAATACTGGAAATACAGGTGTTTTTCTAATTTTCTTTTATTCATTGATTGGTTTTTTTTGCAGTGCTGGGGACTAAAGTCAGAGGCAGTCTACCACTTAGCCACATCTCTAGGTCTGCATTCATTTATTTATTTTTAAATTTTGAGACAGGGTCTCACTAAGCTGCTCAGGGAGGCATCAAATTTGTCATCCTCCTACTTCAGCCTCCCAAGTCACTAGGATTACTGTGCTACTGTGCCTAATGTTTTTCTTTTTTTTCTTTTCTTTTTTGTGCACACTAGGCAAGCTCTCTATTGCTGAGCTACATTCCCAGCCCCCATGATTTTCTTTAATGTTAACATTATGACATCTTTTCAAATTTTTTTTTTTTTTAAACTGGCATCTCACTATGTTCTTCAAACTCTTAATTCCTATGCTCAAGTGATTCTCCTTCCTTAGTCTCTCAAACAGCCAGGACTACAGCTGGGCACCACTATGCCCAGTTTCTTTTCAATTCCTTAATAAAAACTGTAGAGTCATTACATTATATTTTTTCACTCCTGGAAATTGAACCCAGGGGCTGGCACATGCTTAGATAAGTACTCCACCACAAGCTACATCCCCAGACCTAGATTACAGAATTTGAGGTGATATTTTTCCCAGACAACTTTAGATCAGTATTTTCTAAGAAAACTTTCTGCAATCATGGAAATGGTCTACATATGTACTGTGCAATACGATAGCCACTAGCCACATGTGATTGCTGACAACTTGAAATGTGGCTAGTGAAACTAAGAAAATTAATTTAAGAGAAAGAAATAAACTACCAAAAAGAAAAGAATTAAATTCATAACAATTATGTATCCATTAAACAGGAGAAGAAATTTCTAGGTATTATGATGAAAAAAATCTAAATTATATAATTAAGTAAAAAGAACAATCTGCAGATCAATAGGTATAATAAGATTCTTTGTATGAAAAACTTTCTCACTTAAGATTCTTTGTGTGAAAAACTTTCTCACTTAAGAGAAATATATGCTTAAGTGAACACAAAGAATATCAAAAAGCGCATGAAATTAAAAAAGACTGAAAAATAAAATGCTTTTTCACTTTCTACCCTTTCACAGTATTTTGTAATATGAAATGAGCCTCTTTCGTTAAAAATAAATATGCACTTTTTTTCTTTAAATATTTTTTAGTTGTAGTTGGACACAATATCTTTATTTCACTTTTTTATTTTTATGTAGTGCTGAGGATCGAACCCAGGGTCTCACATGTGCAAGGTGAGTGCTCTACCACTGAGCCACAACCCCAGCCCCCACACTTTTTTTCTTTTCTATAGTTTCTAATATGTTGGCCATGCTAGCCTTCAACTCTTGGGAATCCTTCCACCTCAGTTTCCCCATTCAAGAGTCCACAGATGCTACCACTATGTCTGGCTTACATATACTTTTTTCTTGTATTCTTTTTCTAGAAACAAGGTCTTGCTATGTTACCCTGGCTGGCCTTGAACTTGCAATCTTCCTGCAAGCCTCAGCAGCCCAAGAAAAATGGCATCAGAGGTGTGTGCCAGCCATTGCACCCAGCTTTGTATATACATTTTAATTCATTATCAATGGAAAATTTATGCTAATTTACCCAAATCTACTTTGATAATTCTTTTATTTAAATATTTATTTATTTTTTAGTTGTAGTTGGACACAATACCTTTATTTATTTATTTTTATGCTTGCTGAGGATCGAACCCAGGGCCTCACATGTGCTAGGCAAGTGCTATACTGCTGAGCCCACAAACCCAGCCCCTACTTTGATAATTCTTGACTCAATATTTGTACTCAATTTGCTGGGCGTGGTGGTGTACACCTATAATCCCAGTGGCCTTGAGGCTGAGGCAGAAGGATCCTCAGTTCAAAGCTAGCCTCAGCAAAAGCAAGGCACTAAGAAACTCAGTGAGACCCTGTCTCTAAATAAAATACTGGGGATGCGGCTCAGTGGCCGAGTGCCTCTGAATTTAATCCTTAGTACCCTCCAAAAAACATGAGCAAATAAATTGTACTCAATTAATAATATGTTAATTTGCATTGTTAATTCATAGCTATTTAAATATCAAGTTTTTTTCCATCTATTTCTGGGTTTATCTTGCCATTACAAATTCTTTGGTTCCTAGGAAATGAAATCCTATCTTCCTAATCTCCACAATACATTTGATGTAGATCTCTTTACAGCAAGATCTTTACCAACACTGTTGAATAATCAAAGTTCTCGGGAAAGCCTATCACATATGGGTAGTGTGTACAGGTTTGGACCCCATCTGTTTGGGTGCAAGAAGTGCAACAGATGGCTTCTGCCCACACCACGCAAATGGGTCAGTCAATATTTTTCTCCAAGAACTTATTTGGCAAACATGCTGAAAAATCATTTAATAGGATTTCTTCTGAGTTCTGCTTAGCTCTTGATACTGTGGTGGTAGAATGTGCTCACTGATTAATAATGTCAACATTTACCCAGATTACCTTAAGTTGGTATGCTCCTCTAGTGATGTTTCTTAATTATTTTCTGCAAGTAAGATTCTGACTTTTGCCAGGTATGGTGGCACATGCCTGTAATACCAGCAATGTGGGAATCTGAGGCAGGGGGATTTCAAGTTCAAAACCAGCCTCAGCAACTCAATGAGGCCCTAAGCAACTTTCGAGAACCTGTCTCAAAATAAAAATAAAAAGGGCTGGGAATGTAGATCAGTGGTTAAGTACCACTGAGTTCAATCCATGGTTCCAAAAAGACAAGACTGACTTTTAATAACATGTAGATCAAATGGTACTAGGAATATGTGAAAATAACCAAAAATGCTATAAAAAGTATATAGGCCTATGGCATAAGTTTGGTACTAGGATACCATATCAAGCATCATTTCCTGTTTACCAGCCCTGAGTAAATTCAGCTGGTAGACTTAGGGGCCAAACACTCTAATCATTGGCTGTGTGTGTGTGTGTGTGTGTGTGTGTTTTGTTGTTGTTCTAACAACTGAACCCAGGGATGCTTTACCACTAAACTATATCCTCAGCCCTTTTTTATTTTGATACAGGGTCTTGCTAAGTTACTGAGCTGGCCTGGAATTTGTGATCCTATTGCTTCAGCCTCCCAAGAAGCTGGAATTACAGGTGTGCACCACCATGCCAGGCCTATCTCCATTACTCTTTTTTTATTGTTCTTTTTTTTTTTCCAGTTGTCAACGGACTTTTATTTTATTTATTTATATATGGTGCTGAGAATCAAACCCAGTGCTTCGCATATGCTAGACAAGTGCTCTACCACTGAGCTACAACCACAGTCCTGTCCATTTCTTTTTGCATAGATTTGGAAGCTTGGTGTAAAAGAACCTCAGAGAGGGCTGTTAGAAAAAATAAATTCAAAAAATGAACTTCAAGGGCTGGGGTTGTGGCTCAGTGATAGAGCATTTGCCTCACACACATGAGGCCCTGGGTTCGATCCTCAGCACCATATAAAAATAAGTAAATAAAGGTATTATGTCCATCTACAATAAAAATATTTTTTAAAAAAATGAACTTTAATATGTAGAACCAAAAACAAAATATCATAAAAATTTTTAAGTCTGTATAGGGAGGGAAAAACTGCATAGTTCTCATCAGATTCTCAAAGGAGAATTCCTTTGAAAGGAATAAATACTAAAAAATTCAGAAGCTTAGTATTATGGTTTGGATGTGAAGTATCCCCCGGAGGCTCATATGTGAAACAATGCGAGAAGGTTCAGAGGAGATAGGATTGAGTTGTAAGAGTATTAAACCAATCAGTGAATCCTGACAGGGATTAACAGAGTGGTAATTAAAGGCTGGTAGGGTGTGCCTAGAGGAGGTGGGAATTGGGGGTGTGGCTCTGGGGTATATATTTTATTTCTGGGAGTGGAGTCTCTCTCTTCCCCTCCTGGTTCACCATGTGAGCTGCCTCCCTCTGCCACACTCTTCCACCATGATGTTCTGCCTCACCTCAAGCCCCAAGGAATGGAGCCAGCCTTCTATGGACTAAGACCTCTGAAACTATGAGCTTTTAAATAAACTTTTCCTTCCCTAAATTGTTCTGATTGGGTCCTTTTAGTCTAAAACATTTAGACTTCTATCAGAAAGACTAAAGGGCTGGATGCAGTAGCGCTGGCCTGTAATCCCAGCAGCTCAGGAGGCTGACACAGAAGAATCATGAGTTCAAACCCAGCCTCAGCAACAGTGAGGCACTAAGCAACTCAGTGAGACTCTGTCTCTAAATAAAATACAAAATAGGGCTGGGGACATGGCTCAGTGGTCAAGTACCCTTGAGCTCAATCCCTGATAACAAAAAAAAAGAAAGAAAGACTAGTAGGAGTGTTGAAGATGTATCTAAGTGGTAGAGAACTTGCCTAGCATGTACAAAGTCCTGAGTTCAATCCCCAGTACCACAAAAACAAAAAGAAAAAAAGGCTAGCGGGATAACAAATAAGTCACTGATTATTGAAGAACTGATTCTCCAGTTTATTTGATCAATTTCAAACTTCGTATTTTCCTTTGTATACAATTTTATGCATTTTGTAACCTATTAGTGTCCCTGGAATAGAGGAAAAATAGAAAAAAAGAAAACAGCTAAGATTCAAAACAATCTGTTTCTTGTCATCTATCTTTTCTAACTGAATGAGAAAAGTCCTAAATTTAAATTTAGGACTAGAATTCTATTCTTCCTCTTCCCATATTAATGTAGAAAACTAAAACTAACCAACTACGTATCTGAAAACTCTTATAGATGCATCTCAAACTATTATCAGGGGTCCCTCTGGGGAAAGACAGTGTCATCCTGGGGAAGAGCGTTAGCACTTTTTTTAATATTTGATTTCTTTAAAACAAGCTTATATTACTCGTATACTTTTACTAGAAAAAAAAAAGAACTCTGGGAAGGATATATCCAACAGAATCCACTATGCGTATTTATCTGCCACCTCTCTATCCTTCCTTCCTACCATGGTTTTCAAAAATATTTCAAAGGTCCAGTTCAATTACCTACCTCTTTTATGTAGCTATAGTTTGTGGGGAGCCACACTGAGTTACCACACCTTCCAGTCCTCATGCACCACAGGGATCTGAAAGATCACTGTAGTCTGGTGTGGTAGTGCCATGACTCCAGACTCGGTCTTTTCCCCTGCTGGATAGCAAGGCCAGTTTCACGAGTAGGCATACCCCTGGGGTTGAGCTACACTCACCTATTCTTTTGTAATCCTACCCCTTTGCTCTGTTTGGGATAGAATGTTCCATGAAAACTCCCTTTTTGTGTCCCTTTCTCTTGCTCTGCCTTTGGGTGTGCCTTCCTAGATGTCAGTCAATCTGCTGACAGCAGACATCACCAAGCTAGGCTCAACCCCCTGAAACCTGACCCCTTGCCTCATGGCTTCCCCTCAGTAAAAGGGTTCAGCATGTGCTCTCAATCTCTGTCTTTCTGTGGACCCCTAAGGTCAGAGGAGCAGTCACAGGACCCAAAGAAAAAGGTATCTGTCTCTTGTATGATTACTTCCTACAGCCCAGTTCATCTGGGGTGACCCTGAGTGTTTTAGTCATGGAATTGGACAATAGTTGATCATCCTAAACATGAATTATCTTCCCCTCTTCTAAAACCTTATAACAAGCCCGGTACAATGGCCCGCACTGGTAGTTCCAACTATCAGAGAGGCTGAGGCAGGAGGATCACATGAGCCCAGGAGGTTAAAGCCAGCCTGGGTGACATAGCAAAACCTCATCTCTTTAAACAAAACAAACAAAAAAATTAAATTAAATGTATTTAAACAAACAAAAAAATTAAATTAAAATAAATGTATCATGAACTAACAACAGACCAGATGTCCTTTCTTTTTTTTTTTTAATAATTTTTTTTTTTAAGTTGTAGATGGTCCCAATACCTTTACCTTTATTTTATTTTTTTAACATGGTGCTAAGGATTGAACCCAGTGCTTCACACATGCTAGGCAAGTACTCTACCGTTGAGCTACAACCTCAGCCCCAGATGTCCTTTCATTTTCAATATATGAGCCTTTATCCCTGAAGGATCCAAGTACAATGCCTATATAAGAAAAGTATTTATTAAATTTTGCCAAATGATATGCAATATGATTTTTAAAAAAAATTTTTTTTAGTTGCTTGAGACAATACAATGATCTTGACATATCATACATTTGATTCAATGGGGTATGAATTCTCATTTTTTCATGTGTACAGATTGCAGGATCACATTGGTACAATATGATTAATAGTATCAGAAGGTACATTCAAGTGCTGGGGTTATACCTCAGTAATACAGTGCTTGCCTAGCATGTATGAGGCACTAGGTTGGATCCTCAGTACCATATAAAATAAATAAATAAATAAATAAATAAATAAATAAATAAATAAATAAAATTAAGGTATTGTGTCCATCTATAAGTAAAAAATGAAAAAAAAAAAAAAGAAGAAGAAGAAGAAGAAGAAGGTATGTTCAAACACTTAAGAGGATAATTGAATAAGTCACTTGCCCTGACATTCCTGGCCTCACCTATCTACCCATTTACAGTCTATTTCCATCCAAACTTTTATTTCATCAATATTCCTTCCCCACTTCTGGTAACACTCTTCTTTTGGGTAACAGCATACTCCAACCACATTGCTCTATGAGGTTCTGTCAACCAAGGACTCCATGCCAAAACAGTCTCCCTATGGGTACCACACACCACCAACAGACCGGGCATGTGATCAAACCAAGCCATTCTGAGTTGTTCCCCAGATTTTTCAAATTGGCGTTTATAGTGCTGACAAAGTAAAAAGTAGTCATTGCGGGGGGGAAAAAAAATTGAGAACTGAACTATGTGATAAAAAGAAATACAGAGGGGGCTGGGATGGTGGCTCAGCGGTAGAGCGCTCGCTAGCATGGGCGGGACCCGGGTTCGATCCTCAGCATCACATAAAAAAATAAAGGCATTGTGTTGTGTCCATCTACACCTAACAATAAATATTTAAAAAAAAAAAGAAAAGAAAGAAAGAAATACAGAGGGAAGGAGAATCCTAACAGTTCCACTGTGGGTTTTCCTGTCTTTCCCAAAGCTTGGTCTTATTTAATCTCAACAAGATAGAGGTAGAATTCTTTTACTTGCATTATAAAGACCCTTAACTAACACAATGTTCTTGTAGTGAGCCAGTGAATCCTCATGAAATAATATAGAAAATTATGTGTGTGTTTATGTTTCAGAAGAGGATCCATAATATTCAAAAGATTGCTAAAAAGGAAACCAATAGACTAGAAAAAAGGGATCCAAGAGAGGGAGAAGGAGAGAGAAAGGAAAGGGAAGTGCATCAATTTAAAAAGATGACCTTAAAAAGATGCCCCCCAAAAAATTCTTAACCAAGACAGAGAGAGAGAGAGAGAGACAGAGACAAACAGAAAAAGAGAAAGAGAGAAATTACTGATTTAAAGTAAATAACTTACATAAAAATTAAACGAACTCAAAACACACCTATGATATGACAATATGTATATATACTTGGATTTGGTTCTGTTTTGGTACTGACCCCAGAGGAGGTATACCACTGAGCTACATCCCCAGACCTCTTTGAGACAGGGTTTTGCCAAATTACCCAGGATAGCCTCAAATTTGCAATGCTCCTGCCTCAGCCTCCCAGGAAGGCTAGGAATAGAGGTGTGTGTCACCTGTGGGTTTTTTACCACAATTCCTGGCTCATTAACTTCCTTACCAGGGCACAGAAACTCTAATCTTCCCCTGCCTTTAGCTGGCCACAGGAAATTTTCTGACCTATCCTATTTGACAGTAGACCATGAGACCCTCCTTGGAGGAATGAATGCTCTACAGAGAGGCCAATCTGAACCATCTCTAGGTTGACAGCATTAGAACTGAATGTGATTAGAGGACATCCAACTGGTATCCACTGCACAGAATTGCTCACTTACTGGTAAAGAGAAATCCCCACACTTCCATACCTTTTGAGGTCCCAGAAGTCCTCTGTGTGATTGTAGTGTGAAAATAAGGGGGAAAGTCTTCTTATTTTTTTCTTTCAACACAATCCCATTCTTTTTTTTTTTTTTTTCAGTATTGGGGATATCTAGGAGTGCTCCACCACTGAGCTATATTACTAGCCCCTTTTTGTTTTGAGAAAGGGTCTCACTAAATTGCTTAGGGCCTTACTAAGTTGCTGAGGGCAACCTCAAACTTGTCATCCTCCTGCCTCAGCCTCCCAAACTGCTGTGATTATAGTTGTATGTTACCATGCCTGGCTACAATCCCATTCTTTAAGCTTTTGATTAACAAAAATTTTACAACATAGATAGTGGACAGAAATAGATAGTAAATGCAAACATCACTTACCTTCATTCCCCACATCATCATTCATGAGTCCCCCCAACCACATCTTCCAGTCCTCATCATCAGCTGTATTGGGATCATACATATCTGGGGTGATATCTGGAGCTCGGAGCTCTGCCTCTAGTTGCCCCAGGGGAACATCTTTCAGGGGCATCTTAGAACGGGTTCGGAATGCAATGAGACTATCATCCATGGGCTAACCAGTGGAGAAAGAAAAAAGCCACTAAGCAAATATGTTTTCAAATTCTTTCAACTTCATCCATTCCTCATCCTGGCTAAAACCACAAGAACTCTTCCCTAAACAATTTGGGTTTTTTTGCTGTTTATCTGAAAATATTAAGAAAAACGATGTTTTTAACAAACATTTCAAGAACATCTATTGAGATATGTATTTATACACCATAAAATTCATCCTTTTAAAGGGTATAATTGAGTGGATTCAATATATCACAGAATTATACAACCATCACCACTAATTCCAGAATGTTTTCATCATCCCAAAAAGAAATTTCATACCAAAAGTGCTAGGGAGGGATACTGACCAAATTATAATGTTATATTGTATATTATGTGCATGTGTAACAAAAATCCCATCAGTATGTATTAACTATAATGAACCAATAAAAAATGTGGAGAAAAAAAAGAAGTCCTAAACCCATTAACAGTCACCCTTTTTTTCGCTCTTCCTCCCAGCCCCTATTAACCATTGATCTTCTTTCTATCTATATGGATTTTCTTCTACTATACATTTCACAAAAATGGACTCATACAATGTGTGGCCTGTCTCTGGCTGCTTTCACTTGGCATAACATGTTCAAAGTTCATCCTTGTACCATGTATCAGTACTCTACCACTGAGCCACAACCCCAGCCCTGTAATTTTTTTAAATTATTGGATCCTGACTTGAGTAACTACTGTGGTAATATAATAAGAGAATTAATTTTTAGAAAACACACGAAAAGTTTTTAGGGGTGAAAAAACATCATGGGGGCGGCTGGGGTTGTGGCTCAGTGGTAGAGCACTTGCCTGGCATGTATGAGGCACTGGGTTCAATTGTCAGCACCATATACAAATAAATAAATTAAATAAAGGTTCATTGATAATATATTTTTAAAAAATCATGGCGGCAACACAGCTCCAAAACAATTTTTTAAATGTATATATATAGAGAGAGACAGAAAAAACAATTGTGATAAAACAATTGTGATTCTCAAGAATCTAGGTGAAGGTTGTTTCTATGATGCACATTTCGTAATGCTGTCACAAAGTTTATTCCTTCCTTACAAACTGCAACTCAGGGGCTGAGGTTGTGGCTCAGTGGTAGAGAGCTTGCCTAACATGCTTGAGACGCTAGGTTCAATCCCAGGCACCCCATACAAATAAATAAAATAAAGTTATTGTGTCCTTCTACAACTAAAAAAAAAATTTTTACAAAAGAAAAAAACTGCAACTCAGGCAAGACAGAACAAAACAAAAAGAATATCAAAGATTAACAATTTCATGACTCTTACATATAAGAATTTAATCTCTTTCTCTTCTCCTCTAGACATGAGCAACAACTAAATTACCACATTTCACTTTGTCAGTGATTTGGAGTTAAGACATTTACCTGAAAAGAATCCATGCAGACAGGACTGGAAGCCAGCTCCTCATCTACAGCATGCAACTTCTCCATGAAAGTACTATCCCTGGTCTGTTTTGGTTTGGGAGGGGGCGGGGGCCCCATAGGCACTACCTCAGCACTGATGTGCCTGACGGCTGGTGTGGTGACTTTCTCAGCCTGATTAAAAAGAGGCACCACGTTAAGGAAGGAAGGAAAGAACAAAGAAATGAAGGAAAGGAGAAAAAGAGAGGGAACTAAGAAACAGGAGAAAGAAGCAGGTCTTCCATACCCTATTGACCCTTTTCTTCTTATCTAGACAGAGGTACATGAGAATATGCATTGTCAAGCATATAGATCTAACTAGGTTTTATTCTATTTCCAGTGAAGTCAACACAATGCTACTTAGGTTAGCAAAACATAGGAAATCTAATAAAATGGCTTTAAGGACAATATCAAATAGACAGGAGAAAAGAAACTCTGCTAGTACATTTTTTTTGCCCCTTAAGAGAACTCTGAAAAGCTCTTTCCCTAATACTAAGTTCTAGTCTTGACTGTTCCTTGAGCTAAGGGACGTGGAAAAATGGTAACAGCACAGAATCCCCAAAAATAAATCATCTACTTAATTGGTTAATTAATCTGCTTATACAGTTACATCTAAGTCTCTTTATTTGATGCTGATTTACCTCTGATAATATGCCACTCTCCTCATCAGTTTCAGTCATCTCAGAAGACTGCCTCAGTTTGCATTTCTTTGCCCCACGTGGAGATGAAGCAGTGCTTTCAACATCACTTTCCAATAAGCTCTACAAGACAAATTCAGTCCACTTTTATATACATATGCCTCTGTCTCAATCTACCGAGTTTGACATCTCAACAGAATAAATAAAAGAAGGAGAAAATAAAAATTGTTTTTGAGAAAATAAAGTTTAAATAGCTTAATATCCTAAAGTGGTGAGGAGGCCATGGATCAGATCACTATCCTCATTTGTATTATAAACTCTATAAAAGTATAAGGCAGGGTCTGGGACAGTAGTTCAGTGGCAGAACACTTGCCTAGCATATGTGAGGCACTGGGTTCGATCCTTAGAACTACATAAAAATAAACAAATAAGGGTTGGTATTTTTTTTTTTTTTAAAGAGAGAGGAGAGAGAGAGAGAATTTTTTTAAATATTTATTTCTTAGTTTTCGGCGGATACAACATCTTTGTTTGTATGTGGTGCTGAGGATCGAACCCGGGCCACACGCATGTCAGGCGAGCACGCTACTGCTTGAGCCACATCCCCAGCCCCAAGGGTTGGTATTGTAGCTCAGTGGAAGAGCACCTGCCTCGCAAGTGTGAGGCCCTGGGTTCAGTCCCCAGCACCACATAAACAAATAAAAATAAAGATATTGTGAGCTGGGGCTGTAGCTCAGCAGCAGAGCGCTTTCTAGCATGCGTGAGGCACTGGGTTTGATTCTCAGCACGACATAAAAATAAAATAAAGGCATTCTGCCAATCTATAATCACAAAAAATTAAATAAAAATAAAAATAAAAAAATAAAGATATTGTGTCCATTTAAAACTAAAAAAAAAAAATTTTAAATAAAAATAAAAAAATAAAGGCATGCTGTCTATTTACAACTACCAAAAAAAAAATTTTTTTTTAAATATAAGGCAGCAGTTTAAAATTCTTTTACAAACAAGTCAAAGAACAAATTAACAAGCCTTAAAAATGAACAAAGTATGCTACAAACAACAGCATACATGATTTTCAAAAGCATAATATTGAACAAAAATAACAAAGCCAGAAACAAAGGAACACATACACTACGGGTCCCAGTTACATAAAATTCATAAATAATAAAAATAGAACTATAGAGAGATGCACACTTAGGTGATATAACTACAAAGAAAGACAAGCAAGTAATTTCCAAATAATGATTATTTTTAGGGGGAGGGAGGTGACAGGGGTTGGGAAGGACATACTGGGGTAGTCCTGGCATTGTTAAAATTCTCAACTTTCTTTACATTTTATTCTATATACATTTATGTGTGGGGCTGGGGATGTGGCTCAAGCGGTAGCGCGCTCGCCTGGCATGCGTGCGGCCCAGGTTCGATCCTCAGCACCACATGCAAACAAAGATGTTGTGTCCGCCAATAACTAAAAAATAAATATTAAAAAAATTCTAGCTCCCTCTCTCACTCTCTCTTTAAAAAAAAAAATACATTTATGTGTTATGTGTTACGTTTCATAATATGTGCTAAAAAATGGAGGGAGTATGAAGAGCAGAAAAATACCTCACAGCAAAAAACTCATTAGAAAAAAATAACAATGGGCTGGGGATGTGGCTCAAGTGGTAGCGCGCTGGCCTGGCATGCGTGTGGCCCGGGTTCAATCCTCAGTACCACGTACAAACAAAGATGTTGTGTCCGCCGATAACTAAAAAATAAATATTAAAAAAAAAAAATAAAAAAATAACAATTTTTCAATCCTCTTTATAGATGAGGTAACCATACTAAGAAAGCAAAGCATACCATGTCATATTAAGCAAAACTTTTTCTCACTAACCTCTTCAGCAGTCTCATCTTCCTCTTCTTCATCTGGCTGGTACTCTTCATCAGAGGAATCATCTTCTTCAAGGTGGATATCCACAAACTGTGGAGGCTACATTAGTACAATTAGAAAGAAATGGAGGGCTGGAATTGTAGCTCAGTGGTATAGTGCTTGCCTAGCACATGTGAGACACTGGGTTCAATCCTCAATAGCACATAAAAATAAATAAATAAAATAAAGGTATTGTGTCTATCTATAAGTAAAAATATTAGAAAGAAAGAAGGACAAGCTGCCTGGGCACAGTGGCACACGCCTGTAATCCCGGCAATCGCGAGTTCAAAGCTAGCTTCAGCAACTCAGTGAGACCCTGTCTCTAAATAAAATACAAAATAGGACTGGGGATGTGGCTCAGTGGTCAAGTGCCCCTGACTTCAATCCCTGGTATCAAAAAAAAAGAAAGAAAGAAAAATGGAGTAGGACTCAAGGGTGGAGTATGTGCTTAACATGCACAAGGTCCTGGATTCAATCCCCAACAGCACAAAAAATGAACTAATAATAAACACAAATTATAAGTATTTGGAAAAGAAGGGGAAGAAGGCTGGGGTTGTTGCTCGGTGGTGGAGCTCTCGCCTAGCACATGCAAGGCCCTGGGTTCGATCCTCAGCACCACATAAAAATAAATAAATAAAATAAAGGTATTGTGTCCAAAATAAATATTAAAAAAAAAAAGAAGGTGAAGAAAGCAGTGCCGGAAAAACAAATTCTAAGAATATAATGTGCAGCTACAGCAAACAACACAAAGCAGGGGTTAAATGACTCCATGAGATGCAAACCCTACAGCAGTGGAAAGGGAGAAATCAAAGTCAAAATTTAAAGAAAAAAAAATAATAGGTTTAAAAACAAATAGAAGAGAAATAATGAGGCTTCAAAACTGAAGTCTTTCTGGAAAACAAGAATGACAAAGACCTCTCCCAAGTTTACCTTAATTTCATTGGCCTTCTTAATTGGTGAAATATTCCATGTTGGAATTACCTACCAAAAAGAATATAAATAATTAATTGAAATGGATTAACTTTCTTTTTTACTTTCTCTTTACCATTACAAAGAGCCATCTACCTAACAAGTAGCTACAGTGATCTAGAGGTGCTGATTATTCTCGGTATCTTCTCAAATGTCTGTGAAAGTTTAACTGGAGAAAAAGAGGGAAGAATCTATTTGTCATTTGCATTTATGCTGTAATCCTAGTAAGATTCACTTTTATCTATAAATGGAGAAAAAAAAATGTATGTCTTGCAGCTCAGGCTCATATGGGGCAAACGATAGGAAAACTATTTAACTACAACACTATACAAAAACTTAAGATATTATAGTTACAGCAGCCATTTGACATCAGTATTTCTTTTAATCAATTACATAAATCTGCCACCAGTATGCCTCTAAAAATCCAACCATAAATAGCTCTTACAGAAAGATTTAAGTGTGAAGTATCATATTATCCACTCTTATTTTCAAACAGTATAAGAAAAAACAATAATTATAAACATAAAGCAAATATGATAAAATGTTAATCTTGGAATCTAAATTGTAATACTCTTTCAACTTTTTGTTTGACATGCTTCACACAGAGTTGGAGGAAAGGCTTTTTTGTTCTTTTAGGTTGGTTGTTTTTTATTTTGTGGTGCTGGGAATTAAACCCAGGGATTTTCTACCACTAAGCCAAATCCCTAGTCCTTTTTATTTTTTATTTTGAGAAGGGTCTGGATAAATTGCTGAGGCTAGCCTTGGGGACTTGTCTTCCTCCTGCAACAGCTTCCCAAGTTGCCAGGATTACAGGCAGGCACCACCATATCCAGCTCTATCTATCCATCTATTTATTTATTTATTTATTTATTTATTTATTTATTTAATCTCTTTATTTATTAATTTAATTTTCTTTTTCTTCTTTTTTTTAAATTGTCAATGAACCTTTATTTATTTATTTATATGGGTGCTGAGAACTGGAACCCAGTGCCTCACACATGCTAGGCAAGTGCTCTACCACTGTGCCACAACCCCAGCCCTTATTTTTATATTTTAAATTTTGAGACAGGATCTAAGTTGCCAAGGCTAGCCTCACATTTTCACTACTCCTGCCTCAGCCTCCTGAGTAACTGGGATTATAGGCATTTACTACTGACTGTTACTGAATTTTTTAAAAACTCTTATATACTGCAGATAAGATGCCACTGAGAATATATAATTTCTTGCCATTCAATTGTGACCCAAACAAAATCATCTTATGAACAAAGACAATCAACTACTAGGTTCTGTCTCTAAAGAACCTTAGGTCTTCACATTTCCTCAGTCCTACCATATTCTGACAACTTATGTAGTTCTGCATTACTCGGACCAGTACAGGGTCAGCGGTATGACTATGATTCAGGGCCAGTTCCCTTCCCACGTCATTTTCTTAACCTATTGCCAAACCCATCCAGAAAGCCAGCCAGCATTTAAAAGTGTGTTGGAGTCCGTCTATTAAGCATTAAGACCTGGACTCTTCACCTTTGCTCTCCCACATAAATTAATCTTACGGCCTCAAATCTGTACACTATATTCACGGTCAAAAACATAATCCAAAGTTTGATGTGGATCTCATTGGCTGTTTTTGTTTTTCTAATCAAACACAAAATCATTGTTAATTATACTCTATATGTCATGTAGATTTCACAGAACTTCTGTCTCATCATCGCAACCATATGTTCACTGGTGATTATTTTCTGAAGAATGATGAAATTTCAATTTATACAACAAGGATTATTTAACTAGACAAAAAGTGTGGTATGTCTGCCCCTCCTGCTCAAAAAAAAGTCAACATAGCCTTGGGTTGTATTAAGAAAAACATGGTCTCTAGAACACTGAGGAGATATCTAACTAATGTAGACTGTTAAACCACGTTTGGTTTAGTAGATTCCATTTGGGGCATACTTTTTTTTGGTACTAGGGATTGAACTCAGGGGCATGTTACCATTAAGCTAAATCCCCAGCTCTTTTTACTTTTTATTTTGAGACAGGGTTTCACTGAGTTGTTGAGTGTCTCACTAAGTTGATGAGGCTGGCCTCAACCCTATGCTTAATTTCCTGAGTTGCTGGGATTATAAATGTGCCCTACCACACCTGGACTACAAATAAATCTTTTAAAGGAGCAAACCCAGACCATAATTTTTCCATATTTCTTCCCTATGAATAACCTAGAATTAGATCCTATTTACCAAGCTAAATAAATAACAACAAAATAGGGCTGGGGATGTGGCTCAAGCGATAGCACGCTCGCCTGGCATGCGTGCGGCCTGGGTTCGATCCCCATCACCACATACAAACAAAGATGTTGTGTCCGCCAAAAACTGAAAAATAAATATTAAAAAAAATAATAATAAAATAAAACACAGAACACTTACCACTCCTTTCTCCACCACTTCCTTCAGTTTAGAGCGAGTCATTTTAGGCTCCTAAGGAAAGAGAAACAGGATCAAAAATCAGGGCTTTTGTGTTTGGGTGTTTTTGTTTTGCAGTAGTACAAACTAAACCCAGCAGCACTCTATCACTGAGCTATATCCCCAGCCCTTTTTATTTTTGAGACAGGGTCTTGATAGGTTTCCCAGGATGGCCTCAAATGTGGAATCCTCCTGCCTCAACCTCCCCAGAAACTGGGATTATAGGTGTGCACCACCACCCTGGCCATAAACAGGTTTTGAGATACTAACTTTGCCCCAAGCTATTAAAAGGTTTATAAACTCCCAAGTGACTTCCTACACTTGGCCAGTTTACAGGTAATTCTTCCATGACATTAAAAGACTGATCATCAACTACTTACAAACATTGGCATGTCTTCTGTTTCACTGATGGCTGCTTTCATCATAGCTACCACATGTTCATTTGTGATTACTTCCTGGAGAAAGATGAAATTTCACTTTATGTTCACATAAAGATGTTGTCATCTAGAAAATACTCATCTGTATGTAACTCTGTTAAACCTACATGGAGGATTAATGAAAGCCAGTCTCCAGCTTCAGACTGGGATAAAGCAAGTTGACTCACCACAAAGAAGGCAGAAAAAGTTTTAGATAGAAGCACAGAGTGTGAAACAATGTAGTAGCAAATAAATCAATCATATTAGCTGCTACTAGGAACAGCAATAAAAATTGATTCTAAAGTAACCATATGCTACAGGAAACAGCAAAATCTTTATGAATAGCTGAGTTTGCAACATATCTAAAATACTGTTGATAAGTGTGCTAAGTACGATCAAATGCTAAATGGGTTTCTTTTCAGATGTATCACCCCACATAAGTAAATCCACTATGAACATTCTTATCTTCAAATCTGCTAAACACATTAAGCAAACCAGTGGAAGGAAGCAAAGACAGTTATCTTCACAATTAAGTTCTTCTTTAATATGTGTTCAGATTTCAAATTTGTGCTAAGTGCAGAGAAAGTTATCTTGAGATATAAAATGCTTTGTCACAGGTAACCCACAAAACTGGTAATTAATCTACCAAGAGTCAAGAATTTGCTGAGTCTGTTTATTTGCTTTCCATAAAAGTTTCCACTGCAATGACAGAGCGGCCCAGTCTTACTCACATGAAGAATGTTTCGCACATTGACTGCTGTCAGGTTGTGCTGCTTGGCACCATCCTCTAAGGTACGATCAAGCATGTCATCCAATTTCAGGTCACAGGCCAAGGTCCCTTGTTCTTGACCCTTTCCTTCTCGTTTCCTCTTGGTACCCTTCTTCTTTTTTCTCCTTTTCTCACTTTCTTCATTGTCTTGTTCTTCTGTTAATAAACCAACTTTATCACCATAATCTCCAAAATAGCTGCTCTTAGAACTAAGCCCAAAAAGGCAATAGTAAAAGAAAATCAAGCTAATGGTACTGTAGTAGCAATAATAACTAACATTCACTGAATATTTATGTCAGACACTTTTTTTTTTTTTTTTTTTGGTACCAGGGATTAAACCCAGAGTGCTTAATCATTGAGAGACATCCCCAGCCCACCCACCATTTTGGGGGGTGGGATACCGGGGATTGAACTCAGGGACACTTGACCACTGAGTCACATCTCCAACCCTATTTTGTATTTTATTTTATTTTGCAATTGTACATGGACAGAATGCCTTTATTTCATTTGTTAATTTTTGTGTGGTGCTAAGGATTGAACCCAGTACCTTCTCACACATGTTAGGCAAGCACTTTGCTACTGAGCTACAGCCCTAGCCCCCTATTTTGTATTTTATTTAGAGACAGGGTCTCACTGAGTTGCTTAGTGCCTTGCTTTTGCTGAGGCTGGCTTTGAACTCGTGATCCTCCTACCTCAACCTCCAGAGCCACTGGGATTACAGGCATGCGCCACCTCACCCAGCTGTCAAATACTCTTGTACATACTTTATAGATCTTAATTCATTTACTCCTATGAGGTATTAATTCACTTGCCCTATCTGGTAGAGACTATTATTTTGCTACCATAAAGATGAAGAAACTGAAGCAGAGAGGTTAAGAAACTTTCCTAAGAATAGTAAATGGCAAAGTCATATGTTGAATCCAAGCATTATGGTTACAGAATCTACAACTGAAATTATTACTCTATACTATCCAGATAATACATCAAAGCTCCCGGGTTTGTGCCCTAATCCTACAACCTAAATGGGTTACCTTGATAATAGGATTTCAACTTTTTTTTTTTTTTAATACTGGATATGTACCCTTTAGGGAGATCATGCAGATTAAATAATATTTAATAATCAAAGTACTTTATAATCAATAAAATATCATACAAATATAATTTATTATTACTATTATACTATAAACGGAAAACAAGAAGGGCTGGGGATGTGGCTCAAGCTGTAGCACACTCGCCTGGCATGCACGGGGCACTGGGTTGGATCCTCAACACCACATAAAAATAAAATAAAGATGTATACATTAAAAAAAAAAAAAGGAAAACAAGAAACAAACCAATAAAAAATCTACAGGAAGGAAGGAGAAAGAGAAGGAAAAAAAGAGAGAGAGGAAAGGAAGGTGAAAGAGAAGAAAGGAAAGAAGGATGGAAGAAAGGAAGGAGAGAGTTGAGTATCTTTATTCTTCAGGGAAAGGTCCACATATATAACCAAAGGAAGAACTCTAAAATTCTAGTACACCTTGGAATAAATAATATAGATTAACATAAAACACCAATCAAACCAATATAACTTTTTAATAATATTTTTAAGCAATGGGGAAGAAAAAAAACCAAGTAAATAAAGAGTGGAAATTATCCTAATATTGATTTTAAGGGGGAAATTTCAAAAAGTACCCCCAAAGTAATAAAACTCTTTACTAGTGATCATTTAAGGAAGCAGCATAGGGCGAATTGCATGGCATAACACGTAGTAAAACTTCCTACAAACCTTGGTATACACTACTTTCGCCAAAGTCTCTGTTCTCACCTCATTACTCCTTTTCTCCATAAATTCCAAAGCTTCTCTCTCTTCACCACTCAGATCTCCTCTCTGTCCCCGCTTCTCTCTTACATCTTTTCTCATATAGACCAACCTAGCTGGTTCTTGGTTTCTGCCATCCACCTTTCCCTCATTTCACCAGCAATGTAACAATGATCTGGTAGTTGCAGAGTAAGAAAAGGACTTCTGGCCAGGGAGGAAGTTTTGATTCAGCTTTACACTCATATCCTATCCTGTTGTTAAGTCACACGGTTAACAGTAAAACTGATCCAAAAAATAAAAATTTGAGGGGCTGAGGTTGTGGCTCAGCAGTAAAGTGCTCACCTAGCACATTCAGGGACCTGGATTTGATCCTCAGCACCATATAAAAATAAATAAAATAAAGGTATTGTGTCCAACTGCAACTAAAAAAATGAATATTTTAAAATAATTTTTGAGGGGGCTGGGGATGTGGCTCAAGCGGTAGAGCGCTCGTCTGGCATGCGTGCGGCCCGGGTTCGATCCTCAGCACCACATACCAACAAAGATGTTGTGTCTGCCGATAACTAAAAAATAAATATTAAAAAAAATAAAATAAAATAAAATAATTTTTGAAAAAATATATAAATTAAAACTATGAAATGATGCTGTAAACAATAAAATTTGATGTTAACTAAAAATGACTCAGAGGAATCAAATCTTCTTTATAAAAATTAGATATACAAAATTCATAGGAATGAAGGCCAAAAAGGGAACGTTTTAGAAGCAGCTAAAATTCATAAAACTTTGTATAAATAACTGATAAAGAATCAAAATGAGCCGGGTGGGGTAGCGCATGCCTGTAATTTCCAGTGCTTGGGAGAATGAGGCAGGAGGATCATAATTCAAAGGTAGCCTCAAAAGCAAAAACAAGGCTCAAAGCAATTTAGTGAGACCCTGTCTCTAAATAAAATACAAAATAGTGCTGGAAGATGTGGCTCAGTGGTCAAGTGCCCTTGAATTCAATCACCAGTAACACCCCCCTCCCCCCCAAAAAAGAATCAAACTGTCCTTTAAAACACTGTTTTCAAACTATTTATTGCAAAGAACCAGTTTTGCTTTGTACGAATTCAGTACAGACTTACATTTTTACAAAATAAAAATGTAGCCATTGTTAAAATATTTAACATTTTTTCTAAATTTTATTCTTAGTTGCCCTTAGTTTTTTGAGGTTGCTTTTTTTCTTGGGGGGATGGGTACTGTTGGGAGGCCATCAGCCACGAATGAATTAGCATGCAAAGACCACTGAAAGCCATACAGAGCCTTACACTGGGGGCTTGGTACATTATAACTTCCCCCAGTCTTAAGAACCCTACCTTATCACTGAAACTATGTCACAACTCCCAAATCACCCTAACAACCAAATATCAAGACCTTCACAAAACTTGATGAGGCTATTAAAAGGGAGCCCCAACTGAGCTGGGGTTTGGCTCAGTGGTAAAGCGCTTGCCTAGCACGTTACGTGTAAGGTACTGGGTTCGATCCTCAGCACCACATTAAAAAAATAAATAATAAGGTAAAGGTATTGTATCCATTTACAACTAAAAATATATATTAAAAAAAAAAAAAAAGAAGCCCCAATTAAGGGAGCAGGAAACTGAGGCAAAAACAGGGTGACTCAATTTCCTTAAAAACTCCTACCCTATGAGTACGACACCATCCATTCTCAGAGGTGGTACATGCAAGCTCCTAGATTGTCAGTCAAAAGTCAGAAGGTGGACTTGGGCGGAACTCCAGAAGCTTTCCTGGAATTCCCAATAAAAATTAGGGAGCAGGAAGGGCTCACACTCCCTCTTTCCCTCTGAGAAGAACCACACTGTCCCTAGAGAGTGGCCCCTTTTCCTTTTATCATACCTTGAAATAAACTCATGTTACTAGGGGAACATGTCTAAAATCCTTCTGAATTATTCACTTCAGGGTTTGAAAGAAGCCCTTCATGCTGCCTCAGTTTCCTGGAAGCCCCCAGCTCTGTAATATTTGGCTTTTCAACCCACTCTCTGAACCCCTCTCACTTGGCAAGAGCTCTGTTTCTTCTCTTTTCACACTCACACTCCATTGTCCCTGAATTTCATTCTTCAAGTTCATGAGCCAAGAACGCAGAAAGGAATCTCAGGAAGAGCCACTGCTGAACTATATAACACAAGCAGGCATGGCGTGCTCTGGAGCTGGGAGAGCTGTTAACACAAATGGGTCCTGCATGCCATAATCATAACAGCAGAAAATCCAGTTTCAGCACTGGGAATTAAACCCACAGACCTTTAATCACTGAGCTACGGCCCCAGCCCTTTTTCTTTTTTATTTTGAGAAAGGTCTCGCTAAAGTTGCTGAGGCTCTGGCAAAGTTGCTAAGGCTGGCCTTCAACTCGGGATCCTCCTGCCTCAGTCTCCCAAATTCCTAGGATCAGAGGCAGACACAACTCTGCCCAGCTGCCATTAGCTATTTTGTATCAAACCTGTAAGAGTATACAGATTAACACAAGTCCTCAGACCACACTTTTGAGTTGCACTGCTTTTGATTTCCACCAAAATGCACAATCCAAATAAAAGTAAAACAAAAACGCAAGATACAATTTAAATGAATTACAAAGAAAGTTTATAACAGAATTTAAAAGAATAATAAAATTCACTGCAGAAAATACTTTCCCATTGAAAAACCATCAGGATTATCATAATTACATTTAAATTACTATTTAACCCACACACACACCTTTTTTTTTCACTGCTATGTTTCAAACAAACCCAGCACCTTCCACATGCTGGCAAGTGCTCCACCACTTAGCTATGCCTCAAGGTCCTAAAATAACTATCCCATAAACATGGAATCAAAACTGGAACTATGGCCAGGAGGGATGGCACACACATGTAATTTTAGTGACTCAAGAGGCTGAGACATGAGGACTGTAAATTCAAGGCCAGCCTCAGAAACCTAGTGAGGCCCTAAATAATTAATGAGACTGTTTAAAAAAAAAAAATACAATAAAATAAAATAAACTGGGGATGACTCAGAATGATAAAGCATTCCTGGGTTCAATCCCTACCAAAAAAATAAAATAAAATACTGTCACTATGGGTTAAACTATCCCCATGTCAAATTTACATCTGTTTTCTGATTTTGATGTTGAGTATATTGTGGAATGTGAGTCTATAAGACAAATCCAATGAATTCAAATTCTAACACATTGCACAGATAATCTAAGAAAATATAACATGGTTACATCTTTTTCTGTTATGGAACTAATCCGTTATCTTACTTTTTAAATACTGGGATGCCAGTGACTCTAAAGGGAAGGACAGCAGAATAAAATAGACCTTATTATTGCTGTGGGTATACACGTGACTGCATGACCAATGTAATTCTGCAACCTGTACACTCAGAAAAATGAGAAATTATATCCCATCTGATTCAAATGTATGATATGTCAAGATCAGTGTTCTGTGTAACTAATTAAAACAAATTATTAAAAAATTAAAAAATTAAATTAATCATAAAATTAAAATAAATAAAGAATAACTGAAAAAGATAAAAAAGAAAATTTTTCCTTTCATAAAACAAATTCACTAGAGAAAATGGCTAGAACCAAAATATCCCTTGAGAAGTAGACTTAATAAAGTAACCAATAAATTTAAAGTAAAATGCACGATGGTAAAGTGGAGGAGATCAGTAAAAATATGGGGTAGATTCTGTTAATATCTAAATCAACAAAATTGCTTTGACTTCTTAAAATGTTGCTTAACATTCCAACATTAAAAACAGTCCCAGGACATTTGGTTTGGGTCATAACAAAAAAAATTTTTTTTTCTTTTTTCAGAACAACCATTCCACGAAAAACAACTATAAAACTACATAAACACATACACATATACAAAGACGGTCTAAAGGCACTGGAGAATAGCCACTGAAGACAGGATGTAAAGAGTTGTGATCCTTGAAATAAGGACTTCTAAGATGAAAGCATCAGTTTTGCCTGGCTAAAAAATCATTTGGGGCAGTTGAAGAAGCCAAGGCAACCAAAGCAGCTGAGTTAGAGAATCAAATCCTAGAGAGTACCAGCGGCTCAGGAGGCGGAGGCAGGAGGATCTCGAATTCAAAGCCAGCTTTAGCAATTTGGTGAGATGCTAAGCAACTCAGTGAGCCCTGTCTCTAAATAAAATTCAAAATCGGGCTGGGGATGTGGCTCAGTGGTTAAGTGCCTCAGTCTGGCTGGGCACAAATCACGAGCCACTCAAGCAGGAACAAACTTTATTTCTGAACTCCCAAGAATGCCACCCTCCAGGCCCTCCTAGGCATACCACACACCAACCGGAACTCCCTCCACCGGAACTTCACCAACCAACAGGAACTCCCCAGGAATCCCCACAAGAACTCCAAAGTAGCGGGCGCCCGAGGCGGACAGCAGGGGTCTATATACAATTGAATACACAACCTGTTTCATTCCAGCATCATCTTAATGGCTCGCCTCTCAACCAGTACTTGTGGCAAAATGCCAGGGGCCATTCCAACTCAGCTGTGGCTCTTAACACTCACTCTCACACTCTCTCTTTAAAAAAAAAAAAAAAAAAAGAAGATGTATCCGCCGAAAACTAAAAAAAATAAATATTAAAATTCTCTCTCTCTCTCTCTTTTTAAAGAAAAAATAAAAGTAAGAAAAAAATTTCCTTAATCTGATAAAAATGTTTCTATGAAAAGCCTACAATTATCATCATGCAAAATGGAAGAATACAGAACATTTCTCTCCTATGTTCAGAAACAACATGATATGTACTTCCACTACTTCTAACCTGCGTAATAATGGAACTCTAATATAAAAAAAAAAAAAACCAGCACAGATGCTCACTTTAAAGCCATTTGTTAAGATGAATAAATGTCTATTTGTCTGTACATATTATATTTCACAATAAAAATTAAATATTTTGAAAGAATATAAAGGTGGCCTAAGCCTATGAGCTAGCATCCAATATAAAAAAAGTGAGGGCTGGGGTTGTGACTCAGTGGTAGAGTACTTGCCTATTATGTGTGAGGCACTGGGTTCAATTCTCAGCACCTCATATAAATAAATAAAATAAAGGTCCATTAAAAAAAAAAAGTGAGCAGGTTCACACACACAAAAAAAAAATCCTGGTAGCATATTCACAGCAACACCTTTGAGCGCATCATACAACCAGAAACTATCAAAATGCCCATCAAGAGTTGGATGGATAAAGAAAACAAAGAATATTCAAACAACAGAACATTAAATGACAATGAAAATAAACAATCTAAAACAGCATTCTGCACCAATGTTGAGTGGAAAAAAGGCAATCACAATCCTATGTGGTACATGCCTATAATCCCAGTGGCTCAGGAAGCTGAGGCAGGAAGATTGAGAGTTCAAACCAGCCTCAGCAACAGGGAGGCACTAAGCAACTCAATGAGACCCTGTGTCTAAATAAAATACAAAATAAGGCTGAGGATGTGGCTCAGTGGTTGAACGCCCGAGTTCAATCCCCAGTCCCCCGCGACAAGAAAAAAGAGGCAATCACAAAAAGCATGTACATGTGATTCTATTCATACAAAAGAAAACAGATGAACCAATATATGCTACTGGAAGTCAGGACAGTAGTTACCCATTAGGTGGGGGTGAAAATGAAAGAGAATAAAATGGACTTCTGAACTCAAGAAAGAAACTCAGGATATCTTAGAATATGTGCAGTTTTCTACATATTATACTTCAATAGTTTGTTGAAAAGAAAAAGAAAGCCTACCCATTGGGATAAAGAGTCCACCATCCTCTATCTCTTCCTTAGCTTGGTAAGCCAGAGTCCTGAGTGGCTTTTCTTGAGGAGAGGCACAAACATCTGGCTGGGATGGTTTCCTAGGCTGGACTCCTGGTTTTGCAGATTGGCTGCCTGAGGGCGGTAAAGGAATCTCCCCTCCAGAATGCATCTGAGGTTTCCCTAGAAGAATCACAAACATTGCTCCATACTTTGCCCATTCTCAATCATACTCTGTTGTAAAAAATCAGCATCTTGTTATAAAGTCTTTTTTGTTAAACAACTTCATGAATGAAGTTCACTATACATACAAGTATTCCCCCTCTCTGAGAGGCAAGAACCTAAGAAAAACACTGAAATCGAGGTTCAGACACAAATGACCCATCTGTAATACCAGGGAGTTGAACTAGATAATTGCAAAGATCCTTCCAGTTCTAAGATGCTTTGAGCTTTATAATATTTCCTATAGAAAAATCAGATTCAAGTCTGCATGCTGGCACATGCCTGTAATCCCAACAGCTAGGGAAGTTGAGGCAGGGGGATTTTGAGTTCAAAGCCAGCCTAAGCAACTTAACAAGGCCCTAAGCAACTTAGCAAGAATCTGTTTCTAAATAAAAATATAAAAAGGAGCTAGGTGTAGTAGCACACACCTGGAATCATAGCAGCTCAAGTCCAAAGCCAGCCTCAGCAACTTAGCAAGGCCCTAAGCAAATAAATGAGACCCTGTTTCTAACTTAACTACAAAAAGGTCTGGGTATGAGGCTCAGGGGTTAAGCACCCTTGGGTTCAATGCCCAGTACCAAAAATAAAAGAAAAGAAAAATCAGATTCTTATTTGGGAAAGGGGTTCTGATAACAAAGGAAATTTTTTATAGATAACCATTAACACTACTGATTTAGTCAGCTTTTTCATCACTATGACCAAAAGTTCTGACAAAAACAACATAAAGGGCTGGGTACAGTGGTGCATACCTGTAATCCCAGCAGCTCAGGAGGCTGAGGCAGGAGGATTCAAAGTTCAAAGCCAGCCTCAGCAAAAGTAGGGCACTAAGCAACTCAGTGAGACCCTGTCTCTCAATAAAGTACAAAATAGGGCTGGGGATGTGGCTCAGTGGTGGAGTGCCCCAGTACCAAAAAAAAAAAAAAAAGAACAACAACATAAAGAAGTTTATTTGGGGTTCATGGTTTTAGAGATCTCAGTCCACAGAAGGCCAACTCCATAGCTCTGTGCCCAAGGTGAGGTAGAACATCATGGCAAACGGGTATGTCAGAGGAAAGCCCCCCAGAACATGGCAATAAGGAGAGGGAGGGAGGGAGAGAGAGAGAGATATCTCCGATCACCAGTGACAAAATAGGAAACTCAAAGGCAAGCCCCCAGTAACATGCCTCCTCCAGCTTACCTGCCTACAGTTACTGCAGTTAATTCAAATCAGTGGATCACTGACTAGGTTATGACTTTCACAATCTAATCATTTTACCTCTGAATGTTCTTGCATTGTCTCACAAATGAGCTTTTGGGGGACACTAACTATCCAAATCAAACAACCAAATTTATCAACTATAAATGATATACATATAAAATGTCTTGACTATTAACCAATGTTACAGAACATTGTAAATATCACCATAAATTACATAGTTCTACAGTTCATTAGACAACTTTCTCACCTTAACTCTTCTTGGGGATGGAAGGGAGGCACGGGTAGCATTAAAAAGGGAAAGAAACCTTCATGCAATATAGAAAGCGAATCAAGAGCCAGGCATGGTGGCGCATGTCTATAACCCAGAAGCTCAGGAGGCTGAGGCAGGAGGATTGCAAGTTCAAAGCCAACCTCAGCACTCAGCACTCAGCAACTTTGCAAAGCCCTAAGCAATTCCATGAGATACTGCCTCTAAATAAAATATTTTAAAAAGAGCTGGGGATGTGGCTCAGTGCTTAATTGTGCCTGGGTTCAATCCCCAGTACCAAAAAAAAAAAAAAAGCACGAATCAGTCCTGAATTCTATCAATGTCATTATGTCTTTTTTTTTTAACTTCTGGAGCCCATAATTACGTCACAGGATTAAAAGGCTAAGAAATCCCCCTTTTTTTTTTTTTGTAGTTGTAGATGGACAGAATGCCTTTATTTACTTATTTGTTTTTATGTGGTACTAAAGATCAAACCCAGTGCCTCACAAATGCTAGGCAAGTGCTCTGCCACTGAGGTACAGCCCCAGCCCCCAAGGCTTTCACTTTAACAAGGATTGTACATCAATCCATAAAAAGTTCTTCTCAGCCAAACTGGGAATCTCAATCCATACCATGGCATAGCTTAATCAATAATCTTTAATAATTTTTAGAATTAATGATGTCTACATTTTAAAAACTAAACCTAGGCAAACAATTTTTTAAACAAACATACCAAAAACTTCAAATTATGCAAGCATTACCCTTCAAAATAGAGAACTTTAAGCACTGGTATAGCATGCAGGAGACCTGGGTTCAATCCCTAGCACTATTGAAAAAAAAAATAAGAAAAAGAAAAAAAAAAACAAAAAACAGAAGTTTACTTTGGTACACAGAACTTCTTCCACTCCCACATCCCAGTGGCTTGGGAGGCTGAGACAGGAGCATCATAAGTTCAAAGTCAGCCTCAACAACAGCAAGGTGCTAAGCAACTCAGTGAGACCTTGTTTCTAAATAAAATGAAAAATAGGCTGGGGATGTCGTTTAGTGGTTGAATGCCCCTGAGTTAAATCACTGACTAAGGAAAAAAAAAAAAAGTTGTTTTTTCAGGTATGTTGTCCCACTGACAAAAAGCTAATAACATATTTGGACTACTCTAAACAGTCCCTACAAATATTTTGTCAGCTGCACCACAAGATCATTTTTCATGTATCTATATTAGTATTCCTTTTCTCTGCAACCTCTTTCCCTTAGACTCCATCACATTGGTTTTCAATTTAATTCATTTGCTTAAAAACTCTAACATCCCCACCCTTTCTTGACTTTTTAAATGTTAGGTACTTAAAGATCTCAGAAAGAGAAGCCAAGTAGTATGAGAGAGACAGAAGGAAAAATCATAAACAGAGCATTGATAAGTTGTTTAATAACAGCCTGATAATTGTAAATTGATAACACAAAAATCATTAGCTGAGAACTGTACAAATCAAGGTGAAATCTGACTATACTAATCACTTTTAAGAGGTAAAGAAAAAAAAGGGATAAGTAGAAAATAAAGTACAGGGCTGAGGTTATGGCTCAGTAGTAGGGTATTTGCCTAGTACGTGTAAGGCACTGGGTTCCATCCTCAGCACCACATAAAAATAAATAAAGGTATTGTGTCCATCTACAACTAAAAACAAATTTAAAAAAAAGCAGATGTTAATTCACAATAAGGGAAGACTAGGGAAGAATAGAGGTACTTTGAATTAGACAGAAGGAAGTAAAGGGAAGTAAGGAGGTAAGAGAGTAGGAAGGTAGTTGAATGAATCGGACATTATTACCTTTTGTGCACAGATGATTATACAACCAGTGTAACTCTACACCATGTACAACAAGAAGAATAAGAAGTTATGGGCTGGGGTTGTGGCTCAGAGGTAGAGCGCTCACCTAGCATGTGCGAAGCACTGAGCTCGATCCTCAGCACCACATAAAAATAAATAAATAAAATAAAGGTATCGTGTCCATCTACAACTAAAAAAAAAAAAAATTAAAAAGAATGAGAAGTTATACTCTATGTATGATGTGTCAAAATTAATTCTACTGTCATATATAACTAATTAGAACAAATTAAAATGAAATAAAAGAAAATAGAGTAGGGATTTTGATAACACAAAAATCATTAGCTGAGAACTGTACGCTATTAGAAATAGAGCTTAGTGGTGAGCACTTACTTAGCATAAGCAAAGTCTGGATTCAATTTCCAGTACCACAAGGAGAAAAAGGAAAGAAAAACAAAAAGTAAGGAAAAAAAAAAAAGGAAGAAAAAAAAAAGGAAGGAAGGAATAAATTAGTGTACATAAATAAATTTAAAAAGAACAAGTAAGGCTGGGGGTGCAGTCAGTAGTAGAGCACATGCTTACCATGTGCAAGGCCATGGGTTCAATCCCCAGCATTTAAAAAATTAAAAACAAAAATACATAAGGGAATAAGTAAAATTCTATTATAATAAGCCCATTAAAGAGAAAGGTTTAAGGGGGTGGGGGATGGGAGGATTAAATGAACTCTAGATAGGGAAAAGGGGAGGGAGAGGTAGGGAAGAGGCATAGGGGAAGGAAAGATGGTGAATGCAATGGTCATCATTATCCTCAGTACATATATGAAGACATGAAAGATGTGACTCTACTTTGTGTACAATCAGAGATATCAAAAACTGTGCTCTATATGTATAATATGAATCGTAATGCATTCTGCATCATATATAACAAATTAAAATTAAAAAAAAAAAAAGAGAGAGAAAGAAAAATGTTTAAGTCTGAAGCTGGAGGATCACATTCAATACCAACCTGGGCAACTTAGCAAAACTCAAAATAAAAAACAAAAAGGGGAGGTAGCTCAGCAGTAGAGTGTCCCTGAGTTGAATCCCCAGCACCATGAAAAAAATAAAGAGAGAGAGAGAGAGATTTAGGGGCTGAGAATGTAGCCCAATGATACAGTACCTGCCCAGCATGTATAAGGACCTGAGTTCAACCATTAGTGCCACAAAAAATTTTTTTTAAACAATAACAAGATTTAGTCAGCTATGGACATTCAATGCCTATAGTACCAGCTAACTGTGGAAGCTGAAGCAGGGGGACCACTTGAGCCTAGGAAATCAAGGCCAGCCAAGGCAACATTTTCCTGTCTTAAAAAAAAAAAAAAAATGGTGTGGGGGGTGGTTTTCACCACTCACACCGGCAGTCTAGAAACTTGCTTTAACTATGTACAACTTGTAACAAAATGACAATACCTCAAAATTGTGCAGATGTCTTTTCTACATTTTGTTCACTTTTTCTACAATGAATATGATGAGCTGCTTTCATATCAGAAAACTAAAATGTTACTTGGAAGAAAGCAAACCAAGCCCATCTATAATTACAGACATTCAAGAGGCTAAAACAGAGGGATAGCAAATTCAAGGCCAGCCTCAGCAATTTAGCAAGAACCTGGCTCAAAATAAAAAACAATAATAAAAATAAAAAAGGGCTAGGAGTATAACTTAGTGGTAGAGTGCCCCTGGGTTCAATCACCTGTACCATCAAAAAGAAAAAAGCAAAACAAATATAAGAATATGCACTAAAACTTCAGTAGAAATTATTCTGAGTAGTAAGATTATGGGTGATACTTTTTTTCAAAATTCTCAATACTTCCAAAATGCAACACGTATATTTTTTTTCTTTTTTTTTTTTTAGATGGGGGGGGTTGTTCTCACTATGTTGCCTAGGCTGGCCCTGGATCAATTTGGTTACCCAACTTAATGAAGTGGAGCAATATTACAGATAATCCTAAACAAAATTTTTTTAATTTATCTACATTTGGATATCTATAAAATAACCATTTTTTTTAAAGAGAGAGAGAGAGATTTTTAATATTTATTTTTCAGTTTTCAGTGGACACAACATCTTTTTCTATTTGTATGTGGTGCGAGGATTGAACCCAGCGCCCCAAGCATGCCAGGCGAGCGCATTACCGCTTGAGCCACATCCCCAGCCCTAAAATAACCATTTAAAAAAAATCTCTAGCTGGGCATAGTTTTGTTTTGTTTTTGTTTTATATATTTTTTTAGTTTTTGGTGGACACAACATCTTTATTTTTTTATGTGGTGCTGAGGATCGAAACCAGCACCCTGCACATGCCAGGCGAACGCCCTGCTGCTTGAGCCACATCCCCAGCCCTGGGCATAGTTTTACATGCCTGTAACCCCAGCAGCTTAGGAGGCTGGGAGGGGATTGCAAGTTCAAAGCCATCCTCAGCAACTTAGCGAGGCCCTAAGCAATTTAGCAAGACCTGTCTGAAAAAAATAAATAAAAAGGGCTGGGGATGTGGCTCAGTGGTTAAATGCCTGGGTACCAAACTTTCAACCCCTAGTTATTTATCAATTCCTTTTCTAGCATTTTAATCTTATATTATCCTCCAGCTCCTCCTGTCTTCAAGTGACCTACCTTGAAGAAAATTCAATAATATTCCTGCTTCCTCTAGCAAATTCCCATTCTCCTACTGCAAAAAGTATCATTAGTGCTTTCCTCCCTACCTCTTTAACCCCAATATGACATTCTCTTTCCAAAAAACTCTTCTGTATCTATTTTTGAAGGTCCTTATCTCTCTTTTGCTACTTATTTATTTTNGGGGGGGGGGGGGGGGGGAATTGAATTGCTCAGGGTAACCTTGCATTTGCCATCCTCCTGCCTCAGTCTTCTAAACAGCTGCGATTACAGATGTGCCCCCACTGCGCCCAGTCCTCCTAGAACTTTTACTGTAACTTCTCCAGTCATCTTCCTCAAACCAAGGTAGTGTTCAATCTGCTGCTCCTCTCCTTCCAAATGAAATATAGTGCTCCAGAATCAATATGCTAATACAAATTACTCTGAATGTGGATATAACAATAGAGCCACTTCAATTCCCAGTATCAAAATTGGGGGGGGCGGGGGGACACAGCCTTGACAAGGGCTGATTCTATAGGAAGGTACTTTTCCCAAAGATCTTCCATCTTTGAAAATGTGCTTCAGATAATTCATCTACTCCATCAATTTTCAAACACAGTAGAGTCAGAAACACGAAATTTTGCTGTACAAACACAGTATCAGTACTAACACAGTATGTTTACTATGAAAAAAGTCACCAGAAGGACAAAATAAGACCAAGGGGGCCGACTTAAAATGCAACAAAAAAGAACACAGCATAAGGGGCTGAGAATATAGCTCAAATGGAGAGTGCTTGCCTCCCATGTACAAGGCCCTGGTTCAATCCCCAGCACCACAAAAAAAAAAAAAAAAAAAAAATCAGCATAGGGGCTGGGGTTGTGGCTCAGTGGTAGAGCGCTTGCCTAGAACATGTGAGGCCCTGGGTTCGATTCTCAGAACCACACAAAAATAAATAAAATAAAGGTATTTAAAAAAAAAAAAAAGCATAAAAGATATTGAAAATAAATGATTAGGAAGAGTTGATGTCTTTTCTAAAGCATACATGTGTTCTGTTTATCCATTAAACAGTTATTTCCTACTTTCTAGAAAAGTTCAAACACCTTAGTACAAAAAACAACACCCTTGACAACCTAAGCACAATCTACCACTCTGATGTCAGCCCCTACCACTTTTTCCAAGCAACTATGTTCCCATCCTCTTCTACCTTTGCACGAACTATTCTTGGCCTAGGTGCCCCTGTCACCATTCTGTCAAATGCAGCTCAGCCTTCAAGACCTAAGAGTTTCTCGTCTCCACTGAGTTTCTCCCAACATCTCTAACAGTAGTCTCTCTTTTAAGTCCCTTACACTGTTGCCTTTCTCCCACAAATCTCACTTTGTGGACATCCATCTAATCACAAGACTATTATTCACAGTCTGCCTCTACAGACATGCAGAATAAAGCATGAGAGAAAGTAAAGAGATAAGGACACAGATCAAAAGAATAAAAAGGGAAAAGGAAATCTCTATTCATATAGATCACTGCTGACAATAAGCTCCATGGCTCCCAATTCCATAGCAAATCAGTAAGCCCTTTCAGAAACAGTGTCTGTAAAGGCACTACAGAGAAAGCAATGACAGAGTAATACAGAGGTTGAGTAACCCTTATCCAAAATGCACGAGTCCAGAAGCTTTTTGGATTTTTTTATTTTGGAGGATCTCAGAATATAATGCACATAATGTGCTATCTATCTTGATGACAGGATCCAATCTAAACAAAAAATTCATTTAGTTTTCATATGCACCTTTTTAGTATAGCCTGAAGGTAATTTTATACAATATTTCTAGTGCACCTGCATTTTAACCACAATGCCTCACATGAGGTTAGCTTAGAATTTTCCACTTGTTAGCATCATGCCAGCACTCTAAAAGTTTCAAATTTCCGAACATTTTGAATTTTCGGATTGGAGATACTCCACCTATACTAACGAGGAAAATATAACCTAGAGACCTTACACATCTTACCTTCTTCTTCCTTGACTTCTTCACTAGGCTCTCCTGTAAAAGGCTCCTTTATGATAGAATGATCACTTCTGTCTTCTTGGGTAACTGACCCAGGCCTGAGGACAGTTTTTTTCCCTCTCTTTGAGGCACTGGCCTGGAGTTTTCCTTTACCAATGGATATATTAAGGGGATGGGAAGACACCAAGGAAGGTAGGGTGATTTCCTGAGAGATAGCCACATCAACAGCTTCCAAAATTGGCAAATTTGTGTCCTGGATGAGTGTCCTAGAACTTAAAGATGAATCCTCCACACCAAGCTGATTTCCTGCATCCTGCAAAGATTGAACTTCAAGGCCAACTGCTCTGCCATGATTTGGACCCCAGGATATTGACACAGACCCCAAGTCTTTAGTCTGGTTAGATTCTGGTTTAACAGCTGACTCTACATCTAAGTTGTCTTCCTCTGGGTTGCCCTTATGCTGTGGAGATTCTGTTGCTGTAGTTCTTCTCTTCTTACACGGCATCATTTTAAAAGTCCCACTTTTATTCCATCCTAAAAGGATAAAAAAGTTCTTATCAACTTCATATTAATTAATGATAATAACATTTTATCAATTATCTTTTCATTTTATTCACATCCAATCACAAATACAATTCTTTACACAAAATGCACAGTATTCCATTAGGTAGAAGAAGAGAAACAATGATTAGAGTGCCTGAGTTCAAATTCCAACTTTACAACTGATTAGTATGTTACCTTGGCCAAATGATTAAAACTCTGTAAACTTCTTTTTCTCAACTGTTAAAAAAAAAAAAAAAAAAAAGTTCAAAAAAATTATTCTCACCTGAATTGTTACAAATATTAAATGGTAGCATAATATTTTTTTTAAAAAATTAAATGGTGGTGATTAATAAATGTGTTATTATTGTTTCCATCATCAAGAAGGTAGAACAGTATGATGCTGAAAGCAAATACATACTCTAACTGGATTTGTTTCTCAAGTTAATTTCACTCCAGCTTTGTAATCTTGCATCAATAAATTAACCTAAAGTTTAGTCTCTCCAGCTATAAAATGAAATAAAAAGTGCACCCACATCATTAGCTGGTAAGAAAGATTAATAAATGTTTGCTTTTGATGTATTCATAAACAAGTATATCCTTAACAGAAACAATCCAAAAGCAAAAGCAAAGTGTGTTTAGTTATATTAACACAAAATTTCTTTTGGAACGAGGAAGAGATTTCTACTGTTCTCTCCATTGTTACTCCTGGACTCTTGGCTTCAATTCTAGTTGTCATATTGTAAGGACAATAACTAGCCTAAATGCAGCACACCTTCCTTTATATCCTTAGAGCACCTATTTGCAAACTGCTTTTATAGTATTTACTACCTTTGTAATTATATCTTTACTTTTATGTCTTCTTCCTCCAAAACTATGAGCTTCTTGAGAAAAATGACTCCTTCACCTGGCATCCCTAGTATCCAGTAGTATTTGGATATTGGAAATACTCAATATATATTCCCTGAGTAAGTGAATGAATGAAAGAGGGCTTGAACGACTGCGCAGCACTTGGATTAAGCATTATGTGGAAACAGCATTGTTCAACCCAGGAATACTTTACTCTCATAAGTAGGTCCAAGACAGAATAAGCTGCCTTGAGTTAACAGAGGGTTCTCCATCAATGACAATATTCAACCGAAGTCTGAATGCCCACCTAATGGGGAAAGCCTGGAAGCCTGGACTACCTCTGAGAGTTTGACCTGTAAGATTAGTATTAAACCTCCCTAATTTCGTTTCTTTAGAACATCGGTGGAAACGCCCAAATCAGCCAATGTTCTTATCTTGACAAACTTCAATAATGGGAAGATGTCTGGTCCCTGTGAGGGAGGGTGGTAAGGGAGTAAGGAGTGGCGTGGGAGTAACCTTCATTTACGGATGAGTTACTGAGGGCCAGAAGAGAAAGGGAAGAAATTAGAAAAAGCAAAAGCTGCTACTATTCAGTCAGGAGCGTACAGGGGTCGGCTCCAAGCATCTCACACACTGCAGTAGCTCAAGAGTCCACTCCCTCGGGAGCCTGAGTCCGACCCCAGGATGAATGAATGCCAGTCCAGAGGCAGCCGAGGCGCGGCCTCCTCCAGGGAAAGCTTTTTCAAAAAGAGGTCCGAAATGCGCTATTCGCCTCGGCGCCAAGCGCTGGCCAAGTCCCACTACCAACCAGACAACGTCTCGCCCCTAACTCCCGTCGCGCACCTACCCACCCGACGCCCCTTATCCTGGACACCCTACTCACAGGCGCCCGGGACCCCACCTGCCTCTTCCCGCCCCACCGCGCACTACCCAGTACCCTCACAAACCGGCCTAATCCCGCGGAAACTCAGCTCCTGCACCAGCGGAAGTCAGGCAACGGCAGCGACTGTCGTGCGCGCCCCCGAGTCGCGGTGGGCGGCGACTAAGAAAGTCAAGGAGCATGCGCAATATGCTAGGCGCCATCCTCTTCAGGGTCAAATGAAGCCAGCGCTAGTACGTCGGTTACTGGCAAAAAAAATTAAAGGCATGACTTCGCTTTTTCTATCGATGAAACTATCTTGCTCAAAACTGGGGATTGAGATTCAAAACATCCCTACATCCCTACGAAACTTCCGGGACACAGGAAGAAACCAAGACCTAAAACTTCAGAAAGAGGGATCTAGATTATAAACAATACTAGTTCCTGCCGGCGCCACGCCAGTCTGTAATCCCAGCGACTCGTGAAGCAGGAGAATCGCGAGTTCAAAGCCAGCCTCTGCAAAAGGGAGGCTCTAAGCAACTCAGTAAAATAAATAAAATGTAAAATAGGGCTGAGGGTGGTAAAGCGCCCTTGGATACAATTCCTGGGGGAAGGGGACCCAGATTCCTAAATAAAACTAAGGCTGATTGGGGCGCAATAACACACACCTCAGCACCGGGAGGTTGAGGCAGGAGGGTCTCAAGTTCGAGGCCAGCATGGCAATTTGGCGAGACCCTGAATCAAAATAAGAAATAAAAAGGCTGGGAAAGTAGCTCAGTGGTAGAGCGTCCCTGGATTCCATCCCCAGTAAGGGGTGGGGGACTGGGACCAGCAGGACAAAACAAACAAAGGCCGATTTGGATTCAAATTACAGCAAATTATTTAGATCTATATAATACTCTTCATTTTTAAAATGCTTTCACTTACATCATCTTAGATAGTTTGGTCTTCAGAATAAACTGTGAGCCAACGGACATTATTATTTAATTTTCCAGTTTGCAAAGGACAAAGTTCTGGCTTAGCTGAATAGGTGATTTTGCCTAGGTACACCCTAGGAAAATCAAGGGCAATCAGGCATCTGGTATCCTAACTTTATCTCCTAATGCGTGACTCATGAAGGAAAGTTTCTGGGGGCATAGTCAATATTCAATAATTCGATACATGTATTTTGAATGAATGAATGACATCTAGGACCAGGGTCTTGTGTGTGTGTGTGTATGTGTGTGAACTGGGGCTTGAACCCCAGAGGCGCTTTACTATTGAGCTTTATCCATATCCCCACCCCTTTTCGGTTTCGGTGAATTCCTTGGGGGCCTCACTTAATTGCAGAGGCTGGCTTTGAACTTGCAATTCTCATGCCTCAGCCTCCACACGCCTGGTTCTTTCCACTTTTCTGGAAGGACAGAATGACCAAACTAGGAAAATGCGACAGGCATAGTGGCGCACTCCTGTAATTCCAGCAGGTCGGGAAGCTGAGGCAGGAGAATTAGAAGCTCAAAGCGAGCCTCAACAATTTAGGAGACCCTGTTTCAAAATAAAAAGGGATGCGTATGTAGCTTAGTGGTGAAGTACCATTAGGTTCAATCCCTGGTATACCCCTTCCCCCTCAAAAAAAGTATTTCGCTCTCTCATTTTACAGGTGAGCAAAATAAAGGGTGAAATTAATGTAATCATGGCTATAATCGCCAGGAGTTTGACGAGAATCACATTGTCTCATAAATTAGCAAGGAAGTGTCCAAAAGTTTGGAAGTTTCACTTCGGTTCTCTTTTTTTTTTTTTTTAAGTGAGGGGAAGACAAGAAATCTGGGGATCTGAAGTTGCCCTGACTGGCCTCCAATTTATAATCCTCCTGCCTCGACCTTTGGGTAGCTGGAATTACAGGTATTTTCCACCGTTTCTGCCTTGTGTCCTTTTGACCTACAAAATACACAGATCTTTTGGGTTACTGCTCCTACTCCTCCTTTCCTATTCAACCCTAAGCAGTTACCACTCATAGAAGAAGAATATTCAACACTAATTAGGCACTTTAACACTAATTCAACACTTAGGCAATTTCATAATTTTTTTTAAATGGTGGGTTTTTTGTTTTGTTTTTTTTTTAATTTATAAACCACAAAAATCCATCAGTTTTCCATAAAGAGTTCAATGATTTTTGTAAATTTTCAGAACTATTGCACCTCCTCTCCAGGTTTGGTCTTTAATCAGAGTTTCTAGAGTTTTCTACAATTACCTTCAGTGGTCTCAGAAATGTGAGACAATAATGGCAATCAGATACTGAAATCCAGGCAGTATAGGATTTTTCCAAAAACCTGAACCCACAACATTCTGCTCCTATAAAACACCCCTGAGAACAGATCTAGAGAATCGATGGACTCCCATAGAATAATCTACCTACACTTTCTCCCTGCCCCGCCTCCAGAGCCCAGGGTACTGGGAATTGAACCTAGCGGCTTTTTACCACTAAGTTGGCATCCCAGCCCTTTTTCATTTATTTATTATTTTTTATATATATATCAAGACAAAGTCTTGCTAAATGCCCGAGACTGGCCTTGAACTTGAAACCCTTCTGCCTCAGCCTCCCAAGTAGCTGGAATTACATACAGCTGGACCTTCCTACCCTTCTTTCTCTGGTTTGGGGACTTTCGCCTCAATCACCCACAGCCGGCCAGTGGGCGGGACCTCATGCTCAGGAAAACTCGGTGGTGGGAGGGGTTCCCGTCGGAGGTTTTCCGGAAAGGGGAGGGACCTGCATTCCGGAACCTTTCGGACAGAGGCGGAGTCTCCTACCGAGGGCCTTTCGGAAAAAGGCGGAGCCTATCTCTCATCAGGACCAGTCTGACTGCACCTGCATCCTTAGCTCAGAGCATCCCTGGAGCATCTTAAGAGGAGGGCGCAGCTGGCAACCAGGGATCGGACCGTCGCAGGGGACGTCCGCCAGATACCTTCCCCCTCCCCTGACCTACAGCTCCACAGCGGCGACCTCGGTACTGACCAGGGGTTCCCAGAGTTGTCTGACCATTACGAGAGCAGTTATAGCAACAGCCTCTGATTACGACATGGCTGAGATCACCAATATCCGACCTAGCTTTGGTAAGTAGAGTCGGGAAAACTAAGCTGGAGGTGGTCAGAACCGTGGCAAAGCCAAAGGGCCCGGCAATGGGCTGGGAGTGAAGCCCAGACAGAGCTTTCAAAGTGCCAACCCTGCTAGGATCGGGCCTCTGGTGGCGGGTAGCGGGGAGTGGACGGCGCCTGAACTTGAGCTGTGGGCTGCAGGGGCTGGCAAGGCCAGAGCGACACCGAGGGCGGGGAAGTCCAGGGTGCTAAAACCTTGTGTGGTGCACTGTCAGCACTGCTGGAGGTGAGAAACGGCGACGGTGCGGAGGACGTGAACCCTCCTTCTGGGGGAGGAGAGGTGGGGTAGGCCGAGCCCTCCCCCTTGGGGCACGCAGGGCGGTGCCCCTACCTCCCCCTCCCACTTCTAAGGACTGCGGGGGAGGGAAGTGGCAAGGGGGATGGGGCATCAAGATGGCAGCTTGGAGACTGTGGGCTGTATGGCTGGCAGCCAGGGGAGGCGGCGGCCTCTGGGGAAGAGGGGTGCGGGGGTGGGAGCAAAAAGGAAGCCACTCCTTAAACCGGTCAGCTGGATGCTGGTTCTGGGAGGAAACGTGAACCCTGCAAGCTCCATTCTGCATCGTAATGGTGGGGTCCGACTGATGCTACCAAATGGCGCTAGGCGCTGCTGGGCTGGGGGATGACGTGATGTCTATTTCTGGGCCTCCTGGCAGCGACTAGGCTCTCCTTCCGGGGCCTTTGTTCCCTGTTTCCCCGGGCTAGCTTTTCAAAAAGGGGACTCACCCGCGCTGGTGCTGGCGGGGGTGCGTTCCAGGCCGGAGGGGGAGGGGCGAGAGAGGCCCAGCCCTGGGGAGGCCGCTTTGTGTACCAGAGAAAGCATTACGTCATCTCGGAGCGGCTGGTCCCGGACCCAGCCCTGTGAGCTTCAAGATCAGTTTTACACTCCTGGGGCAAAAAAGTGAGTGGAAAATAGAGAAAATGTGAGAGAAAGACAAGGTTAAGAAGCAAGTTTTTTCCTCTTTGGGAATTCCTCCAAAACGTACTAGGAGAGCAAACTTCTTATGCTGTGCTTCCTGGTCAAATAAATAAATTAAATTGCCCTGCTCCTTCCTCTCTTCTACTATAGTTTAGATTGGGGGAAGCGAATTAGAGTTGCTGCCAGACTAAGAACCTTGCTGTCCCTTAGGGTTTCTATCCCTCAGACAGAAGGTTTGAGGCATCAGATTTCAGTATTTAGGGTAGGCACATGAGCCAGATAGAAAATGGCTTTTCTCACTCCCCAGTAAGAACTATATGGAAATAAGCAGACTCTTAATGTGCTCCAGCCCCTGGAAATAAGGAAGAACAATCAGACTAGGGGAAATAGCCAAAGAACAGATCTTCACACCCATTAACTGCTTGTTCCCATCTATTCCACATGGCTGAATCTTGTTGGTATTTCTTTCTTCCCCTTCACCTCCTGCATCTCTATCCTGAGTCCTAAGTTTCTAAAACTGAAGTCCCTTTTTGTGATCCCATGAGCAACCCATGATTTCTTCCTGCTCTTTTTCTCCTTATGTCCTCTTTCCAAAAGATACCTTTCTCTAAGTGCAGTTCCAGAGTCCTTGAAAAGTAGATGATGCAGAATACAATACAGTTATTTCCTTTATAGGGAATAATAGTAGAAAAGGGGAAAATACATTTCAGCCATTTGCATACAACATTCTATTTCGTCCTAAAAAGTACCTTCTGTTGTAGGTATAATTACATAACAGATAAGCATACAAGCTCAAGGAACTTGGCTAAAGTCAAAGGAACTAGTGAGGGTAGTGCTAGAATTGAATCAATGTCTGATGCCCAAATTCATTCTCATTTTACTATATTATGGCCAACTAGACAGTGAAGGGCTATGTTTAGGAAAAGAAGTGTAAATAAGCTGGTGTGAGCTGGTTGTGTGGCATTAGCCTGTAATCCCAGCAACCTAGGAAGCTGAAGCAGGCAGATCCAAATTTGAGGACAATCTCATCAATTTAGTGGGGTCCTAAGCAACTTAGCAGAACTCTGTCCTAAAATTTAAAAAATAAATAATAAGAGCTGAGAATGTATTTTAGTGACAAAGCAGCTTTGAGTTCAATCCCCAGTAAACCACCCCCCACTGCCAAAAAAATCAGGCCTTCTCAAAGATGAAGTAGCTAGAGTAGTTGGATTTGGCCCAGATGTGTCTTGCAATTCTCTAGACACTTACAGAGAGTCTCCTCCATAGAGAACTGCTGCTTCTGACTTCTGGCTTCTTCACAACTCATTGAGTACTTCATTTAAAACACTCAGAGCATTAGGTGAACACACCAAGCCAACAGTAAATTATCCATGACCTTGGAGGACAAAAGGAGCAAGCAACACAGGTCATTGCAATGTACAGCCACTTTAAATCACTCACTTCAGTCATTAATTCCAACTTCCTTTCCCACCAGGCTTTTGAGTAAAGCAAGACAGAAGGCTTTGAGTTTCAACATATCAGATTTTTCTCGTTCACTGCCTTGGGTGTTGAGGACAGAGGCAGGAGTTAACAAATTCTGAAACAGAGAAAGTAGGGCAAAGGTAGGAAACAGGATGAGGGAGAGCACCTGGGTAATCTGTAGATGGGTTCACCTGTTTCTCTTCTTTCCTTCTCTGTCCTAAATTATGAGACTCTTTCATCTCTCTTTGTCATCTTGTCTCCATTTTCTTGAAAAAGTGGATGTATTTAAGCAGCAGTTAGTTCCTTCACAATCCCAGAGTAAATCTATGCTAGTGCCAAAAGAATTGCACAGATGTTTTCCAATCTGGGCCTTTAGTCTTCCCTTTCTTTTTTTTTTTTTTTTTTTTTTTTTTTTTTTTTTTTTTTTTTTTTTTTTTTTTTTTTTTTTTTTTT